>NW_024353905.1:710010-745727 GCF_902729225.1 Pteropus medius | reverse complement strand
AGAGAGAACAGACTTGCGGTTTTGATTTTATTAGGGTCAAGGGTGGGAGCCTAAGGTTTTGTAAGCTCACTGCTGGTGAATTTAAAACATAAAAGGGTGGAATTTAATGGTGCCCGGGAAGAGGACAAAAAATGTAACCCAAATGGTCAGTATTGAAATCAATCGAAATTTGTAAAACAAAAGAGCCTCAGTGGGGGAGGCAGCCTGTCTCTTTATCTAGTCCTGTGACTAGCAAAGTGTTTATTCAGGAAAGCTGTCTTTGAAATGGATGCCTCTTTGAAATAGATGCCTTAGCAATTAAAGCTTATGTCAGGCACTTGGGTTACAAAGGAGAACAGCAACAACAACAACAAAAACCCAAATATCAGAGCTTGTCCTATAACATATTTCTTGCCTGGGTCTCTCTCCTTGTCTTAAATCCGGTAATCTTATCCTTTCATATCCCTGGCCAACTGACCAAACCATTAATGGCTAACCATTAGTACTGATCTTGTCCGTGGCCACCTTACCTTCCAGGAAAAAAGAACAATCAGATATAACAGTCAAAGTTTTGCCCCTTGAGAGAAATTCCTTCTTCAAATGTCCTTCAGAACCACCCCTAAGTGGAGCTGTAATGCTGTGGTCATCGACTTTCTGTTCAAATCACAAACTCAGTTCCAGGCCTATAAATCTCTAGCAAGTGAAATAAGAAGAGAAGGAAAGATTGGAGATCTAGCCACACAAAAACAGTGTGTTTACTGGACTCTTACTGATATTACAAGGTCACTGTGGTTCCTGCTACCTGCTCTCCTCATTTCCTTTAATTTCTTCCCATTCTCAAACTTGATTCACTCTTCTCTTATTGATTCCTTGAATTAGCCCCAACCTCGCCCCTTTATATTTCTAAGAAGTTCCTTTCTTGCTTAAGTTTTCCAGGATCAGTTTATGTTGATCGCATTTCAGAATCCTGGCTGACATAGAAATGTTATCAGAAAGTAGGATTCGGGCAATGACCCCTGGAAAATTTAGGATTTCTTACGTGGTTGAGATGGAGCAGGAGATAGGAAAGCTCTTATTCATATCTCTGCACAGTAGTATAGTGGTGAAATAGTTAAGTTATTGCTTCTGAGCACCTAGAATAAAGTGTCAGCTGAAAACAAGTTTTGAATGGCTATATAACTTCTGTGAGAGAACGTTAAGAAGACATGAGGAACTCAAGCACCATAGGTCATGGTGGCTTCATTTGACCTCAAGAAATAAATTAAAGCAAGAAAGAGATGAACTCTCGAAATCATCGCCACAAAGTATGGATTAAAACTCAAGCACATTCTGTAATTATTAAATCTCATATTGCTTGATTCTCAGGGCTAACTAGAAAACCTCATCCTACAGATTGGCTAAGTATACCAGTTGAAGTCACAGCCTCTTCAAGGACTTATGTGAATATCAGGGTGTTAACTGGGAAATAACGAAACCTTGATAATTTGAATGGGCATTTCTGAGAGGATTTGTAGAAATTCCTTGTGGAGAACCCAAACCACTTAGGGATGAAACAAAGCCAAACTTGTAGAAATAAAGCCAACACAATCTGAGAGTATTTGCAGATATGGATTTTGAGAGTCTTGACCAGGTAGGGGGACATACGGTTTTAGTTTGAGCTAAATTGCCAACATAGATACACAGTGCAGAATTTGGAATTTGTGGGCCTGCTATAGCAGATAAGTTTGGATTTATGAGTTTCCAGGAATTGTTAACGCAAACTAGATCTTTCCTGGTTCTTTATAAAATAATTTTAAATACCAGAAATCCCTTGGCATTTGTAGAGAAAGTAATTAAAAACTTTGGAGAAAGCTGAATGGGAACCATCATATATGTCACCCTGAACCCTGACTATATCGCCTGAATGGAACCACAGAATCTCCCTCTACAATTTGAGACACTGTTGGTAAAGAAAATTCCAGTATATTTTTTAAATGCTTTATCAGATTTTATTGACAGGCATGTAATCCTGCAGCTGAATTGGAACTCCTGGTTTTGTTTGATGAGGATATAGAGATCCCTGAATGGCAGAAGTCAAGTAATTACACTTAACCATCATAGGAAATGTGGGTGGGGTGACCATAATGGGCAGCAAGGTAAGGGTGGTGGTCAGAATCGTTTGATATTAGAGATTACTGGGTGTAGTAAATTAACCACAGAGTCTGGAGGAATGAAATTGACGGACAACCCACTAGGGTCCCATGAGATTTAGGGAATGCTTTGTGGTGGTCACATCCCCTATAAGCAGAACAAGATTGACATGGTGAAATGTCAATCTAAGTGAGGCAGATAGCTTGAAGTGCAGACTCTGGGCTCATTCCTGAGTTCCCAAAGCTAGAGAGGTTGAGGGAAAGTTTATTTACTCAAAAATATTTGTTGATCAACAAGTATATATGGAGACACTGGAGAAACAGTCACAAGCCATAGTCTGTTACCATAGACTAGATGCGAAGGTAGACATGTTGGTAAGAAACGGTGTAATGGCACCGTAGTAGAAGTACGGGGGTTATAGGAGCACAGATGTGGCATGGATACTCAGAAAATGTTTCCTGGAGGAACTGACTGCTAAACTTAGACCTGAAACATCAGAAAGAGTTATCCAGGTAAAAGAAAGGGACAAGTGTGTTCATAGCTAAGAAAATATTATATATGGAGGCACAGAAATGAGAGAATTTCGAGTAATTTAAAGAATGACTATGTTTAAAAATATCTGACTAGATATCTTGACTTACCACCCACTCTCTTCCAACATATTACTCTTAGACATGTTAAATAAAATAAAACAAATGTTCTCTCAAATGTATAGCTAGAACACAAAAATATTAAAGGAAATAAATATAGGCCAAGAATGAAGAGGCAACCAAAACACAATGCTGTAAGCACATAAGTTGACAGCATGGCATTCCTGATGTAGGTTACTGATCTTAGAAACATAGTATTTGAGTTTCAATGACTATGTGAAGATGAGAGACAAGACCTTAGAGCCATTGTTGGTAGGAAGCTGGAAGCGAAAATGAGCTAGAGTCTCAATGATTTGAGATTAGAATTTATACTCTCACTATGGTCCAAGATCCTTCAGCCTGATAAATTAACATAAAATGTGTTATCAGGCTGGTGAGATGATAAGCTATCTGCCCAGCAGAAGCAAACACAAAACTTCTCTGGAGGGGAACTCTCCAAAGGACTCCCACAAGACCCTGCCACATTCCAAAATCACCAAACACAGGAAGAAACAATGTCCTATGACCTGGAGTCAGCAGAAACAACAAACAGCATAATTAGACCCATAAGAATTTCAATGAATAGAATGATCATAACAGAGACAAAGAAATAGAATGTTTAAGTGAGAGACATAAAAGAAGGGAACTTCTTCTCTGTGCAAACCAGTCAGCCTCTTTCCTAGGGCTTGATCAACACTGCAGTGAACACTCTTGTACAGACCTCCTTTTGGCACATGTTCAAGGGATTCTCTTTTTTTTGCTAATGTTTTTGACAGAGACCCCAGAAAGAAATACATTTTGTATTGTGCCCTGAAAAACACAAGCATGCATACACATACTTAAACACATATAAGCACACTCATGTATATGTAAATGAAATAAAATTTTCATAAAACAATATTTGCCCCTACTACATGCAATGCAATCTAATATTTTCTATTCTGTTTTCTTCTAGTTTATTTGTTTAATGGTAGTCACAACCCACTAAATTAATTTCATAATGCATTCACTAAAGTATCATCACCAACAATTTGAAAAAGCATTGCTCTATGATATACACTTAAAAGTAGAATTTGCTGGATCATAGATTAGGGGCATCTTTGATGTTACTAGGTTATTTAAACACCTACCTAAATTCTATTCTCTAAAATGATTGTATCTTTACTCCGTATTCTCATGAACACTTGTATTGTCTAGATCTCAAAATTTTGCCGATCTCTTCAGTGTGAAATTGTCTATGAAGGAAAATAAAAAAAGTAGTTGGGTAGCAAGAGGCAGATGTAGAGTCAAGTGAGGCTTTTTTTAATATGGGATCTACTAGAACATGCTTAAATGCTATTGTTAATGACCCAGATGAGAGGGAGAGATGAATGATTCTGAAAAATGTGTGTTTGGGAGAGGTGGGGCAGGGAGTTTAAAGTGGTAAAGAAGAGGAGGTGGGATTGGATCCAAAGTACAAGTGAAGGGATAGGAGGAGAGAGATTTTCTCCCTTGTAACAGGAGGGAAAAGAAGTTGGGTGCAAAATTAACATAGATTTAAAGATTTGTTGATGGGAAAGTGAGGATTTTGTTTCAAAGCAGACATGGTGTTTGCTCAGGAGCTTCCAGTCCAGCAGGAAAACAGAATAAGTAATTAGAAGTTACACACCCTTAAAAGGAACATGGTGCTGTGGTAACACTCAATGAGAGATCTGACTGAGTCTCGTGGGTCCATGGAAGGCTTACTAAGAAAATGACTTTTAAGCTGAGGCCTGAATGGTGAAGAAAAGTTACTAAGGCAAAGATTGGGAGAAAATTGTACTAGTCTGAGGAAATTATATATATTATATAATATTATAATATTATACATATACAATTATATAATATAGTATATAGAATATAAGATATAATTATAAAGTAAGTATATTACACATATATAATATGCATATTGCTGAGATAAAGCTAGAGAGGTAAGCAAGGTTCACATTAATTAAGGTCTTACAGGCCCTGTAAAGAGTTTGGACTTAACTCTAAGTTAAGTGGGACATCATTAGAGAATATTAAGCAAGACAATGAACTTGACCAGATATGTTTCTTTAAAAATATCACCATTGCTGGTTTTAGAGAATGTATGGGAAATGGGCCAGAGGAGGTGTGGTGAGAACCATTTTCAGTAGTCCAGGCAATAGATGCTGTTGAGTTGGACTGGAATGATGGCAGCAGATATGGAAAGACTGAAGAGATATGTAAGGGATAGAATTAACAATGTTTGGTGATAGAATGTTGAGGTGTGTGTTGGGGGGAAGATTCAAGGGAAACTCATGTATTTTTGCAATAGACAGCTAGGTGGATGGTGTAAACCTTGCTAAGGTGGAAGAGACTGGAAGGGAATCAAGTTTAGTGGAGAGGATCATGAGTTCATTTACATTCATTTTGAAGTGTGTGCAATAAATGTGTCACAGGAATTCTCTTGGCTGCTGAGGCCAATGCAGATCCCAACAGAATACCCAGTCAGGAGTAATTTAAACAAATGGGGCTTAAACTTTCACAAAACCAAAGGTCTAGATGAAAGTGGTTGTTGAGTTGGTTCAGTAATTTAAATTGTCAATGCTGACATCCCCATAATTCTCTTGACTTCATGGTCACAAATGCTGTTCAATGCATCCAAGTCCATGGCAGAAAGAAGGGGAAAGCGGGAAAAGGTTTTCTTCTTTCAAGGCTTTGTCATTTTGTTTAGAAAGGGAAGCTCCTCCCTAGTAGAATTCCTCACTTTAGCCTCCCTTGCATGTCCACCCTTAGGCCAATCAATAACTAAGAGGATTGTGAACACTATCACTCATTTAGACCAATTCTATTTTCCTCCATAAAGTCAAAGAATCTCTGTGAAATACCTGCATGGGAAAGATTGGACAGGAAATTGTTGGATAGGCCAAGGACCACGATTGCCGCAATATAGAAAAGGGAATGTCCATGACTCTTTTGACTATATGGACCTAGAGAGCAAAAGAAAAATCCAAACTGGAAATACAAATTATGCTGTCAACTGCCAGGGATAAACATGTTGACGTAAAGTTAAATCACAGAATTTCCCTCCTCCAACACCTGCTAAAATGAACCCAAAAGAAAAATAGTAAAATCTAGCAAAAAGCACACCAAGCCACAACAAAACAAGGAAAGAACCTCATGCCATAAATTTGAAAAGTGGCAGAGCCCAGACCCTCCCAGCAACTATTCACTACCACCACTAGTACCACCATTCTGTGAACCCTTAAGGTACAGTGAGATGGACAACTAGACACACATCTTATAGTGCAGTTCTGTAAGGACAAAAGGGGGACAAAAAGTTTTCAGATATGGTAAGTATGAGAGTGGGAGAATTCATCCACCCCATAGAGAAAATAGTGGACTGAATGTGGCTTTCCATTTAAGCATGAGCCAGATGAAAAGAAGCAAGCTATTATGCAAACATAGTAAAGTGAAAAGGTAAACAGAAACATAATATGCAAAGACAGGTTTAAAACCTAGCTTGAAGGAAGTCATAACCCAAGGGACAGAAGAAAATTGCTCACAACTGCATCTTCTTACGGAAGAACTTAACAACAACATTTTCCCATGCATGGGAAGATGTCTGAAATGATGTTCACCTAATGTTAATGATGGCTGTTTTGGAGTGTGGCATTGTAAGGTGATTTTTTTTTTTTTTGCTTTCTTCTTTATACTTTTCTGTACTGCTTGAATTTCTTATAATGAGTATTTTTTAAAATCAGCATACAAATGGTATTTAGATCCATAGGTATGTGAGATTTCTTAGGAAGAGAGCATAGGAAAAAGAAGAAAGAAGAGCATTAGGAGAAATATTTAAAGAATCCTCATGATTAAAAGTTGCATATAGTAAGTGTTTCTGACAAAATGGTAGGAATGTGTTATAGAAAGTTAAGGGCAAGTGTTCAAATGGGAGAGAGGGATCAGCTCTGTGTTAAATGCTGATGCGAAGTCAATGAGATTAAGACTTAGAATTGGCCATTGAGCTTTGTATTTTTTTCGATATTAATGATCTGAGCAATAGCATGTTTAGGAGTGATTGAAGTTCAAACCAGACTAAGGAGGTTGAAAAGTGCATGAATAATGAGGAAATGAGGACACTGTCATACAGATTATTCTTTTAATGCACTTAAATTGAAAACAAAGCAGCCGAAGGATATAATCGTACTTCAAAAAACTGAAAATTCTGGAAGAACAAAGAAATTACAGATGGTGGGCTAGGTTTAGATTAAAGGAGGGAAGGAAGCAAATTGATGCTGATAGAGAGAGTCTTCTAGATTTAGTAGTGGGAAGGTGGAGTTGTTCCCAGCAGAGAGCTTCTATTTTCTCTGTGAAGGAGAAGACAAGGTCATTTGCTGAGTGTGAGAGGATAGGAGGTAGAATAAGAGATTTGATGATAATGGAGGAGTAAATTTACAAGAGAAATATGATAGGACATATTTCTAGAGCGGTAGAAATGTGCCACTTTATACGACTTTCTGTAGCTATGCTTGGCAGCCAAGTATAAGCAGAGAAGGGACATAGTCATCCATGATTGGGATTTGTCTAATGGTTGCAAAGAAATATCAATGGGGAATGGGGTTAGGGAGTATTTGCAAGACAGTCATTGAAAACATGAACCATGGGTTCTAATTTGGATAGCGGGAGAAAGGACACAGGAGAGAAGTAAAAGAAAGAAACAGAGAAAATAGATGGGTCAGTTATCTAAATCATGATGAAGTCTAAAAGGTGGAATGAAAGCAGTGGAGTATCAAAGTCTAAGTAAAGAAGGCTTTGATCAGAGTAGGATATTTAAATGGGAGTTTCTGAAGTGGAGAAATTTTACTTTATTATAAAATCCAAGTGGAGGAAAAGGACATTAGAGATGAGGTCATGAAAGGAGATCAGATTGTTGGATAGGCTGAATATTGAATTAATCTACGATGATAGCAGCAATTGAGATAAAGAGAATTGTGAGCCAAGTGTCGAAGTATGAAGAGGTGTGTCTAATAGGTTTGTACGTGACAGTGATGAAGACTAGTAGAGCCAAATGGCAGAAGCCTCAAAGGACCATGACCTTTTTTATGATAGAGGTTGCATATTAGTTGGCAGTAGTGCTGTGAAGTCATAATGACACTATATTTCTCCATCCTGCTATACGTAGGAAGTGTGAGAATAAGCAGCCTCAATTCAGAGGGCTACTATAGAAGCAGGGTGACTAGAGATATAGGTAAGGCAGGAAGAGAAAAGAATATTCAGAGAAGTTGAGAATGTAAGTGTGTCTGTGCACCATATATCAGAAAGTTCCAGGGAGAATGTTGTAAGGATCTGAGAGAGTAAGGGGAAAGGTAGAATGCAGTACACAAAGGGAGAGGAGTCAAGAACATTATAGAAGAGAGAGAGAGAGAGAGAGAGAGAAAAAAAAAAAAAAAAAGAGAGAGAGAGAGAAAAGAAGAGAGGAAAATGAATGAGCAAATATGTTGATCTGGGCAGTAACAAGGAAAACAGGGTTTGGAGGCAGGATCGAATTAGCTAGGTCTCTAGTTTGTCAAGATACTAAATCCTGACCATAGATTAATGGACATTAACACTATCAATTCTCTCATAGACTGGTGGAGAAACTCCAAAGCCAGCATAATAGACCACGTGTTTCTGGCCCTAGAAACTTCAGGGACTCTCATGCTGTAAGAGTAGGTGCAGTGCTGTTGCTTAGTGCAGTGGGTCTTGGGATAATGGAGAGGATGCTCTATAGTCAGGTACAGTGTCTAACTAATGAAGTGCTTCTGTGGATGGGGATCAGTATAGGCAAGTGCATGGCCCTGGGAGTTGGGTGTGAGGATAAGTGCGATGGAGGAAATGTTACAAGGAGTTAATTTAGGTTCAGAGAGTTTAAGTAACTTGCCAAGGACACAGCTGGCAAGTGGAAGAGCTGAGACTCAAAATAAGATCGGTGTCTAGTAATCTATAATTATTTCAAAATAAAATTTTTTTAAAGGTTAAAAAAAATCTGATCTACGGCATTCTGAACCACTGCAATGACTTTTCAGACAGAAAGGGATACCTATAAAAGAAAGTATCAGACTACCTTCGGTGGTTTCATTTCCAAATCTGAATGCTAGAAGAAAGTGGAGCAGTTTCTGGCATTAGCCTATGGATAAGAGTCTTCCCAAATAAAATCAACATTGACAGATTGCCAACAAGAGTTGTGTCACCAGAAAAATCCTAAGCCTTAAGAACAGGCGCTTGTGTATGACTTAATCCAGCATGGCAGGGAGTCCTAGCTTCTCTAGAAATCTCCAGGCTCCAGGAGAAAGATGCCAGCCTCAGCCAGAAATAGGCTAATGTAGCCATACAACTCCCTGTGGTCAATCATCCCTAATGTTCCTCCCAGGACTTTCCCTGAAGGACAAGGGAAATTTGACAGGGGACAGAACCTAGGGCAGCCAGATTTTCTGAAAAGAGACTTGTTTCCCTTCCAACAATGTAATCCAACAACTGTTGATCATGAGATTCACTGTCCCGTCACTTAGGTGCCCTGTTGGATACAATATACGTACTGAACAGATGATGCTGAACTAAAAATCTCTTCTTTCTTTTTTGAATTAGAAGTTTTGTTGTGGTGGCACTGTTTTTCTTCCACCATTTTGAAGAGTCGATCCTCTGAGTTTCCATCCCACAAATTTGATTTATTTTTGGTATAATTTTATGCTATTAAGGTTATATGATTATCAGAGGACTCAAGGATAATGAAATCTTTCCCCAGACCACTGTCAACACTTTCTTTAAACTTCTAAATGGAATGAAATATACAGGGGAAAAATAACAAATAAAAAGCAAGATGCAACTCCAAATGCTTGCTGGCTTGAAAGCACCTACTCCTGCAATGGTAGGATTCCAGCTCTATCTCAAAGTATTACCCAGTTATTTCTTCTTTTAAGGCTCCCCATCATGCTCCTTCCTGGTCACCAAATCTCTCCAAATATCACCCAATATCCTAACTTTTAACATTTTAGATGAGTTTTGCCTGTTTTTGAACTTTATATAAATGGAATTATATAGTATGATAGTCTTTTGTCTCTTGCTTCTTTTGATAAACGTTGTGAGATTCAATCTTGTTGTTTCTAACGGTAGTTCATTTATCATCATTACTATAAAGTTTTATATCTTGTAATACACTTTTTTGTTAAAATAAGAAAATTTTCCAAAGTATGGAGACTTTTAAAAATCATTAATATGGGAGGGGAAGAAAGTGCCAATGATTGACTTCGGATTTTATAGAGCAAACTTACAAGTAATTATTTAAATCCTTTAGTAACACAGAGATGTCAATTGCAACATTATTATTAGGACAAAAATTTATCAAATTTTGTTTTTCTGTGCAAAATAGACTTCTGTGTATTACACTGCTGTTATGAATTGTTATATTTTCTCTTCATATAAATATAGCCTTGGAAATATCATTTGTACAAGCTTATCTCAAAGGATTCTAAAACTTGAGAAATTGTTGCCATGTCCTGTGAAAATAGCCTCTAAAAGAAATTTTTGTGAATGTTTTCAACCTAACGACATGCTATCAAATCATTTTCTTTTAAATAGTTTGGGATGAAAATGGTAACTCTCTGTAGCTATAGAGAGAAGAGGACAACTTCTACATTTCTGAGACTTTTAAAAAATATTTTTATTGAAAAATAAAACATAGATACAGAAAAGTGCATGGATCTAATGTATGGCTTAATGAATTATTATAAGTTAAAAACCACTCACATATGAAATGAAACTTTGTCAGTCACCCAAGAAGCCCCTTCCATGTTCCAAACCCCAATCACAGACCCTCCTGCCCTCAATTATAATTACTTCCTTGTAATTTTTGTGGTATTATCATCCAAATGTGAATCTCTAAATATTATAGTTGAATATTGTCCAAGAATCTATAGATTCCCTCCTTTATCTTTTTCATTTTTTATTATTTATATTTATACTAATAATACTACCAATATAATTACTAGAGATATTAAAACATTTTTTAAACATGTTCTCCCAATTTTCCTCCACCACCAACTTTTAAAAATAGTTGTATTATATGTACATTGTCAGCCCTACATAATACTCTCTTCCACTTAACCCATGTTGATTTTAGTTCTACTATAATTATATAATTAATGCTCACAACCAGTCCTTAAGTCTGGCTCTAAACATATATCTGGAGCTGATTTCCTGTTAGATTCTTCTTCAGGAAGGGTTCATGGGAATGATATTCTCCGAGTCTCCCATATTGATAACAGTTTCTCTGTGTCATTTATACTTGAAAGTCAGTTTTGCTTGATATGAAATCCTTAGCTCACACTTTATTTCTTTAATATAGTAAATATGTGACCCCGTTTTCCTCTGGTATAAAATGTTTATGTTGAAAAATCTGATGATAATCTAAGTTCTTAACTTTGTAAGTCATAAATTCTTTTTTTCCTAAATGCACAAAATATTTTTCCTTGAAAAAAAAATGTCCAGCAATTTTGCTATAACATCTTAATATTGGTCTGTTTGGGTAAATATTCTCTAGTACACAGAATGCTCTTTTAATGTGTAAGGGATGGACCACATGGTTCTACTCTTCCTTCTTCTCAGCGAGATAGTTAGCCTGGACTGCTCCTCCCCCAGCTCTTGGCATTTAGGTCTTCTTTGATTTCTTTTATCAGCAATGCAGAATTTCCATCATATAGATCTTGTACACTTTTTGTTAAATTTATACACGAGATTTCATTTGCTTTGGAGCATTTGTAAATAGTTTTGTCTTTTTATGTTTCATTTGCTATCTGTTTATAGTCAGTGCATAGGAATGCTAAAGACTTCTGTGTGCTGTATTCTGTGACCTTGCTGAATTCATTTATGACTCTAGGTTTTTGTGGGGGGCGGGGAATGGGGGGAATTTCTTTCATTTTCTACACAGACAATCATGCCATCTGTGAATAAAGAGAGTTATTTCTTCCTTTCCTATTTGTGTTACTTTTCTTTCTTTTCTTGCCTTATTGCAGGGGTTAGACCCTTCAATACTGAGATGAGTAGATATCCTTACCTTGTCTTCAGTCTTAGAAGGATAGCATTTAGCCTTTGCAGTGTAATCCCTGACACTTTTTTAAAAACTTTTTGTAATGCAAGTGCATGACTTAAGCTTTGATTGTCCAGGCTTCCATTTCAAAGAGGCATTAGATAAAGAGCCAGGCTGCCTCCCTGAAACTGAGGCTCCTTTGTTTTACAGATATTGGTTGATTTCAACAACTGACAATTTGCGCTACCTTTTAAAATCTTTTTCCAATACTTTAAATTCCCACTCTTATGTTTTAAATTCACCAATAGAGTGAGCCCTCAAAACTCTAGGCCCTCACCCTTGACCTCAATAAAAGCAGCATCCCAGGACTGGTCTCGCTCTTTTCTCTCTTCTCTCCCTCCCTCCCTCTCTACCCCTTTACCTCACTGTATGATCCCACATGTGCTGTGTCGTTTCCAGGTCTGGTAAATAATAAACCTGTATCTTATTAAAGTTTCCTGATGGTTATTGCTAAAGAATGTCTTGTGATCATAATAAGAACTAAAATGGCTGGTCCAACCACAACATTGGTTATTGACAGACTGAGATCAGCACAAAATAGCCTTATACTGTTAGGTATGAGGTTACCTCTAGGACTTTTTTTGGAGGGAGGAGGATGTGCTTTTCAGGTTGAGGAAGTTCCTCTCTGTTCCTGGTGTAGTGGGAACTTTTTCTTGTAATCATAAATGAATGAATTTTGTTGAATCCTTTTGCTGTGTAAATCGATGTGCCAATCTCACACAGCAATAGGATAAAGAAAATCATATAGTCATAAATACTACCTTTTTCTTTGTCCTGTTGATATGCTGGATTCCACTGACTGTTTGTTTTTTTTTTAATTTCTATTTTTCAATTACAGTTGGCATTCAATATTATATTAAAGTGTATAGCATAGTAGTTAGACATTTACATAATTTACAAAGCGATCCCCTAATAAATCTAGTACCTACTTGGTACTATACAGTTATTACAATATTATTGACTATATTCCTTATGCTGTACTTTACATCCCTGTGACTATTTTGTAACTACCAATTTGTACTTCTTAATCCCTTCACTTTTTTACCCAGCCCCCCAACTCCCTTTGCATCTGTCAATCACCAGTTTGTTCTGTCTACGAGTCTCTTTCTGTTTTGTTTGTTCATTTATTTTGTTCTTTAAATTCCACATAAAAGTGAATTCATGTAGTATTTGTTTTTCTCTGTCTGACTTATGTCACATAGCATAATATCCTCTAGGTCCATCCGTGTTGTCACAAATGGTAAGATTTTATTCTTTTTTATGGCTGAGTAATATTCCATTGTGTGTGTGTGTGTGTGTGTGTGTGTGTGTGTGTGTGTGTGTGTATCTCATCTTTTTTACTCAATCATCTATTGATGGGCACTTAGGTTGGCTTCCATATCTTGGCTATTGTAAATAATGCTGCAATGAACATAGGGGTAAATGTGTCTTTTCTAATTAGTGTTGTGAATTTCTTCAAATAAATACCCAGTGGCAGAATTGCTGGACCATGAGATTGTTCTTTTTTTTTACTAATTACAATATTATATTAGTTTCAGGTGTACAGCACAGTGATTAGACATTTATATAACTTACAAAATGATCCCCCTGATAAATCCAGTACCCATCTGAAACAATCCATAATAGTTACAATACTACTGACTATACTCTCCATGCTATACTCTACATTTCAATGATGATTTTGTAAAGTAGCTCTGTTTTTAATTTTTTGAGGAACCTCCAAACTGTATTTTATGTGGTTGTACCAATTTGCAATCACACCAACAGTGCACAAGGGTTCCCTTTTCTCCACATCCTGGCCAACACATGTTGTTTTTTAATTTATTAATGATAGCCGCTCTGACAGATATGAGGTGATATCTCATTGTGGTTCTAATCTGCATTTCTCTGATGATTAGTGATGTTGAGCATCTTTTCATATGTCTATTGGCCATCTGTATGTCCTCTTTGGAGAAATGTTTATTCAGGTCCTCTGCCCATTTTCAAATCAGATTTTTTTTTGTTAAGTTGTATGCATTCTTTATATAGTTTGAATATTAATCTTTTATCAGATGTATCATTAGTGAATATCTTCTCTCATTCAGTAGGTTGTCTTTTTGTTTTGTTCATGGTTTCCTTTATTATGCGAAAACTTTTTTGTTCGATGTAGTTGCATTTGTTTAGTTTTTCTTTTTTTCCCTTTGCCTAAGGAACTATATCAGAAAAAAAAAATATTACTAAGAGCAATGTCAAAGAGTTTACTGCCTATGTTTTCTTCTGGGAGTTTCATAGCTTCAGGTCTTACAGTTAATCCATTTTGACTTTATTCTTGTATATGGTGTAAGAAAGTGGTCTAGTTTCACTTTTTTGCATATTTCCAATACCATTTATTGAAAGAACTGTTTTTACCCCCATTATATATTCTTGCCTCCATTGTCATAGATTAATTGACCAGGTAGGTGTGTATTTATTTCTGGGCTCTCTATTCTGTTCCACTGATCTATGTCTGTTTTTATACCATGTTGTTTTGATTACTGTAGCTTTGTAGTATAGTTTGATACCAGATAGCATGGTACTTCCAACTTTGCTCTTCTTTCTCAAGGTTGCCATGGCTACTTAAAGTCTTTTATGGTTCCACATACATTTAAGAATTATTTGTTCTAGTTCTGTGAAAAATGCCATTGGTATTTTAATAGGGATTGTATTGAATCTATAGATTAATTTGGGTAATGGACATTTTAACGGTGTTAATTCTTTCTCTCCAGAAGCAGGGTATATGCTTTCATTTATTTCTATTTCCTTCAATTTCTTTCTTCAGTGTCTTATAATTTTCCAAGTATTAGCCTTTTACCTCCTTGGTTAAATTTATTTCTAGGTATTTTTTTTAATCAATCATACACGAGATTGTTTTCTTTATATCTCTTTCTGACAGTTTGTTATTGATGTATAAAAATGCAAACTGATTCCTGAATATTAATTTTTTATTTATTATTTTTTAAAAAATTTTATTGTGACATTGGTTAATGAAATCCAATAAATTTCAGCTGTACATTTTAACAGTAAGGCATCTATATATTTACACTGGGTGTTCACCACCCATAGTTAGATTTCTTTCTATCACAACATATTTGACCCCCTTTACTCCATCTACCTCCGCCCTCTCCTCTCTCCCCTCCCCTCCGGTAACGACTAGTCTATAGTCCATGACCATGAGTCTCTGTTCGTTTGTTCTATTCATTTGTTGCTTTTAGGTTTATATCCCACATATAAGTGATATCATGTGATTTTCAACTTTTTCTTTCTGACTTATTTTGCTTAGCATGATTATCTCGAGGTCCATCCACATTGTCACAAGTGGCAGTATTTCATCTCTTCTTATGGCTGAGTGATATTCCATTGTATATATATATATACCACATCTTCTTTATCCAATCATCTATCGTAGGACACTTTGTTTGATTCCACGATGAATATTAATTTTTTATCCTGTTAGTTTACTGAATTCGTTAATCACTTCTAATGTCAGTGGGAGGGACTGACCCTCAGACTGACCGACCGTGAGCAATGGCCATGACTACAGTGGATGAACTGTTATGCCAGGGCTGACCTCGCAAAGTGGGGCCACCTTTGGGTGTGCCATTTGTAGAGCTAAACGGTGATGCTCTGCTGTGGTCTGAAACAGTCCACTGGGTATATTAGTTCTGGAGCCCCTTAGGAGAGGCTTCGGTGCAGGCTCAGGTCGCCACTGCCTGCGCCCTGCCCAGGGCCACCTGGTAGGAGCTACAAAGCAATCTATGGTTGGTAGCTGCCTGTTCTGGGCCCAGAAGCATGTGGGAGAGGCCACCCTGTGGCCCGAGGCTGGCTGCCAGCAGTGACTGGCCTGGAACCCCTCAGCAAGAGGCACAAGATGCACTGAAGTCAGCTGCTACCTGCCTGGCGCCTTTGAGCCTTGGAAATTTTTTAGGAAGTCTGCAACTCAGGCAGAAGCCAGCTGTCCATGAGGCACACTCGCTGAAAGAGCCTTGAGCAGTGCAAGAGTTGTATGGGGCAGGGTGTCAAGGAGTCACTCAGGTAGGGCAAGTGGCATTCACCAGGTTAATGCAGATTCAGATTTGGCACTCATATGCACCTGCAATCTGTGTGGAAGGCAGGCTCAACACAAGATCAATGGTGGCTATCCCTCCACCCCTCACCCTGAAGTCACACAGTTCATTTTCACCCTGTATGTCTCTGGTGGCTTTGGAGCTACTGTCCCTTCACTGGAGTTTAGGGTGAATGTGAGCAAGTGAGTCTGTGTGCAAGCCCTTGAAGAGGATGCCTGGGTTGCCAGCAGCCCCTGTCTCACCTGGACAGAATATCTGGTGATTTTTACAGCCAGATGTTGTTAGGAATCCTCATCTAGGCACTGGAGCTCTGGGCTGGGGAGTTTGGTGTGGGGCTGGGACCCCTTGCTCCTCAGGGGGGAACTCTGCAGCTGAGATATTTCTCTCAATTCGCAACCCCCACATGTGGGTGTAGGACCATCCTATTTCTCATCTCTGCCCTTCCTACCAGTCTTAATGTGGTTTCTTCTTTATATTCTTAATTATAGGAGTTCTGTGCAGCTAGTCTTCAGATGGTTCTCCAGGTTGATTGTTCTATAATTTGATTATAATTTTGATATGGTCGTGGAAGGAGGTGAGCACAGCATACCTACTCCATCATTTTGACCAGAACCCCCTGCATTGACTGATTTTAAAATATTGAAACAGACTTGCATACCTGGAGTAAATCCTATTTTGTTGTGTCATATTATTCTGTTTACACATTACTGGATTTGTTAAAATTTGAGTAGCGGGAGATTCTTGAATCTATATTCAAGAGGGATATTAGTCTATAGTTTTTGTATGCACTTTTTGTCTTGCTTGGTGTCAAAATAATTTTGCCTTTGTAAAATGAGTTGGGAAGTGTTCCCTCTTCTTCCATGTTTATGTAAAATTGGTGTTATTTTCTTTGAATGTTTGGTAAAATTACCCAGTGAAACCATCTGGTCCTGGAGTTTCTTTTTTGGGGAGATTTTAATACATATTCATTTGCTTTAATGGTTATATGTATATTCAGGTTGTCTATATATTCTTGGCTGTGTTTTGATAGTTTGTGGTTTTGAAGATTGGTCAATTTCTGCTCAGCTGTCAAATTAAATGAACATGAATTTATTTTTAGTATCTCTTATTTCTCGAATTTTTTATATTTGTGGTAAAACATACATAACATAAAATTTACTATCTTAACTGTTCTTAAGTGTACAGTTTAGTAATGCTAAGTACATTCACAATGTTGTACAATTGATCTCAAGAATTTTTCCATTTTGCAAAACTGAGACTTTATACTCATTAAACAACCCCTCATTTCCCCCTCCCCTCAGGTCCTGGCAACCACCATTCTACTGTATATCTTTATAAATTTGACTACTCTAGATACCTCATATAAGTGGAATCATATAGTATTTGTCTTTTTGTGACTGGCATTATTTCATTTAGCATAACGTCCTCAGGGTTTATCCCCTGTGTAGAATGTGTCAGAATTTCCTTCCTTCTTAAGGTTGAATAATATTTCATTGTATGTATATACCATATTTTGTTTATCCATTTATTTATTGATGGACACTTGGGTTGCTTCTATAATTTGGCTATTGTGGAAAGTGTTGCTATGAACATGGATGTACAAATGTCTCCTTGAGACCTTGATTTTAATTATTTGGGATATATGCCCAGAAGCAGAGTTGCTGAGTCATATGGTCATTCTATTTTTAATTTCTTGAGGGACCTCCATTCTGATTTTCACAGTGGCTGCACCGTTTTACATTCTTACTACAGCGTACAGGGTTCCAATTCCTTTACATCTTCTCCAACACCTGTTACTTTCTTTTTAAAAAAATAGTAGTCATCCTAATGACTGTGAGGTGGCAACTCATTATGGTTTTGATTTGCATTTCCCTATTACTAGTGATGTCATGCATCTTTTCATGTGCCTTGTGGCTATTTGCATATCTTCTTTGAAAAAATGTCTATTCATGTCATTTAGCCATTTTTTAAAATCAGGTTGTTTCTGTTATTGTTGTTGTTGAATTATAGAAGATCTTTATATATTCTAGATATTAACCTGTTATGAGAGTGTATCCCCCGAAATTCATGTCGAAACCCTATCCTCCTTATCTTAGAATGGGACTGTATTTAGAGATGGAACCTTTAAAGAAGTGATTAAATTAAAACGAAGCCGTTAGTATTGGTCCTAATCCAATTCAAATAGTTTCCTTATAATAAGAGGTAATTTGAACACACAAAGACACATCAGGGGTGTACATGGAGGAAAGGACAACCATGTGAAGAGGCAGAAAGGGTGGCCATCTGGAAGCTGAGGAGAGATGCCTCAACCATGTTGGCACTCTGGTCTTTGACTTACACCTTCCAGAACTGTGAGAAAATAAGTTTCTATTATTTAAGCCACCAGCTATTGACTGCATTGTGTATCCTCAAAGTTTATTATGTTGAAATCCTAACCTTAAATGTGACTGAATTTTGAGATTGGGCCTTTAGGAGGTAATTAAGGTTAATTGGAACCCTGTATGCTGTAGTTGGGGTCCTAATCTGATAGGATTGGTGGTCTTACAAGAGGAGATCTCTCTCCATGTGCATACACGGAGGAAAGACCATCTGAAGACACAGTGAGAAGGTGGCCATCTGCGAGCCAGGTAGAGAGCTCTCACCAGAACCCAACCCTACTGGCACTCTTATCTCAAACTTCTAGGTTCCAGAACTGTGAGGAAATAAATTTCTGTTGGTTAAGCCACCCAGTCTATGCTATCTTGTTATGGCAATCTGAGATGACTAAGACATACCCAGTTTGTAGTACTTTGGTATGGCAGTCCTAGAAAAATAGTATATAATGCCTTATCAGATTTAAGATTTGCAAATACCTTCTCCTATCACATACTTTTCACTCTATTGTGTCTTCTGATGTACAGTAAGTTTTCATTTTGATGTAGTCAAATTTATCTTTTTTTTCTTTTGTTGCCTGTGCTTTTGGTGTCATATCTAGGAAATGATTGACAAACCCAATGTCATGAAGCTTCTCCCCATGTTTTCTTCTAAGAGTTTTATAGTTTAAGTTCTTATGAGTAGGTCTTTGATCCATTTTGAGATAATTTTTGTCTATAGTGTAAAATAAAGGTCCAACTTCAGTATTTTGTGTGTGAATATCCAGTTTCCCAATATCATTTGTTGAAAATATTGTCCTCCATTGAATGGTCTTGGCACCCTTGCCAAAAATTATTTAACCATATATATGAGGGTTTATTTCTCGGCTCTCTATTCCATTCTATTAGACTATATGTTTGGCTTTATGCCAGTACCACACTGTTTTCATTATTGTGGCTTTGTAATAAGTTTAGAAATCAGGAAGTATGAGACCTCCAACTTTGTTCTTTTTATCATCCTTTTAATAGCTGCAGGTTGTGTTGTCCACTGTTTCATTCCTGATATTTGCAATTTATATTCTTTGTTTTTGTCTTTATCAATGTTGCTAGAATTTTATGAATTGTATTGATTTGTTTAAAGAATCAGAATTTTGTTACATTAATTTTCTCTATTGTTTTTCTTCTTTAAATTTTATTAATTTCTGGTCTTTCATTTATTATTTCCTTCCTTCTATTTGCTTTGGGTTTATTTTGCTCTGTTTTCAATTTTCTTGAGGTAGGAACTGGGATTTTTGATTTGAGATATGTTTCTCTTTTTAAATATAAACACATAAGGCTACAACTTTCATTCCCAGCACTGTTTTAGTTGGGTCCCAGAGATTTGATATGCTGTATTTTCATTTTCATTAAGTTCTAGATATTTAAAAAAAATTTCTTTGATACTTTCTCTTTGACACATGGGATATTTGGAAGTGTGTTGTTTAACTTCCTAATATTTGGAGATTTTCCTATTGTTTATCTGTTATTAATTTCTATTTTGTTTCATTTTCTAGTTTGTTCCATTATGCTCAGAGTACATGCTTCATGTGATTTTAAGAAAACCGTCTTAACCATTTTTAAGTGTATAATCCAATAGCATTAAGTCTATTCATGTTGTTGTGAAACAGATCTCCAGAACTTTTTCATCTTGCAAAACGGAAACTCTATACCCATTAAACAACAACTCTCTATTGCCCCTCACCTCAGGCTCTGGTAACTACCATTTTACTTTCTGTTTCTATGAATTTGAATACTCTATGTACCTCATATGAGTGGAATCATAAAGCATTTGTCATTTTGTGACTGACTTATTTCACTAAACATAATGTTCACAAGGTTCACCCATGTTGTGACATATGACAGGATTTCCTTCCTTTTCAAGGCTTCCATGTGATTTGGATTCTTTACATTTGTTAATATTTGTTTTCTGACTCAGGATAGAGTCTATATTGGTGAATGTTCCATGCACCCTTGAAACAAGTGTGTATTTTGTTATTGTTGAGTGTTCTATGTACGTCAATTAGATTCTGTTGGTTGATGGTGTTGTTGAGTTTTTCTATATCTTTACTGATTTTATGTCTAGTAATTCTATCAATTGCTGAGAGTGGAATGTTTAAATCTCCAACTAAAATTGTGGATTTATTGACTTAAGTTTTATCCATTTTTATCCATTTTTACTTTCTATATTTTGGTGCTCTGTTGTTTGGTGCAACCTCATTTAGGATTGCTATATCTTCTTGGTAGATTGACACTTCATCATATATGAAGTGTCACTCTTTTCCTTATCCTTACTAATTTTCTTTACTCAAAAAACTACTTTATCTGATGTTAATATAGACCCTCCTGCGTTCTTTTAATTATTATTTTTTTTCATGGAATATCCTTTTCCACCTTTTAACTTTCAACCTACCTATGCCATTATGTTTGAAGTGAGATTCATGTAGAAAGCATTCAGTGGGCTATGTTTTTTTTTTTTTTTTTTTAGCCTATCTTGGAATCTCTGTCTTTTAATTGATGTTAGACCATTTACATTTAAGTTAATTATTAATACATTAGTGTTTAAGTTGACTATTTTATTATTTGTTTCTGTTTCTTTCTTCTGTTTCTCATTTCTCTGTTTCTTTTTTCTTGCCTTCCTGTGCGTTACTTCAACATTTTTTAGGATTTTATCTTGAATTATTTGCAGTGTTTTTGAACATATAATTTTGAATTGTTTTCTTCGTGGTTGTTCTTGGAATTACCATATACATGTGTAACTTATCACTGCCTACTGGTATTGCTGTTTTACCACTTTAAGTGAAATGTAAAAACATTAGTTCTATTAAGGTCACTTTAGCCTCCCAATGTATTTGTTTTCGTTATGGTAAAATATACATAATGTTAAATTAATAATTATAACCATTTTAAGTGTACTATTCATGGCATTAAGTATGATAATAATGTTATGCAGCTATCATCACTATCTATTTCCAAAACTTTTTCATCAACCCAAGCAGAAACTCAGTCTTTCAGTCTTGAGTAGGATGTTAGCTGTGAATTTTTCATATATAGTTTTTATTTTGTTGAGGAAGTTTCCTTCTATTCTTAATTTGTTGAGTGTTTTCTTGATCATTAATGGGTCTTAAATTTTATCAAATGCCTTTTCTGCATTATTTGAATTTATTGTGAGATTTTCCTTTATTCAGTTAATATGGTATATTACACTAATTAATTTATATATATGGAACCATCCTTGTATTCCAGAAATAAATCCTACATAATCATGGTGTATAATCCTTTGAATATGCTGCCGAATTTGATTTGTTGTTACCTTTGAAGATTTTTACATCAATATCCATAGGGACACTGGTCTAAAGTTTTAGTACTCTTTTCTGGCTTTGACATCATGAAATAAGTTAGGAAGTATTCTCTTAAATTTTTGGAAGGGTTTGATAACAATTGGTATTAATTATTCTTTAAATATTTGGTAGAATTCATCAGTGAAGGCATCTGGTCTAGATCTTTTCTTTGTTGGGAGGTTTTTCATTACTGATTCAATTTCCTTACTAATGATAGCTTTATTCAGATTTTTTATATTTTTAAATGATTAAGTCTTGGTAGGTAAGTTTTTTACTATGAATTTGTCTATGTCACCTAAATTATCTCATTTGTTGTATACGGTTGTACACAACTTTATTTTTATTTCTGTAAAATTGGTAGTAATGTCTCCACTTCCATTTCTGATTATAGAAATTTGAGTCTTCTCTCTTTTTTTTTATTAGGCAATCTATCTAAAGGTTTTAAATTTTATGTCTTTTCACAGAAATAACTTTGTGCTTAGTTGATTTTCTCTGTTGTTTTCTATTCTCTATTTTATTTGTCTCCACTTTAATCTTTATTATTTTCTTCCTTCTGCTAGATTTGGGTTTAGTTTGCTCTTCCTTTTCCAGTTCCTTAAGGTGTAAATTTAGGTTATTGATTTGAGGGCTTTCCTCTTTTTTTAATGTATGCATTACATTATGAATTTTCTTCTTATCACTGCTTTTGCTACATTTCACAAGTTTTGGTATGTTGTGTTTTTGTTCTCATATGGCTCAAAGTTTTTTCTAACTTTCCTTGTGATTTCTTTTTTGACTCATTTGTTAATGAAGACTGTGTTGTTTAATTTGAACATATTTGTGAATTGTCCACTTTTCCTATTTTCATTAATTTCTGGTTTTACTCCATTATTATTAGAAAACATACTTTCTATAATTTTAATTTTTAAAAATTTTATTGAAATTGTTTTGTGGCCTAACATATGGTCTATCCTGGAAGGCGCCCCATGTGCACTTGAGAAAAATTTGTATTCTCCTGTTGTTGGGTGGAGCGTTCTGTATATGTTTGTTAGGTACAAACATTTTATAGTGTTCAAGTCCTCTATTACTTTATTGATCTTCTATCTCATTGTTCTATTCATCTCCCCACTCTTTAAATGTAATTATATTAAACATTTCCTCTTCATACCTTGAGCACCACATTAAATGGTGTTATATCTTTTGTTTATACTATAAAATATGATTTTAAAACTCATTGGTTGAAGGATAGTCTGTGACATTTACTTCCAGTTTTACTCATTCTGTTGCTATTCTTACCATTTTATAGGTCATAGCCTTCCTCCATTATCACTTATTTCATTTTGAAGAGCTTTTATTAACCATTCTTCATGGATAAGTTTGTGAGTAACACAGCCTTATTTTCTCTTAATCTGAGAATGTCTGTATTACCCTTTCATTCTTGAGAGATATTTTTGGCAGATACTGAATTAGGGGTTGACAGGTATACTGTTTCAGCACTTAAAAAATGTTCTGCCACTTGCATCTGGCTTCCATGGTTCCAGATAAGAAACCCACTATCTTTCAAATTTGTGTCCCCATTTAGATAATGCATCATTCTCTCTTACTGTTTTAATAGTTCATTTCTTTTTTTTTCAGATATTAACTATGGTGTGTCTTAATGTGGATTTCTTTGGGATTTTCTTGCTTCTTAAATGTATGGGTTTATTTATTAATTTATTTGCCAAACTTTAAAAATTTTTAGCTATTATTTCTTCAAATACATTTTCAATCCCATTTTCTTTCTCCTCTCCTTCTGGGCTCTGTTCCTAAAAACTTATTTAATTGCTTTATTAGTTTTAATCATTTCTTTCTGGATTCCTTAGGAATTTTTTATGTTCAGGATCATATCAGTCTGCAAATAGAGGTAGTTTTATTTCTTGCTTTCCAATCTGGGTGGGATTTCTTTCTTTTTCTTGCCTAATTCCTTGGCTAGAACATCCAGTAAAATGTTGACTAGAAGTGGCAAAAGTGAACAATTTTGAATTGTCACTGACCTTAGGGGGAAGAGCATTCAGGCATTTGCCTTGTGGTGTGATATTAGTTCTGAATTTTTTATACATGGACTTTATTGGGTTCAAGAAGTTCCCTTTATTCCTAATTTGTTGAGTGTTTTTTTTTTAATCATGAAAGGGTATTTGATTTTGTCAAATGCTTTTTCTGCATCTATTGAAATGATCATGAAGTTTTTGCCCTTTATTTTATCAGTACATTGTATTACCTGATTCATTTTTTATGTTCAAACAACCATGAATTCCTGGTGTAAACTCCACTTGGTCATAGTGTATAATTTTTTTTACATACTGCTAAATTCAGTTTGCTAATATTTTGAAGAGTTTTGCCTCTATATTTGTAAAGAATATTGGTCTGTTGTTTTTTTCTCTAATTATCTTTCTGGATTTGCTATCAAGGTAATACTGGCTATATATAATGAGTTGTTTCATCCTCTTATTATTTTGTAAAGTCTTATGTAGGTTTGTTCATGTATTCTTCTATTATTGCTTTCTTTTGTGCAAAATCATCAATATTTTCTAGTATTCTATTTAAAATCCCTTGTTTGTTTTATTTATTCTGTTAGTTGCCTTAAAATTAAAATTTACATTTTAACTTAAAACAGTCTAGTTGGATTAGTACCAACTTAATTTCAAGAGTTTACAAAAAACTTGCTGAGATTCCATTTCATCCCATCCTTCATAATATTATTTTCACAGAAATTATAATTTTATATATTATAAGCCATCAACACAGTACTATAATTATTGCTTTATATATTACTTTTAAATGAAGTAGGAGAAAAAAATTAAAAACAAAATAAATTTGTGTACTTTTTATAATTACATATGAATACCTTTGCCAGAGATATTTATTTCTAATTATTGTCCAGTTTCCTTTATTTTAGCCCAATGGAGTTCCTTTAATGTTTCTTGTAGTATATGTCTATTAGCAACAAATTCTTTAAATTTTTGTTTATCTGAGAATGTCTTAATTTATGCTTTATTTGATGGAAATTGCATTAATTCTGTATGTTGCTTTGGGTAATGTGGCCATTTTAACTATGTTGATCCTTCCAATCCATAAACATGGAATGTCTTCCATTTCTTTGTGTCTTCATTAATTTCTTTTAATAATGTCTTATAATTTTTAGTGTATAGGTCCTTTACATGATTTATTAAATTTATTCTTATGTATTTCATTCTTTTTGTTGCAATGCAAAAAGAATTGTTTTTATTACTTTTTCTTAAATGTCATTGTTAGCATATACAAACACTATGGATTTTTGTACATTGATTTTGTATCCTGCAACTTTACTGTATTTGTTTATTGTTTCTAATAAATAGTTTTTGGTGGCATCTTTAGAGTTTTCTATAAAGAGAATCATGTCCTTGGCAAAAACTGACAATTTGACTTCTTCGTTCTCAATTTATATGCCTTGTATTTCTTTCTCTTCCCTGATTGCTCTAGCTAGGACTTCCAACACTATATTGAATAAGATTGGTGAGAACAGACAACTTTGTCCTGTTACTAATCTTACAGGGGAGCCTTTTAGTTTTTCACCATGAATTATGATATCAGCTGAGCGTTATATGTGACCTTTATTATGTTGAGGTACTTTCTTTCTAAACCCATTTTATTAAGTATTTTATTTTTTTATTAAATTTATTGGGGTGACAATGGGGAACCAAAATATATAGGTTTCAAGTGCACAATTCAATAATATATCATATGTATTATTGCATTGTACATTCACCACCCATATATTCGTCACCATATATTTGACCCCCCCTTACCCTTTTCTACCTCCCCATCTTGCACCTTTCCCTCTGGTAACCACTAAGCTGTTTTCTGTGTACATGACTCCCTGTTTTTCTTGTTTGATTGTTGCTTTCAGTTTTATATACTACATATGAGTGAAATCATATCATTCTCAACTTTTCCTAATTTATTTTGCTTAGCATGATTATCTCAAGATCCATCCATGTTGTCACAAATAGGAATATTGCATATTTTCCTATGGCTAAGTAATATTCCATTGTATATATGTACCACATCTATTTGCCAAGAACATGATTCTCTTTATAGAAAACTCTAAAGATGCCACCGAAAACTATTTATTAGAAATATTCCATTGTATATATGTATTAAATCATCTACCAAAGGACACTTTGGTTGTTTTCATGTCTTGATCACTGTGAATAATGCTGCAACAAACATAAGGGTACATATATCATTATGGATAAATGTTTTCAAATTTTGGGGGTACTTACTCAGAAGAAGGATTGCTGGGTCATATAGTAATTCTATTCTTAATTGATTAAGGAACCTTCATACTGTTTTCCACATTGGCTATATCAATATACATTCCAACCAGTAGTGTATGAGAGTTCCTTTCCCCTACAACCTCTCCAACACTTGTTATTACTTGTCTTGTTGATGATAGACATTCTAACAGATGTGAAGTAGTATCTCATAGTGGTTTTGATTCCCATTTCCCTAATAGCTAGTGAAGCTGAGAATTTTTTCATATGTCTATTGGCCATTTGTATATCTTCTTTGGAGAAGTGTCTGTTCAGGTCCTCTGCCCATTTTAAAATAAAACTACTTTTTGTTGTTGTTCAGTTAGATAAGTTCTTTGTATATCTTGGATATTAGCCCCTTATTGGAGGCATTGTTTGTCAATATCTTCTCCCACTCCGTTGGTTGTTTCTGTTTTGTCTATGGTTTCTTTTGCTGTGCAAAAGCTTTTTAGTTTGATATAGTCTCATTCATTTGCTTTCGCTTTTGCTTCCCTTGCCTTTGAGGTCGAATTCATACAATCCTCTCAAAAACCAAACTCCATGAGTTTAGTTTCTACGCTTTCTTCAATGCAATTTATTGACTCAAGCCACATATTTAGGTCTTTGATCCATTTCGAGTTAATTTTGGTGTATCGTGACAGATAGCAGTCTAGTTTCATTCTTTTGCATGTGGCTTTCTAGTTTTCCCAGCACCATTTATTGATGAGGCTTTTCTTTTTCCAAGATGTGTTTTTAGCTCCTTTGTCAAAAATTATTTGCCCATAGGAATGCCCAAGCACAGAAGTTACAGCAAAACTGAGGCTGTATTGATCTGACTACTACTGTCACTCTGAGACCCTGCACAAGCCTACCCACAAATTACCCCAGGCAACCCATTGACAGCAAACTGCCACAGCCCTGCCACCCCCCTTCCCTGATCATCCAATCCACACAGGCAACAAACTTTGGGTGGCACAGGGCGAGCACTGCACAGAAATCAGTGGCAGGCAGACATTTGCTGCCTGCAAGAGTTGCAATATTGTGTCTGGGGAGTGCAGGGGTCTGTGGGACCACCCCAGATGACAGCTGGTCTCATCGTGATCTGTGACTACATTGGGAACGCCCAGGCACAGAAATTGCAGTGAAACTGAGGCTGTATTGGCTGGACGGAACTTGTAGCCCTGAGATCCTGCTTCGCCCAAGCCACAGATGCCTGCAGCCCATTGACAGGCTGCCTCCCATTCCCTGTTTGGCTCTGGGGTTGCGCAGTCAGCATAGGCAACAGACTTTGGCTAACGCAGTGAGCGCATTTCGAAGAAAACTGTTGTGGACAGACCACTGCTAGCTATATGAGCTATAATATATCTTGAGGGAATTGCAGGGGTCTGTATTGGCCTGACAACCCTTGGTTCCCTGAGTTCCTGCCCCATCCAATACACAATGCCCACTGCATGTTGATGGACAGCTGCTCCTGCCTTGGGATAGTGCATTCAGGCCCAAGGTGAGCAGAAGCTGACCTTGCTATGAGTGGAAACTTGTCTAGGGAGCCACAGAAACAGCCTTGGAATGTAAACTGACACTGAAGTGGCAAGAGGAAATTTACTCAATAGACCCAGGAGACTCCCAGGGTCCCTGCGCCACCCGACATGCATATCACCCATCTGGACACTTACAGGCAACTGACAGGGAACATCAGGCCTTGAGGAGCACTGGTCTCTCTACTAAACTGCCATAGGTCAGGGACGGGGGAGAACTGACCGCTGCCTACAATGTTGTCTCTTCCTATTACCTATAGATCCAGCATAGGCAACAACCACCTGTGGATCACTTTGTAGTTCCCACCGGGTAGCACTGAGTAATCAAAAGCAATGGCTGACCTTGGCCTACTGGGAATCTCTTCCCAAAGGGCCACAAAACAAGCCCATTTGGAGGCTGGCACCAGACCACAACAGAGCAACTCCTGACTAGCCCCATTAGCGGGACACACAGAGGATGGTTGCAACAAGTACACAAGCCTGCTAGGGCAAACCCCACTCAGTGGGGTCAGATCCCACACAACAACTCTTATCCTGAGGGTTCAGCCAATTCTCGCAATTAGTCAGCCTGATCGTTAATTCCATCCACTGATCTACTAACAATAAAGGTTTGGCAACAACAGAAAATCACACACAACCCACACAAAGATCACGTCCAGAGCCCCCAGCATAGGGGAGCAAGAAGAGTGCACTACTGAGTCACACAGGACACCTTCCACATTAGGCCATCTGGCCAAGGCTAAGAGATGAAACAAATATTCCTGACACATATAAACTAATACAGAGGTCTAATAAAATGAGAAAACAAAGAAACATGTCACAAATGAAACAACAGAAGAAAACTCCAGAAAATAAGCTAAACGAAATGGAGATAAGCAACCTACCAGAGATAGAGTTCAAAATAATGGTTATAGGATGTTTAATGAACTTATGGGGAGAATGGATAAGCACAATCAACAGAGAGATAGTAAGTATAAAAAATGACATAGACACCATAAAAAAGAGTCAGACAGAAATGAGGAATACAATAACTGACATGAAAAATGCACTAGAAGGATACAACAGTAGAGTGGACGAAGCAGAAAATCAAATCAGCAAATTGGAAGACAAGGTAGCAGAATACACCCAATCAGAATAGTAAAAAGAAAAAAGAATTTGGAAAAAATGAGGATAGTTTAATAGACCTCTGGGACAACATGAAGCATAAAAATATCTGGATCATAGGAATACTTGAAGAAGAAGAGAGAGAGCAAGAAATTAAGATTCTGTTTGAAGAAATAATGACAGAAAACTTCCCTAACCTGGCAAAGGAATTAGACATACAAGTTCAGGAAGCACAAAGAGTGCCAAACAAGAGGAATTCAAACAGATCTACATCAAGACACATCATAATTAAAATGCCAAATGTCAAAGACAAAGAGAGAATCTTAAAAGCAGCAAGAGAAAGGAAGTTGGTTACTTACAAGGGTACCCCCATAAGAATGTCTGCTGACTTTTCAATGGAAACTTTGCAGGCCAGAAGGGAATGGCAAGAAATATTCAAAGTTATGAAAAACAAGAACCTACAACCACGAATACTCTACCCAGCAAGGCTTTCGATTAAAATGGAAAGTGAGATAAAAAGATCCCAGACAGGAAAAAGCTTAAGGAATTCATCACCAACAAGCCAGCATTACAAGAAATGTTAAACAGTCTCTGTAAAAAGAGAAGGGGTAAAGAAGAAAATAGAAATAACAAATATGAAAAATAAAATGACAGTAACAATGTACCTATCAGTAATCACTTTAAATGTAAACAGATTAAATGCTCTAATCAAAAGACATAGAGTTACTGAATGGATAAGAAAACAAGACCCATGCATATGCTGTCTACAAGAGACCCACTTCAGATCAAACGACACTCACAGACTGAAAGTAAAGGAATGGAAAAAGATATTTCATGCAAACAGAAATGAAAAAAAAAGCCGGGGTAGTAATACTTATATCAGATAAAGTAGACTTTAAAACAAAGGCTATAATGAGAGACAAAAAAGGGCATTACATAACAATAAAGGGATCGATAAATCAAGAGAACATAACCCTAGTAAACATATACGCACCTAATATAGGAGCGCCTACATACATAAAGCAATTATTGACTGACATAAAAGGAGAGATCAATAGTAATATACTCAGTAGGAAACTTTAACACCACATTGACACCAATGGACAGATGGTCCAAGCAAAGCATCAACAAGGAAACAATGGGCCTAAAAGATACACTAGAACAGATGGATTTTATAGATATTTTCAGAGCATTTTATGCCAAAGTAGCAAAATATACATTCTTCCCAAATGCACAGGCAACATTTTCTGGGATAGAGCACATATTAGGACACAAAACAAGTCTCAATAAATTTAAGGAGATTAAAATCATATCGAATGTCTTCTCTGATCACAATGATATGAAACTGGAAATCAACTACAAGAAAAAATTGGAAAATACACAAATATATGGAGGCTAAATAACATGCTACTAAACAATGAATGAGTTATTAATGAGATCAAGGAAGAAATCAAAAGATACCTAGAGACAAATGAAAATAAAAACACAATGACTCAAAATTTATGGGACAGAGCGAAAGCAGTCCTCAGAGGGAAATTCATAGCAAAACAGGCCTACCTCAAGAAACAAGGAAAAGTTCAGATAAACAATCTAACCTTACAATTTAAAAAAAACTAGAAAAAGAACAGCAAGCAAGGCCCAAAGTGGATAGAAGGCAGGAAATAATAAAGAGCAGAAATAAAAGAAATAGAATCTAGAAACACAATAGAAAAGCTTAATGAAACAAGAGCTGGTTCTTTGAAAGGATAAACAAAATTGACAGACCCTTAGCCAGACTCATCAAAGGAAAAAGAGAGAGGACTCAAATAAATAAAATCAGAAATGAAAGAAGATAAATAACCACAGACTCCACAGAAATACAATGGATCGTAAGAAAATACTACAAGCAATAATATGCCAACATGTTGGACGATCGGGAAGAAATAGACACATTCCTAGAAACATAAAATCTCCCAAGACTGAATCAAGAAGAAACAAAATCTGAACCAACTTATTACTACCAATGAAATAGAATCAGTAGTCAGAAAAAAAAAGTAAAAAGTCTCCAGAAAACAAGCTTAAGGACATAGAAATATGTAATTTAAATGACATAGAACTCAGGATTGCAATTGTGAAAAAACTCAATGAGATGCAAGAAAATTCTGACTGACTATTTCAAGAAATTAGAAACAAAATAAACCAACAAAATGAATACTTTTGCAAGGAGATTGAAACCCTAAAAAAGAACTAAATGGAAATTATGGAGATGAGGAACACATTAAAAGAGATGAGGAATGCAATAGCAAGCCTAAGAAATATAGAGCTGACCAGATGGAGGAAAGAGTGATATTGAAGACAGAAATCTGGAAATGATGTAGATGGAAGAAGAGAGACTTGAGAGTGAAAAATAATGAAATAACTCTACAAGAACTATCTGACACCATCAGGAAAAGCAATATAAGAGTAATGGGTATACCAGAAGAACAGAGGGAGAAAGAAACAAGGAACATATTCAAACAAATAGTCGACAAGAATTTCCCAAATCTGTAATAAAACCTGGATCTTCTGATCTAAGAAGAAAACAGAACACCCAATAACCATAACCCATAAAGTCCTTCTCTAAGACACATTATATTAAAGTCGACAAAAATTAATGACTAAGAAAGAATTCTCAAGTCAGCCAGGGAAAAGAAGACATTTACTTATAAAGGAAACTCATTACTGTATCATCAGACTTCTCAGTACAAACCTTACAAGCAAGGAAGGAGTAGAACCAGATATTCAAACTATTGAAAGAAAGAAATTAACAGCCAAGAATAATATATCCAGCAAAGCTCTCCTTTAGATATAAAGAAGTAAAGACCTTTCAAGACATACAAAAGCTGAGGGAATTCTCCAACATGAGGTTTGCATTACAGGAAATACTGAATGAGGTCATTCTACCTGAAGCAAAAGGACAAAAAATACATATCTATGAGTAAGATTACCAATAGGCAGACAGAAGCAGGAAAGTGCAACCCTTATTAAGAGCAGGGTATTATAAGCTTAAATATTACATAATGATTAAAGGCCAAAAGAAAACCTCTGAAAAAATAAGATAACAGCTACTGCAACTAACAACAGAATGTCTGGCATGTATAGAGATAATTTGAGACAACAAAAACAGAAAAGAGGAGGGAGTAAAGATCCTGATCTACAAAGGGGAATGGAAATAAAGCATACGTAGAAGAAAATGGAATACTGTGTGTGTGTATGTGTGCATGTATATACATATATGTATGTGTGTAAATATATATGTGCATATATGTATATATGTGTGTGTGTATGTATGTATGTGTATATATATATATAAACTATCCTTTACATAAGTTTAGTGGTAACCACACTCCATGAATTCAGAACTGAGATACATAGCATAAGACAAGAAGGAACAGAGGGAAAATCCACAAAACACCACCAAATTAAAATAACAGACAGAAACACAAGGACAAAGAATCAATGGAGACACCGAGCTACCAGAAAATAAAGGATAAAATGGCTATAGGAAAAACTCATCTTTCAATAATCACACTAAATGTAAATGGACTGAACTCACAAATAAAAAGGCACAGTGTGGCAGATTGGATCCAAAAAACAAACAAACAAACAAACAAAACCCAACCATATGCTGCCTTCAAGAGACCCATTTCAGCTACAAGGACAAATAGAAACTCAAAGTGAAAGGATGAAAAATGATACCTCAAGCAAATGGCATCCAGACAAAAAGCAGTTGTAGCTGTACTTATATCTCATGAAATAGACTTCAAGATAAAAAAAAAGTTAAGAGACAATGATAGACACTTCATAATGATAAAGTGGGCCATATATCAAGAAGACCTAACACTATCAGTATTTATGCTACCAATCAGGGATACCAAAGTATATAAAGTATCTACTAACAGAACTAAAGGGAGAAACTGACAAAAACACAGTGCTAGTAAGGGACCTAAATACTACACTGTCAGAGAAAAATAGGTCATTTAAACAGAAAATCAATAAGGAAATAATATCCTTAAATGTTACATTAGACTAATTTGACATATAGACATTTACAGAGCTTTTCATTCCCAAACAGCAGCTTACAAATTCTTCTCTAGTGCACATGGAACATTCTCGAGGATAGACCATATGTTGGGACACAAAACTAGTCTCAACAAATATAAGAAGGTGAAATCATACCAAGCATCTTCTCTGATCATAATGATTTGAAACTGGAGATCAACTGTAAAAAGAAAACAGGAAGAACCACAAATACGTGGAGATTAAACAACATGCTACTGAAGAATGACTGAGTCACAGAAGAAATAAAAGGAGAGCTCTAGACATAAATAGAAAAATTGAGAATGAAAGTACAATATTCAAAAATTTAGGGGCACATCAAAAGTGGTAATAGAGGAAAGATCATACCATTACAGGTCTATTTCAAGAAGCAAGAACGAGCCTCAATAAACAACTTTTAACTTTGCATCTTAAAAAAATCTAGAAAAATAAGAACAAATGAAGCCTAAAGTCAGCAGAAGGAAAGCAATAATCAAAATTAGAGCAGAATCAAATGAAATTGAGAACAAAAAGACAATAGAAAATTAATGCAACAAAGAGCTGGTTCTTTGAGAAGATTAAAAAAATTGACAAACTCCAGGCTAGAATCACTAAACAAAAGATAATGGACCCAAATAAACAAAATCAGAAATGAAAGAGGATAAAGTTATGAGAGATGCCACCAAAATACAAAGGATCATACTATGAAATATTACATGACACCAAATTTAATAACCTAGAAGAAATGAACAAGTTCTTAGAAACATATAACCTTCGTAGACTGAATCATGAAGAACTGGAAGATCTAAATAGACTGATCAGCAGTATGGAAATTGAAGCAATCATCGAAAACCTTGCAAAAAGTAAAATTCCTAGACCAAATGGCTTCACCAGTAAATTCTTCAGACTTTCAGAGAGGATTTAATATCTATTCTTCTCAACCTTTTCCAAAAAAAAAAAAACAAACAAAAAACAAAACAAAACAAAACAAAAAAAAACAAAGAACAGTCATTACTTCCTAACTCATTTTATGAGGCCAACATTACTCTGATACCAAAACCTGGTAAAGATAACACACAAAAAAAGAAAACTACAGACCAATATCTCTCATGAACACAGATACAAAAATCCTAAATAAGATATTACCAAATCGAATACAACAACACATTAAAAAGATTATACACCATGATCAAGCAGGCTTCATCCCAGGGGCACAAGGATGGATCAAGCAGGCTTCATCCCAGGGGCACAAGGATGGTATGCAAATCGATTAAAGTGATATACCACATAATCAAAACAAAGAATAAAATCATATGATCTTATCAATAGATGCAGAGAAAGCATTTGACAAATACAACATCCATTTATGATTAAAACACTTAATAAAATGTGTACAAAAGGAAAGTACCTCAACATAATAAAGACCATGTATGACAAACCTTGAGCTAACATTATACTTAATGGTGAAAAAAACCTTACCTCTAACATCAGGAACAAGACAAGATTGTCCACTATCACCACTATTATTCAATATAATATTGGAAGTCTTAGCTAGAGCACTCAGGTAAAAGAATAAAAAGCAACCAAATGAGAAGAGAAGAATTGAATTGTCATTTTTTGAAGATGACATGATTCTCTATACAGAAAACCCTAAATATTCCACTAAACACTATTAAAAATAATAAACAAATACAGTGAAGTTTCAGGATACAGAATCAATGCTCAAAAATACATAGCTTTCCTATACTCTAATAATAAAAATGAAAAAAATTCCTTTTGCAATTGCAACAAAAAGAATAAAATACCTAGGAATAAACCTAACAAAATATGTGAAGGACCTAGACGCTGAAAACTATAAGACACTATTAAAAGAAAATGAAGAAGACACAAAGAAAAGGAAAGATATTCTGTGTTCTTGAATTGGAAGAATCAACATAGTTAAAATAACCTTATTACATAAAGCATTATACATATTTAATGCAATCCCCATCAAAATCCCAATGGCATTTATTAAAGAAATATAACAAAAAAATCCACATTTGTATGAAAGCACAAAAGACCCCAAAAGGCCAAAGCAATCCTGAGGGAAAAAAAATAAGGACAGAAGAATCACCCTGCTTGACTTCAAATTATACTACAAAGCAACAGTAATCAAAACAGAAAGGTATTTGAAGAAAAACAGATACACACCAGTGGAACAGAATTGAGACTCCAGAAGTAAACCCCCGTATGTAATGGCAAATAATTTTTGACAAAGGAGCCAAAAAATATACAATGGAGAAAAGAAAGCCTCTTCAATAAATAGTGCTGGGAAAACTCGAAAGCCACCTGCAAAAGAATGAAATTAGACTGTTGTCTATCACCGCACACCAAAATTAAGTCAAAATGGATTAAAGACCTGAATATAAGACCTGAAACAATAAAATGCATAGAAGAAAACATAGGAACAAGACTCAAGGATCTTGGACTTAAAGAGGATTTTAGGAATTTGACCTCAAAGGCAAGGGAAGCAAAAGCTAAAATAAATGTATGGGACTACATCAACTAAAAATCTTCTGCTCAGCAAAAGAAAGCATCAACAAGGTAAAGAGACAACCATCCAAATGGGAAAATATATTTGCAAGCAACACCTCTGATAAGGGCCTAATGTCCAAAGTATACAAAGAACTCATACAACTCGATAACAATAAAAAAAAAAACCAAATGATTCCATCAAAAAATGAGCAGAGGACCTGAACAGACTCTTCTCTCCAGAGGACATACAAATGGCTAACAAACATATGACAAGATGCTCAACATCGCTAGCTATTAGGGAAATGCAACTCAAAACCACAATGAGATACCATCTCACACCTGTTAGAATGGCTATCATCAACAGGACAAGCAATAACAAATGTTGGAGAGGATGTGGAGAAAAAGGCACCCTCATACACTGCTGGTGGGACTGCAAATTGGTACAGCAACTATGGAAAACAGTATAGAGGTTCCTCAAAAAACTAAGAATTGATCTACCATATGATCCAACAATCCCTCTACTGGGTATTTACTCCAAACACTTGAAAACCCGAATCAAAAAGATATT
>NW_024353905.1:689662-709116 GCF_902729225.1 Pteropus medius | reverse complement strand
TGTTAAATGATACACTTGAAACTTATTTAATTTTGTTAACCAATGTCACCCCAATAATTTTTAAAAACTAAAATAAAATAACATCAAATGGAATAAAATACTTAGGAATATATTTAATCAAGGAGACAAACCACTTGTACACCGAATACTAAAAAATGTAGCTGAAAGAAATTAAAGAATCTATAAATAAATGATAATATGTTCATGCCCTTGGGTTGAAAGACTAAATATTGTTAAGATGACAATACTACCCAAAGCAATCTACAGAATCAATGCAATTCTTATCTAAATCCTAATTATGTTTTTGCAGAAACAGTAAAACCCAATCTAAAATTTCTATGGAAACTCAATAAACTCAAAATAGCCAAAACAATCTTGAAAAAGAACAAAGTCGGAGTACTCAGTCTTCCTGATTTTTAAACTTTCTACAGTATCCAAGCCAGTATGGTGCCTTAAAGATAAACATTTGGACCAGTGGAATAGAACAGAGAACCGAGGAATAAACCCTCAGATATATTGTTAAATGGTTTTTGACAAAGGTGTCAAGATACTTCAGTGTGAAAGGACAGTTTTTTCAACAAATGATGGTTAAAATGAATATGATGATTAAATGAAAATGATGATTAAAATGAATATCCACATCAAAAGAGAGAAGTTGTATCCTTAACTTATAGTATATACAAACATTAACACAAAAGAAATCGAAGAATTAAAAGTAAGTAGTAAAATTATAAAACTCCTAAAAGAAAACATTGGATTTGACAATGATTTCTTGGATATGACACCAAAAGCACAGTCAACAAAAGAAAAAAATTCATAAATTGGATTTCATTAAAGTTAAAAAATTATGTGTCAAAAAACACTACCAACAGAGTGAAAAGGCAACTCACAGAAATAAAAAAAAAATTACAAATTATTAATCTGATAAAGGATTAATTTTCAAAATATATGAAGAACTCCTACAACTTAATAAGAAAAAACCCCGAGATCTTTGGAAATATGGCAAAGTGAGAGACCTCCCCAGATCTCTCCCCCTGAAACAACCATAAGCTGAACATCTAAAACACAACAAAAAACACCCAAACTGCACACCAACACATCTGAGCATGGAATCTGTGCATAAGATCTACCATAGGTCAGAACCTAGGTGTCCAGTGGTGGACTGGGAGAAATAAAGAAGCTGCCTCTTGCAGCCACTGGAGCTACCTGTAGAAGGAGACAGAGGGGAGAAGGAGCGACGAGTTCCCTGAACAGCCCTGCCTGGGAAAGCTCTGAGCTCCCCTTGGCCAGCTGCTGGACAGTCCAGTCATCAGGGCAGAAGGCAGAGAAGTGGGACAGCAGAAAAACAACAGTTCATTTTTACCAGCCGCGGTTGCAAAACCAAGGCTGAGCTGCAGACCCCAACCCCCAACCTCCAACCCAGAGGTCCCCTTTCCACATACCCTCAGAGACCGAACATAATCATGCTAAGTGAAATAAGCCAGATAGAAAAAGTTGAAAATCACTTATATGTGGGATATAAACCTAAAAGCAACAAATGAGCAGGGCAAATAAACAAAGACTCATGGACATGGAATATAGGCTAGTGGTTACCAGTGGACTATACACTAATGGTTACTAGTGGAGTGGGGGAGAAGAGGGAGGTAGATAGGATAAAAGGGGTCAAATATAGAGTTTAAAGGGAGAGTGAAGTGGGTAAAGGGAATCAAATATATGGTAGCTGAAGGAAACTAGACTTTGGATGGTGAACCACAATAGAATATACAGATGTCAGTGATAATGTACACCTGAAAATTATATAATTGTATTAACCTATGTTCCACCAGTAAACTTAATTTAAAAAAAAATTTTTTTAAGAAAAGATATATGCACACTTATCTCACTGCAGTGCTATTTACAAGAGCCAAGATATGAAAGTAACCTAAGTGCCTATCGACAGACGATTGGATAAAGAAGTGGTAGACGGGGTAAAAGGAGTCAAAAATAGGGGTGTAGGGAGAGGGTGAAGTGAGTAAAGGGGATAAAATATATGGTAGCTGAAGGAAACTGGACTTTGGGTGGTGAACACAGAATAGAATATACAGATATCGAATGATAACACACACCTGAATATATATAATCGTATTAACCAATGTTACCCCAATAAACTTAATAAAAATAAATATATATAATAAATAAATTAAATAAAAGAAAATACTTCTACTGCATTCCTCCCTCTTTTTAAATAGTTATTTATTAAAAACTATACTCTTGGCATTCTAAAATTTCATAGTTATAGGTATAGGTTGGAGTCTTTGTCATTTATTGTGCTGGTCATTTGTTAGGTCCGTCATTTTGAAGTCTTTTAATTCTGGGAAATTCTCTTATATTATTTCTTTGATACATTTCTCCCCTTCAATTTCTATGTGCTCTCTTTCTGGAAGTCCTTAAAGTTGGATATGAGACCTTCTCTTCTATTTTCCATCTCTCCCCGTCCCTCCCTCACTTATCCTCTGCTTCCCTTTCTCCTTTCCCCCGCATAGCTCTCTCCATCTCTTTTTCTTTTTCTTTCGTTTTGTTCTGGGAGAAAATTTAATTTTATCTTTCAACCTTCCTATTGCATTTCCTTTAATTTTGGCAATCACACATATAATTTCCAAGTATTTGTTACTGGTTTATGCACTTACTATACTATACTTTTTAATCATTATTTTAAAGTTTACTCTTTCTACTTATAAAGAAAAGTTTGCTGTAAAACACTATTTTATGTTACACCTGCAGCAGCCTCATACATCTGGTTTATCTTGTCTCTTGATTGCATCATTTTCTCTTGTGCTTGATTTAATCTTGTATTGTTTGTAGCCGAGAAGCAATAGGCTATACCATATAGCCTGGATATGTAGTTTGCTATACATCTAGGTTTGTGTAAGTATAATACATGATGTTCTCACAATGACAAAATTGCCTAATGACTCATTTCTCAGAATGAATGCTCTTCATTAATTGGTGCAAGACTGTAAGTCAATATGAGTAATTTCCCACACTCCCTTGCCACAGTGCTTATCGCTTCAGGGATAATCTAATCACACTGAGGCTTAAGATTCTTTTTTTCAGGTTTTGAGAAAACAAATTCACCTTTATTTCTTTGGATATGAACAAAGAAAAATGTAGTCTTATTGGTGCTATTAGTCATTTTGTGAACACATGAACACATACATGAGGATGAAGCTGATAAATAAAGAAGGCAAAGCCAAGATAATCACAGAGAAATGGTGGACATGGTTTCATAGTGTAGCGGTTAGCACACATGGTTAGCTCTTCTGCTTTACATGCAGAAGGTCCTGGGTTCAAGCCCCATTGGAGCCATGGTCCATGGTCTACAGCCATGCCACCCTGGACAAGCCTGATGTCTGATCTCAGAAGCTAAGCAGAGTTGGGCCTGGTTAGTACTTGGATTGGAGACCACCTAGGAAGACCAGGTGCTGTAAGCATAAATAATAATAAACTTAAAAAAAATCACAGAGAAATGGAATCATATTTCTCATCATACCATGCCTGAAGTCAACCCTACCCTTGAACTTCTCAGCTAAGTAAACTTCAGTAAATTGCATTTATTATTTAAGCCAGTTTGAATTGGTTTCTCTGTTGCTTGCACCTGAAAGCATTCTGATTTATGATTTTGGTTGTCTCTCTTTAGAGAAGGAATGAGCGTACTTCAGGTTATATAAGTTATATTTATACTATATTAGGCGGAAACATTTTTTCAGTATAAATATGGGAAGAAGGGTGTATGTGGATATTAGACAATCAAAAGAGTGGCTGCCTAGCATCTAAATCCCCATCCTGTTTGGGGGAGATTCCTCCATAGTGTGAGTCTTGTTGGTAGCAGGGCCTCACATCCTACTATGGAAACAGAAGATGGTCAGAAACTTCTTTTCCCTGCCCATCATGGAACAAGGGCTGGATACTCTGTTTATGGATTTGAATCTAGAGTCAGCAACACAAAAAAGACAGGAATATACAAAATTAACAGATGGATGATAGCTTAGGAGAATAGAGCTGCAATGTGCAAAACTGACATAAGATTAATAACTAGAAAAATAAGACAGTAAACCAAGTAGAAAAATGGACAAAAGATATGAAGAGTAATAACAGGAGAAATTTGAATTTACACAAGGAGATTTAAGTATATTAAGAGATTTTCAACTCTGTTAATAATTAGAAAAATGAAAATTATAATAACAGCAAGAAATCACTAAGAATGGCAACATGTAAAAACTCAGATATTATCAAGTAGTGATGAGGATGTGAGGGAATGGAAAATTGTGGGTGGGCGTATAAACTGGTACAGATACTCCAGAGAGTAGTTTGGCAGTACCATCTAGAAGTAAGTAGAACTAGTCCTCAAACAACATTGTTTTGGTCAATGTCATTTCGTTATAGTGTTGATAAGATGTCATAGGAACTTAACTCTTGTTTATATCAATTAGCCTATGGTAAAATTAGTTTTGTTATATGTCGTTTTACTTAACGTCTCCAAAACTGTTAAAGATGTTAAGTGAGGACTTATTATCTATGTATATCCTAGAAGCCAGCGACCGTGTCCCTGGCTATGTATTCCAGAGGAATTCTCACACAGGTCCTTATGGAATTATAGTTGAGGTTGTTTGTTTTAGCATTGTTTGTGGTAGTGAAGAATTGGAAGCAACCTAGATGTCCATCACCATGGGACTGGATAAACAAACTGTGGTGTATTCATAGGATGAAAAATATAAAACAATAAAAAGAAAGGAGCAAAAAGTACTATAGCCACATAGTTAGGTCTCTAAAACTTAGTGTTGAGTGAAAAAGGTGCAAACCAGAATGAGATTTACACACAATACCGTTTATGTGAATGTAAAACGACACTGTATATTTTCATGGATATGCATATATCTAAATCAACATATGGAAAGTGAATTGGAGGAAGTGTTTATACATGAAATACACCAGAGCAGCTCACTAAATTGGGCACGAGAATGGGAGTGTGGTCAGGGACTGACAGGGAAAAGTAATAATACAATGAAATAAAACAAAAGAGGAGACTCCAATGGACTGAGGAAAATAACAGGCCATGGATTGAAGAGCATGAGTACACAATCCCGAAGCTGACCACAAATAAACGCGAACAGACAGGAGGATGGGTGGCGTTCAAATGCAGTGGCATGTGATGGTAGGATGACGTCCAGGGGTCACTGCAGTGGGGGTAGCAGTTCCAGTAGCAGCATTCTAACCTAGCTGTTTCCAGTGTGGCCATAGGTGGCTTCTCTTGCCAGATTTCCAGACTTCTGTGAGCTACATGACAGCCTTGAAATAAATCCCTTTTCTGCTTAAGTTAACTAGAGTTGGTTTCTGTTACTTGCATCCAGAACCCTGACTGATACATCACACATTTCATTGGAAAACATCCTCAAGTGACTTCTTAAGAAATGTAAATTTGGGGGTCTTTCCATGTCTGAAAATATAGCATTATTTTACGCTCATATTTGAATATTAGCTTGTCTTTAGATTTCTATGTTTAAAATTTTTTTCCTCTGGATTTTGAAGATATCACTTTTAGTGTATAGTCTTATTGATTAGAAGTCGGGGGCTAATATTATCCTCATTCTTTTGTTGATGATCTGTTTTCCCCACCTTTGGAAGCTTATTATTATTTTTTTAAATTTATGCTTAATGATTCGAAATGTCACAATGATGATCCCAGAGGTGGGGTATTTTATCCCTCATCTGTTTTGTTGGACAGCTTGTGAATGGGCCCTTTTAATCTGAAGACTCATATCACTTTACTTTGAGAAATCACTGTTTTATTTATTAATTTCCTCTCCTTTATTTCCTCTGTTCTCTCTTTCTAGAATTCTTATTAGTTGGATATAGCTCTTGTAAGATTGTCTTTGTCTTTGTATTTTACTTCTTCTCATATTTTCCATGTCTTTATGTGGTTATTTTTTTTTAATTTTTAATTGGGATAATTGTATATTCACATTTAATTTTAAGAAATAATTACTTTGCCCAGTTTCTTCAATGATAACATATTGTAAAACCTTAGTATTATATCTCAACTCAGATATTTAAAAAATTAATGTAATTTTATTTTTTAAAGCAGGTTTATGTTTATAAAAAAATTAGTGGAAAGTACGTAGAGTTCCCATATACCTCCCCAACCTTCCACCAGTTTATACTATTGTTAACATTTTGCATTAGCGTGGCACATTTGTTACAATTGATGAGTTGATATTGGTATATTATTATTAACTAAAGTCCATAGTTTATGTTGATGTTATTCTGTATTATGTATTCTATGGGTTTTGGTAAATATATAATGACATGTGCCCACCATTACAGTATCAAACAGAATATTTTTGCTACCCTTTGCTCCCTCCTGCCTCCCAAATCTCTGTCAACCACCAAATTTTTGTCTCCATAGTTCGGGTCTTTTTAATTGTACTAAAATAAACATAACATATTTACCACCTTAACCATTTTTACATGTACAGTTCAGTAGTGTTAAATATACACGTTGTTGTAAAACCAATCTCCAGAAGTTTTTCATCAAATTGAAAATCTGTACCCATTAAACAACTCTCCTTTCCCTTTACCCCCAGCCCCTGACAACCACCATTCTCTTTTCTATCTCTATAAATTTGACTATTTAAGGTACCTGATATAAGTAGTATCATCCAGTATTTGACTTTTTGTGACTGGCTTATTTCACTTAACATAATGTCCTCAGGATTCATCCATGTTGTAGCATGCGTAAATTTTTTTTTCCTTTTTAAGACTAAATAATATTTCATTGAATGTATATACCACATTTCGTTCATCTGTTCATCTGTCAATGGGCACTATTGTTGTTCCCACCTCTTAGCTATTGTAATTAATGCTGCCATGAATGTAGTAAAAAAATATCTCTTCAAGACCTTGCTTTCAATTCTTTTGGGTATATACCCAGAGTGGAGTCATTAGATTATTTGGTAATTTTATTTTTAGCTTTTTGAGGAACCACCATTTTTTTTCATAGTGACTATACCATTTTACATTCCCAGCAGCAGTGAACAAGGGTTCTGATTTTTTCACATTCTTGCCGACATTTATTTGTTTGTTTGATGATAGCAACCCTAATGTGTATGACATGATATCTCATTGTGATTTTAATTTACATTTTTCAAATAATTAGTGACATTGGGTATCTTTTCTTATGTTTATCATTTTTATATCTTCCTTGGAGAAAGGGCTGCTCAATTCCTTTGCCCATTTTTAATAGGTTTTTTGTTGTTGTTGAGTTGTAGAAGTTTTTTATATATTCTGGATGTTAATCGATCATTTTTATGATCTGAAAATATTTTCTTTCATTGCATAGGTTGCTTTTTCACTCTGTTGATTGTATCCTTTGATGTAAAGACATTTTTAATTTTGATGGAGTGCAATGTATCTATTCTTACTTTGTTGCCTGTGCATTTGGTGTCATATCCAAGAAATCATTGCCAAATCCAATGTCTGAAGCTTTTCACCTATATTTTATTCTGAGTTTTATAGTTTTATATATATGTTTAGATGTTTGGGCTTTTTTAAGTTAATTTTTGTATATGGTGTAAAATAAGGGTCCAAATTCATTCTTTTGATATAGATATCCAGTTTTCACAATGCTATTTGTTTAAGAGTCTGTCCTTTCCCCATTGAAAGATCTTGGCATCATTTTAATTTTTATCAAAACTCATTTGACCATATATGTGAGGTTGTATTTCTGGGCTCCCCCTATGACCCATGCCCCCAAACCCCCAATCTGACAACCATCAAAGTGCTCTCTGTATCTATGAGCTTGTTTCTGTTTGTTTATCCTGTTCTCTAGATTCCACATATGACATTTGTCTTTTTCTGTCTTACTTTAGTCAGCACAATATCCTCCATGTCTATCCATGTTGTTGCAGATGGCAAGATTTCATTCATTTTTATGGCTGTGTAATATTCCATTGTGTATATATATGTATACATATATAAGTATATGAATGTATACACGCATGACCATATATGTGTGTGTATACATATACATATACATATATACACATACATACATACCATTTCTTCTTTATCTATTCATCCATTGATGGATGCCTCCATATCTTGGCTACTGTAAATAATCCTGCAATGAACATATGGATTCGCATGTCCCTTCAAAGTATTGTTTTGGGTTTCTTCAGATAAATACCCAGAAGTAGGATTTCTGAGTCCCTCTTTGTTTCCTATTATATCCTTTTTTTTAAAAGTCTATTTTGAATGAATGAATAAATAAATAAATAAATAAATAAATAAATAAATAAATAAATAAAGTCTATTTGGTCTGTTATAGGTATTGCTACCCCAGCTTTTTGTTTGTTTGTTTCCATTTCATGAAACAACTTTTTTCATCCCTTTACTTTGAGTCTGTGTGTGTCTTTCAATCTGAAGTGAGTCTCTTAAAGGCAGCATATGTAAGGGTCTTGTTTTCTTATCCATTCAGCCACCCTATCTTTTGATGAGAGCATTTAATCCATTTACACTGAAAGCAATTGTTGATAGATATGTAGTTATTGCCATTTTATTATTCACATTTTATAATTTTTTTTTTAAAGAAGTCTTTTCGACATTTCTAGTAATATTGATTTGCTGGTGATGAACTCCTTTAGCTTTTCCTTGTCTGGGAAGCTCTTTATCTGTCTTTCAATTCTAAATGATAGCTTTGCTGGGTAGAATAATCTTAGTTGTAGGTCCTTGCTTTTTTATCACTTTGAATATTTTGTGCCAATCTTTCTTGCCTACAAAGTTCTGTTGAAAAATCAGCTGAAAGTCTTATGGTAGCTACTTGTAGGTAATCAACTGCTTCTCTCTTGCTGCTTTTAAAATTCTTTCTTTGTCTTTAACTTTTGGCATTTTAATGATGATGTGTCTTGGTATGGGCTTCTTTGGGTTCATCTTTTTTGGGACTCTCTGCACTTCCTGGACTTGTATGTCTATTTCCTTTGCCAGGTTAAGGAAGTTATTTGTCATTATTTCTTGAAATAGGTTTTCAGTTCCTTGCTCTCTCTCTTCTCCTTCTGGTATCCTCATGATGCAAATGTTGGTATGCTTGGTGCTGTCCCAGAGGCCCCTTAAACTATTCTCAATTTTTTGAATTCTTTTTCTTGTTGCTGTTCTGATTGGATGTTTTCTGCTGCTTTATCTTCTAAATCAGTGATTCGATCTTCTGCTTCATCTAATCTACTATTAATTCTTCCTAGATATTCTTCATTTCAGTTATTGTATTCTTCATTTCTGATTGGTTCTTTTTTATGTTTTCTGTTTCTAAATTTATGTTTTCTATATTTTTGTTAAAGTTCTTACTGAGTTTCTCTACTCTTCCCCTAAGTTCATTGAGCATTCTTATAACCAGTGTTTTGAATGTTGCATCTAGTGATTGCTTGTGTCTATTTTGTTTAGTTCTTTATCTGGAGCTTTGCTTTGTTCTTTCTTTTGAAGCATGTTTTTATATCTTCTTATTTTGGCTGCCTATTTGTGTTCGTTTCTATATATTAGATAGAACTGCTATGTCTCCTGGTCTTCGTAGAGTAGCCTTATGTAGTAGGTGTACTGTGGAGCCCAGTAGCACAGTTTTCCCTGGTCACCTGAGACTGGTACTCCAGATATGTCTCTTGTATGGGTCGTGTGTGTCCTCCTGTTGTAGTTGAGCCTTGGTTGCTGTTTGCTCATTAATGGGACGGATTGACCCTCGGGCTGATTGGTTGTAATGACTGGCCATGACCAATGGAAGAGTTGTTGTGCAGGGTCTGACTATGGAGCAGGATTCACTTTAGCAGGGCTCTAGGGCCTGCCCTGTCTGCTCATTGGGTGTATCCTCTTCAGATGTTACCCCAGGTGGTACTCCAGCTCAGACTGAAGCCAGCCACCAGGCATGCAGGCCGAGGCCTCCTGGGAGAGGCCAAGTTCGGCTGTAGCCTGTGCCCTGCCCAGGGCCACCTGGCATGAGTGACAAGCAATCCTCATGTGACTGCCACCCACATTGGGCTTGGAAATGCCTCGAGAAGCCAAGCCACTGCCACTGGTCCCCAGCTCGAGGCTGCTCAGCAAGAAGTATGGGGCATGTGGAGGCTAGATTCTGCTTGTTTAGGTTTCATGAAACTTTAAGAGATTTTAGGAAAGTCTGTAGCATGAGCCAAAACAGTATGGAAAATCCACTGGATGTGGCTTGGGTAAGCCCACATGTTGGGAGGGATGGGGTCTCAGGGAATCACCAGGGTGGGGCCACCAGTGTTAGGTACATTGATAGAGAATCAAATACGGAGCTTTCCTAAGTCTGCAAATTGAGTGGGCAAGGTCTCAACAAAGGAACAATGCCCTCTACTAGCAGTTCTGTCTTGGATAAAGTTGCCTTTCCAGCCCTCGCCCTGAAGCCAGGCAACTCAGTTCCTCCCTGTTTGTTCCTAGCACCTTCTGAGCTGCAGCCCCAGAGCTGGAGCTAAGAGTGAGTGAGTTCATCAGTAAGTCCACATGTGGGCCCCTTAAGAGAAACATCTGCTACTCCCTCAGCCTTCCATCTCACTCAGTCACAATCTCTGCTGGTTCCCAGAGCCACAAGTTGTGGGGACTTCTCTTCTCAGCCCTGGAACCCTGGGCTGGGGAACCTGGTATGGGGCCGGGGCCTCTTGCTCTTCCAGAGAGACCTCCGTAGGCAAGATATGTTTCCCGTTTTTCAACTACCACATATGGGTGTGGAACTGGACTGTTTCATGTCTCTGCCCCTCCTACCAGTCTCAAGGTGGCCTCCTTTGTGTGTCCCCACTTATAAGACTTCTGTTCAAGTATACTTTAGGCAACTCCCAATGATGGCTGTTATGTAGTTTAGTTGCAATTTTGATATGGTTGTGAGAGGAGGCAAGCACAACATTTACCTACCCTGCTGTCTTGACCGGAAACTAGTAAGTTTTGAAATCAGGAAATGTGATACATGCAATTTTGTTCTTTTTCAAGATTATTTTTGCCGTTTGGGATCCCTTGAGATTCCATATGAATTTTGTGATGGATTTTCATATTTCTGCAAAAAAAAATGCTTTTGGAAATTTAATAAGAATTACATTTAATTTGTAATTACTTTGTATAATATTGACATATTAATAATATTATGTCTTTCAATCAATGAATACAGGACACCTTTCCATTTACTTGTGTCCTTTTAAATTCTTATTTGTGTCATTCAAATTCAATGTTTGTAGTTTACAGTGTGCAATTCTTTAACTTCCTTAGTTAAATTTATTTCTAAATATTTTATTCTTTTTGATGTTCTTATAAATGGAATTATTTTCTTAATTTCTTTTTTGGACTGTTGATTGTTAATGTATAGAAATGCAATTGATTTTTGCATGTTAATTTTGCATCCTACAACTTTGCTGAATTTTAAAATTAGTTCTAACAATTTGTGTGTGTGTGTGTGTGTGTGTGTGTGTATGCATGCGTGTGGAATTTTAGGGTCATCTGCATATAAGATCATGTCATCTGGGAAAAGAGATCATTTTATTTCTTTTTCTTACCTAATTGCTCTGCTTAGAACTTCCAATATTATCATGAACAGAAGTGATGAAAGTGGGCATCCTCATTTATTCCTGGTCTTAGATGAAAAATTTCAGTCTTTCAGTTAGCTATGGGCTTTCCGTGCATGGCTTTTATTATGTTGAGGTAGTTTCTTTCTGTTCCTATTATGCTCAGTCTTTTATCATAAATGAGTGCCGAATATTGTCATATGCTTTTTCTCTATCATTTGAGATAAAAATGTGTGTTTTTTCCCATCAATGTGGTTTATTATATTGATTGAATTTCATATGTTGTACCACCCTTACATTCTTGGAATTAATCTCAGCTGGCCAGGGTGTATAGTTCTCTTAATGTGCTATTGAATTCTGTTTGCTAGTATTTTGTTCATTTTTTTTTCATCAATACTTATCAACGATATTTGTGTGTAGATTTCTCGTAGTGCCTTTGTCTGACTTTGGTACCAGGTTAAATTATGTTGGACTCATAGACTAAGTTTGGAAGTTTTCCCTCCTCTTAAGTTTTTAGTAAGAGTTTGAGGAGGATTACTGTTAGTTCTTTAAATGTTTGGTAGAATTCACCTGTGAAGACTGCTGGTCCTGCGTTTTCTTTCTTGGGATGTTTTTATTACTAACTCATTCTCTATACTAGTTATAGATCTGCCCAGATTTTTCTATTTCTTCAGGATTCAGTCTTCTTAGATTGTGTGTTTCTAGGAATTTTTCCATTTCACCTAGGTTATCTGATTTGTTGATGTACAACTGTTCCTATCTTTCTCTATAATCCTTTTAATTCTTTTAAAATCAATTGTAATATCCCCACTTTCATTTCTGATTTTAATTAGAATCTTCTCTCTTTTTCTTAGTTAATCTAGCTTAAAAGTTTGTCAATTTTTTAATCTTGTCAAAGAACTAAATCTTGGTTTTGTTCATTTTCTCTCTTATTTTTTATTCTGTTTCATTTATCTCTCCTCTAATCGCTATTATTTTCTTCCTTCTGCTAACTTTGGGCTCAGTTTTTTTCTAGTTTCTTAAGGTGTAATGTTAGGTTGTTGATTTGCAATTATTAATTTTTATATAAGTGATTATAGCTATAAATTTCCATCAGCACTGCTTTTGCTACTTCCTATGAAGTTTGGCATGGGTTTTTGTGTGTTTTTTTTTTCATTTGTCTCAAGGTATTTTTAAATTTCCCTTGTAATTTCTTCTTTGATCCATTGGTTGGTAAGGAATATATCGTTAAATTTCCACATATCTGTGGAGTTTCCAGTTTTTATCTCCTGTTGATTTCTAATTTCATCCCATTATGATTGGAAAAATACTTTGTATGATTTTAATATTTCTAGATTTATTTAGACTTGTTTTGTGGTCTAACATATGATCTATCACACAGAATGTAGCATGTGCACTTAGGAAAAATATGTATTCTGCTATCGTTGGATGAAGTGTTCTGTATATGTCTGTTAGTCTATTCTCTGTTCAGGTCCTCTGTTTCTTTATTGATTTTCTGTGTGGTTGCCCTACCCATTATAAAGAAGGAGCAATACATATATACAGTGGGCTATTACTTGGTCATAAAAAAGGATGAAATATTAACTATTTGCGACAACATGGATGGACCTAGAGGGTATTATGCTAAGTGAAATAAGTCAGACAGAGAAAGACAAATATCATGTGATTTTTCTTACATGTGGAATCTAAAAAACTAAATAAATGAACAGACAAAACAGAAACAACCTCATAGACACAGAGAAAAACTGGTGATTGCCAGATGTGAAGAGAGTTGGGGGGCTGGGTAAAAAAGTGAAAAGGTTAAGAAGTACAAATTGGCACTTACGAAATAGTCACAAGAATATATAGTATAGCATAGAGAATTTAGCCCATAATATCGTAATATTGTAATATTATAATATTGTAAAAGCACTGTATATAGTGTCAGGTGGGTACTAGCCTTATCAGGAGGATTACTTAGTAAGTTATATAAATGTCTAATGACTATATTCTACATCTGAAACTAATATAATATTGAATGTCATCTGTAATTGAAATTTTTTTAATTAAAAAATAAAAAGAAAAGAAGAGCTTTGAGAAACCTTGAGAGATATCTCTGCCAGGCTGGCAGCTGGGGATGTGGATGATATTAAACAAAATCACATTCCAAACATGCCTTTCTGGTTGAGAGTAAATATAATCAGCAAAACCAGGTTCAAAATGGGGTCTGCATAATATTCACATAAAATATTGTTAAATAGATGATCAAAAGGCTTACTTGGAGGTCTTCACAAATTGGGGGCAGAAGTTTTTCTCAGAAATCATGTAAAAATTGAACTGAAAAGAATCCCAGTAAAATGCCATGGGAAAAAAAGATGTGAACAACAGGTTGTATGGTAGCAGAATACTGAGGGGGGCCCCATGATTCCACCCCCTGGTGTAAAAATCGTGTCTAATCTCCTTCTGGTGAATGTGTCGGGACTGGAGATAGATGAATATTTGCTCTTATGATGGGGTTACATTGTGTGACAAGGTAAGAGAACAATCACTACTGTAATTATGTGAAGTTATCTAAGATATCACAACTTCGAGGCAGCCCACTGACCTTGCAGAAGCACACAGCTGTTAGGTGAGCTACCATGTCATGTTGTAAAAGGGCTGCATGGCTAGCACCTGAGGGAGGCCTCTCGAAGCTGATAGTGACCCCTGGCTGACAGCCAGCAAGAAAAAAAAAAAACAGGGCCTTAGGGCTATAGCTGCCTGGTATTGATTCTGCCAACAACCAGGTGAAGTTGGAACTCTGAACCTTTATAAGAAACACAGTCCCTATGATGACACCCTGAGTTCAGCCTGGTGTAACTCTGAGCAGAGAACCCAGCTAACCCATCACTCACAGAAACTACAAGATAATAAATGTGTTGCTTTAAAATTTTTTTTTGTTTGGTTATCTTTATTAATATTTATCTTGTTGATATTCTCATTCTGTTCATGCATCATTTTCTTGATTTCATTTATTTGTCTGTCTATTTTATCTTAGTACATTGAGCATCATTGAAAGAGATGTTTCAAATTCTTAGTCATCTAAATCAGAAGCTTGCATTTCTTTACAGTCAGTTTCTGGATATTTATTTTGTTCCTTTGAATGGGCCATGTTTCCCTGTTTCTTTATATGCCTTTTGAACTTTTATTGAAATCTGGGCTTTGGAAAGATAGCCACCTCTCCTAGCCTTTGCAGACTGGCTTCCTCAGGGGAAGCCCTTTACAAGTCAGCGTGGTGTAAAAGCTTTGGGTCCTTTCAAACTTTTTCTAGGGATGCGCCTTCCCTGGGCCTCTGCATGTGATTTATTCCAGTTCCCAGTATATGTGGTGCTTTTAAATGTCAGTTTCCACAAAATTCTCTCACCCTGGCTTTTTCTCAGAAGCTTTGTATTCCCGTTGTATTTCTCTGCTCACAATCTCTGACCCCCAGGCACTTACAGGTCTATAGATCCCCTGCAGCTGTAACACACCACAGCCCCTGTCACTGTTTTTAGTGGCCTCCAATCTCACATCCAAATTGTATGACCTTTCCTATCAGTGCTCCAAGCCAAGGCAGACAAAAATCAGTCCCTCAGGCAACCTTCAAACAAACCAGAACATTACAAGCAAATTCTTTTTTCGTTTCTGGCCTAAAGGAGAATCTAGAAATTGGATGACTCCCTTTGACCACACTGCATTTCACTAGGGAGGAGGTGGGGTAAAGGTGAACAAAATGACACAAAATTTTCTATCATTTTGAATTTAGTTTTTCTTGGTTAAATGTTCACTTGATGGCTACATCTTCTTAACTGGTTTCTAGAATTCTTACAAAGCTATTTAAGTCCATATATTGTTCTATATTCAGTGTCTCCACGGGGCATTGAGGGTCTGTAACTGTCTTGTTCACCATCCTGCTAATGCCTCTTTGCCCACTTTTTAAATTAGGTTGTTTCTTTTCTTAATGTTTAAAGTTCTTTTATATTTTTGATATTTTAAATCAGATATCTCATTTGAAAATATTTTCACCCAGTCTGTGGCTTGTCTTTTTATTCTTGCAACAGTGTGTTTCACACAGCAGAAGTTGTTTTTTTATTTCAATAAAAGCCAACTTATCCAGTTTTCTTTCATGGATCATGCTTTTGTTGTTGTCTTTAAGAAGTTATTGTGCATTTAAGGTCACTTAGATTTTCTCTTGTTATCTTCTATTGTTTAACATATTTGCATTTCACATTTAGGTAGATTATCCATTTTGAGTTAATTTTTGTGAAAGATGTAAGGTTTGGGTCTAGATTCGTGTTTTTTACATGTGGACATCTAGTTGTTCCAGCAACATTTGTTGAAAAGACTATTATTTCTTCCTTGAATTGCCTTTGCCTATTTTTCATCAATTCTACATGGTCTTAATCACTGCAGCATTATAGTAAATATTGAAGTTGAATAGTGTCAGCCCTCGAAATGTGTTCTACTTTAGTACTGTGTTGACTTTTTTTTTTTTTTTACTTTTCCATATAAACTTTTAGAATCAGTTTGTCAATATCCACAAAATAGCTTGCTGGGATTTTGGTTCATATCGTTTTAAATCTATAGATCGATTTGTTAAAAACTGGCATCTTGACACTATTGTGTGTGCCTATCTGTGTACATGGACTCTCTCTCTGTTTATTTAGATCTTTCGTTTCTTTCATTAGAATTCATTAGGTTTATTCAAATAGATTGTGTACATATTTTGTTATATTTATATCTAAAAACTTCATTTGTTTTGATACTAAGGTAAGTTTATTGTGTTTTATTTTCAAATTCCAATTGTTCATTGCTAGTATACAAGAAAGCAATTGACTTTTGTATATTAACCTTGTATCCTGCAATCATGCTGTAAATGCTTATTAGTTTCAGAAGTTTTGTTGTTGCTGATGCTTTGGAATTTAGTGCATAGACAATTATATCATCTGCAAACAAAGACAGTTTTATTTCTACCTTCCCAATGTGTAAATTTTTATATCCTTTTCTTGTCTTGTTGAGTTAGCTAGAACTTGCAGTTTGATGTTGAATAGGAGTGCTGAGAGTGGACATCCTTCTTTTGTTTCTGATCTTAGTCAGAAAGCATCTAGTTGCCCATCATTGAGTGTGATGTTAGATGTAGGATTTTTTTTTGTAAATGTTCTTTATCAAGTTAAAGACATTCTTTTCAAGTCCTAATTTGCTGGCAGCTTTTTTTTATATCATGAATAGATGTTCGATTTTGTCAAATGCTTTTCCTGAATTTATTGATGTGATCATTTATTTTTTTTTCTTTACCTCTTTATGTGATTAATTACATTGACCGATTTTTTGAATGTCTAATCAGTCTGGCATATCTAGAATAAATTCCACTTGATCATTGTGTATGATTTTTAATACATTATTTGATTCTATTTCTAATATATTATTGAGGACTTTTACACTTATGTTTATTAAAAATGTTGATCTGAAGTTTTTCTTTCTTGTAATGATTTTGTCTGGTTTTGATATGAGGGTAATGATGGCCACATAAAATGGTTTCAGAAGTATTCTCATTGCTTCTATTTTCTGGAATAACTTGTAGATAATTGATATGACTTCTTCCTTAAATGTTTGGTAGAATTCTGTAGTAAACCCATCTGGATCTGTTTAAGCAGGTTTCTATTTCAGTGGGTTATTAATTATTGATTTAATTTCCTATTATTTTAAATTTGTCGAGGTGAGTTATGGCCCCAAATGTGGTCTATCTTGTGAATCTTCCTTTTGAGCTTGAGAAGAATGTGTATTCTGCTGTGTTGTTGGAAGAAATAGCTTATAGATGTCAATTAGATCCAGTTCATTGATGATGCTATTCAGGTCAACTGTGTTTTTACTAATTTTCTGTCTGTTGGATCTGTCAGTTACTTACAAAGGAGCATTGAAGTCTCCAGTTATAATTGTAGATTCATCTCTTTCTCTTTGCAGTTCCATCAGATTAGCCTCACATATTTTGATGAGAAATAGTGCTAGGGTAGGAAAATCTAAACTGTAATTGATGAATTGCTGGAGGGTTAGTGTGGACAAGTTTGAAAGTTAAAAAATCCATTGTTAGACACATGCACAGTAAGGATTATTATGTCTTCTTAGAGGATAGACCTCTTTATCATTATATAATACCTCTCTTTATCCCTGATAATTTTCTTTGCTCTGAAGTTTGCTCTGTATGAAATTAATATAGCAATGCCATCTTTCTTTTGATTAGTGTTAGTATGGTATAGTTTTCTCCATTCCTTTATGTTTAGTCTGTGTTTTTATACTTAGAATGGTTTTCTTGTAGAGAACATTTAGTTGTGTTTTGTTTTGTGATCAATGCTTACAGTCTCTGTCTTTTCGCTGGTGAATTTAAACCACTGATGTTTAAAGTAATTATTGATGTAGTTATATTAATAACTATTATGTGTGTTACTGTTTTCTATTGTTGTCCTTGTTTCTTTTTTGTTGTCTTTGACTCTTTTAATGATTTCTCTAGTTTTAATTGAGCTTTATATATAATTCTACCTATTTTTCTTCTCAGCATATCAATTATACTTCTTTTCTTTTACTTTTTTTAGTGGTTGCCCCTGAGTATGCAATATACTTTTACAAATAATCCAAGTCCTTCATCAAATAATACTGCGCCACTTCCTAAATAGTGCTATTACCTTATAAGAGAGTATTGCAATTCCTCCCTCCCATCTTTTGTAAAACTGCTATTATTCATTTCACTTTATCCATAAGCTATAATCGCCAAATGTATTGTTGCTGTTAGTATGTTGAATGAATTGTTATCTGTGAGATCAATTAAGAATAAGTTTTTGTCTCTCCTGTTGTCTTTGGGTTTCCCTTAAAATCTCTTCTTAAATAATGTTTGAGATACACAGTTTTTTCTGTTATATTCCTCCAATATTATACAGGAGCCCTATTGTGCTAAGGTGTAAGGGGAGGGAAACCGTTCTATTGTCTTATGATGAGATCTTCATCTGACAGCTAACCTGGCCCCTAGACTGTGAACTACAAAAGTGCTTCTCAGTTTTTCTTTCTCCCTTAGTTGAGATAAGAGGACAAGAAAAGGCCAGAGTTCAGTATTCTCGTTCTCCTTGCTCAGTTAGTATCTGGTAAAACTCCTCAGTTGGTATCTGGTAAAACTGTTTTTCTTAAGAGCAGGCATTATTTAGGACAACACAAGGCTGTGGACATATTAAAAATGGCAACTAGGAGTGCCATCAGAAATATGGCAGAGTGAGAGACGTCCCTGATCTCTTCCCTTGAAACAACAATAAGCTGAATATCTAAAACTCAACAAAAACACACAAATTACACACCAGCACATCTGAGCATGGGATCTGCGCATAAGAGCTACCACAGATCAGAATCCTGGGTGTTGGGCAGTGGACTGGGAGAAATAAAGAAGCTACATCTTGCAACCTCCAGAGCTCCCTGGAGGAGAAGGAGGAGAGAAAAAGGTGCAGTAAGTTCTCTGAATAGCCCTACCTGGGAGTGCTGTGAGCTCCATGAGGCCGGCAGCCGTGCCCAGTCATCACGGCAGAAAGCAGAAAAGCGGGGACAGCAGAGAAACAACAGTTGATTTCTACCACCTGTGGTTGCAAAACTGAGGCTGAACCACAGTCCCCATCCCCCAACCCTCCCAGATGGAACACTGCAGAGCTCCAAGGGAATCTGAGCAAATACTACTAAAACTGTTGTTGTCACTGACAGGAACTGAGACTAAGCGTAGCACGCATGATTAAACATCAATAACGGGGATCTTTGGAAACATGGCAGAGTGAAAGACATCCCCAGATCTCTCCCCTTGAAACAACAATAAGCTGTACATCTAAAACTCAACAAAAAACACCCAAA
>NW_024353905.1:670370-689063 GCF_902729225.1 Pteropus medius | reverse complement strand
CCTTCTTTGCAACAGGCTAAAGAAAGACCTTTATATAATAAATCTTCTTTCAGGAAAAACAGCAGAATAAACTTCCATTAATGCCCAGGTGGAGAAATAGTCCATGAAACACCATGAACAACCAAGATGACAAGGCATCTCAGAAAGAAAAAGAAAAATCTCCAAAAAATAAGTTTACAGACATAGAAATATGTGACTTAAATGACAGAGAATTCAAGATGGTACTTCTGAAAAAACTCAATGAGATCCAAAACAACTCAAATCGACGATTTTAGGAATTGAAAAAACAACTAGATGAGCAGAGCGAGGAGATTGAAACCCCCAAATAGAGCCAAATAGAACTTCTGGAGATGAAGAACACACTGCAAGAGGTGAAAAATGAAATAGCAAGCTTAGGAAATATGGTCAACCAAAAGGAGGAAAGGATCTATGATATCGAAGACAGAAACCTAGAAATAAATCAGAAGGAAGAAGAGAGAAACTGAAGACTGTAAAAGAATGAAAGAGAAATTCGAGAACTAGCTGATATTATCAGGAGAGGAAATATAAGAATAAAGGGCATTATCGAAAGTGAGAAAAAGGAATAGGGATTAGAAAGCATTTCAGACAAATAGTAGACAAATCTAAGGAATGAGCAGGAGATTGGAATTCAAGAAGTCAACAGAACACCCAATTATCTCAACCCAAAAAGGTCTTCACCAAGACACATTTTATTAAATTATCAAAAATCAGTGACAAAGACAGAATTCTCAAGGCAGCCAGAGAAAAAAACCGGTAACTTATAAAAATAAACCCATTATTGTCCTTGGACTTCTCAGTGCAAACCTTAAAAGTCAGAAAGGAATAGAATCAAATATTTAAACCCTTAAGTGAAAGGAACTACCAGCCTAGAGTAATGTAAGCAGCTAAGCTCTCCTTTACATATGAAGGAGAAATTAAGGCTTTTCCAGAACACAAAAATTGAGGAAATCCTCCACTACAAGGCCTGCACTGCAGGAAATACTAAAAGGGGTCAGTTCACTTAAAACAAAATGACAAAAAAAAAATACATAATTAAGAGTAAAGTCGCTATCAGGCACATAGAAGCAGAGGAGTGCAATCCTTACTAAGACAGGGCATAGTAAGCTTAAATAATGAGAAGAGCATTATTATAATAAGATAGCAAAAAACGTTCAGCATACATATGAATAAATTGAGATAACAATGATTGAAAAGGGGGGGATTCAAATATCCAAATTCGCAAAGAGGAATGGAGACCAGATACGCAGAAGAAAATGGACGACCGTATATATATATAACCATCCTTTACATATTCATAATGGTAACCATACGCCAAAGATTCAGAATCTAAGTATATAACATGAAACAAGAAGGACCAGAGGCAAAACCCAAACAAATTAAAGTAAAACAGAAGCACAAGGACAAGGAAGCAATGGAAACACCGAGCTACGAGAAAGCAAAAGATAAAATGACTATAAGAAGACTTCATATTTCAATAATCATTCAAAATGTAAATTGACTGAACTCACCAATAAAAAGGAACAGAGTTACAGAATATATCAAAAAACCAAACCCAACCATATGCTGTCTTCAGGATACACATCTCACCTCCAAAGACAAATATAGACTCAAAGTGAATGGGTAGAAAATGATATTTCAAGCAAATGGCATTGAGAGAAAAGCGGAAGTAGCGGTACTAATATTGAATGAAAAAGACTTCAAAATAAAAAAGGTAAAGAAAGATACTGAGAGACATTTCATAATGATAAAGGGAATCATGCACCAAGAAGACATAACACTTATTAATATCTATGCTCCCAATCAGGGAGCCCTGAAATATGGAAAGCAATTACCAACAGAACTAAAGGGAGAAGCAGACCAAAACACTATCATAGTAGGAAACCTAAATACCCCACTGTCGGATATGGACAGATTATCCAAACAAAATCAATAAGGAAATAACATCCTTAAATGACACATTAGACTAACAGGATATAATTGACATTTACAAAGCCTTCCATCCCAAAACAGCTGCTTATACATTCTTCTCTAGTGCACATGGAACATTCTCAAGGATTGACCACATATTGGGACACAGAGATAGCTTCAACAAATATAAGAGGGTTGAAATCAAACCAACCATATTCTCGGATCATAATGTTTTGAAACTAGAGATCAACTGCAAAAAGAAATCAGGAAGAAACACAAACACATGGAGATTAAAAAACATGCTACAGAAGAATAACTAGGTAAGAAAAGAAATAAAAAGAGAGATCAAGAGACACATAGAAACAAATGACAATGATAGTACAACATATCAAAACTTTTGGGAGACAGCAAAATCAGTCATAAGAGGAAACTTCATATCATTACAGGCCTATCTCCAAAAACAAGAATGAGCTCAAATAAACAACCTAACGTGTTATCTTAAAAAACTAGAAAAGGAAGAACAAATGAAGCCTAAGTCAGCAGAAGGAAAAAAAATAATCAAAATTAGAGCAGAAATAAATGAAATTGAAAACAAAACAAAATAAATAGAAAAAATAAATACTACAAAGAAATGGTTCTTTGAAAAGGTTAATAAAATTGACAACCCCTGGCTACACTCATTAAAGAAAAAAAGAGAAAGGACATACATAAGCAAAATCAGGGATGAAAGAGGGGAAATTACGACAGAATCGCAGAAATACAAATGATCATACAAGAATACTATGAAAAACACCAAATTTAATAACCTAGAAGAAATGGACCTGTACTTAGAAAAATACAGTCTTCCTAGACTGAATCAAGACGATCTGGAAAATCAAAATAGACCGATCAGCAGTATGGAAATTGAAACAATCCTCAAAAACCTACCAAAAAGTAAAAGTCCAGGACCAGATAGCTTCACCAGTGAATTCCACCAAACATTCAAAGAAGATTTAATACTTCTGCTCAAATTCTTCCAAAAAATCGAAGAGTAGACAATACTTCCCAATTCAGTTTATGAGGTCAATATTACTCTGATACCAAAACCTGGTAAAGATAACACAAAAAAGAAAACTACAGACCAATATCTCTCATGAACACAGATACAAAAATCCTAAATAAGATACTAGTGAACCGAATACAGCAACATATTAAAAAGATTATATAATACGATCAAGTGGGCTTCATCCCAGGGGCACAAGGATTGTTCAACATACGCAAATCGATTAATGTGATACACCACATAAACAAAATAAAAAATAAGAGTCATATGATCATATCAATAGATGCAGGAAAAACCTTCGGGAAAATACGGTATCCATTTATGATCAAAACACTTAACAAAATCGGTATAGAAGGAAAGTACCTTAAGTTAGTAAAGACCATCTATGACAAACCCTCAGCCAACATTATACTTAATGGTGAAAAACTGTAAAACTTCCCTTTAAGATCAGGAACAAGGCAAGGCTGTCCACTATCGCCACCGTTATCTAATATAACATTGGAGGTCCTAGCGAGTTGCAATTGGATAAGAAAAAGATATAAAAGGCATTCAAATACAAAACGAAGAAGTCAAACTGTCACTGTTTGCAGATGACATGATTCTCTATATAGAAAACCTTAAAGACTCCACAAGAACACTACTAGAAACATTAAGCAAATACAGTAAAATCTCTGGATACAAAATCAACGTTCAAAAATTCATAGCATTCCTACACTCTAATAATTAAGTGTCAGAAAAAGAAGTGGAAAAAGTAATTCCTTTTGCAATTGCACAAAAAAGAATAAAATCTCTAAGAATAAATTGAACGAAACATGTGAAGGACCTATATAATGAAAACTACAAGACCCTATTAAAAGAAATCAAAGAAGATACAAAGAAATGGAAAGATATTCCGTATTCTTGGATTTGAAGAATTAACATAGTTTAAATGACCATATTATCTAAAGCATTATACAGACTTAATGCAATCTCCGTCAAAATCCCATCAACATTTTTAAAGAAATAGAACAAAAAGTCATCAGATTTGTATGGAAGCACAAAAAAAACCAAATTGACAAAGCCATCCTGAGAAAACGATTGAGGCTGAAGGAATCACTCTTCGTGTCTTCAAATTATACTATAAAGCAAAAGTAATCAAAACAGCATGGTATTGGCAGCAAAATATACACAGGGACCAGTGGAACAGAATTGAGAATACAGAAGTAAACCCATATTCATATGGGCAAATAATTTTCGATAAAAAAAGCCAAAAACATATAGTGGAGAAAGGAAAGCCTCTACAATAAATGGTGCTGGGAAAATTGGAAAGCCACCTGGAAAAGAATGAAACTAGACTGTTGTCTATCACCGCATGGCAAAATTAACCCAAAATGGATTAAGGACTTGAATATAAGACCTGAAACAATAAAATGCATAGAAGAAAACATAGAAACGAAACTCAAGGTCCTTGGAATTAAAAAGGATTTTATGAATTAGACCTCAAAGGCAAGGGAAGTAAAAGCAAAAATAAATGAATGAGACTACATCAAACTAAAAAGCTTCTGCTCAGCAAAAGAAATCATCAACAAGGTAATGAGACAACCATCCAAATGGGAAAATATATTTGCAAGCAACACCTCCGATAAGGGCTTAATATCCAAATATACAAAGAACTCATACAACTCAATAACGACAAAAACAGAAAAGATCCAATAAAAAAATAGGCAGAGGACCTGAACAGAGTCTTCTCCCTAGAGGATATACAAATGGCCAACAAATATATGAAAAAATGTTCAACATCGCTAGCTATTAGGGAAATGCAAATCAAAACCAAAATGAGGTATCATCTCACGCCTGTTAGAATAGCTATAATCAACAGAAGTAATAACAAATGTTGGAGAGAATGCGGAGAAAAAGAACCCTCATACACTGCTGGTGGGGCTGCAATTTGGTTCAGCCACTATGGGAAACATTACTAAGGTTCCTCAAAAAACTAGGAATTGATCTACCATATGATCCGGCAATCTTTCTACGAATATTTACTCCAAAGACTTGGAAACCTATATCCAAAAAGATATTTGCACACCGATATTCATAGCAGCATTATTCACAGTAGCCAGGACATGGAAGCAACAGAAGTGTCCTATGATAGATGACTGGCTAAAGAAGCTGTGTTATATATATACAATGGAATATTACTCAGCCATAAGAAGAGATGAAATACTACCATTTGCGACAAAATTTATGGATTTCGAGATAATCATGCCAAGAGAAATAAGCCAGACAGAAAAAGTTGAAAGTCACTTAATATCACTTATATGTGGGATATAATCCTAAAAGCACCAAATGAACAGGAGAAACAAACAGAGACTCATGGACATGGACAATGGATGAGTGGTTACCAGAGGTTAGGGGTAGGGAGGTGGTAGACGGGGGAAATTTTTAAAAATCATTTCTTATATTAATTAATTAATTATTTTTAAAACATATAAAATAAAATTTACATCTATAGTTTTTTAATGACAAATAAAGAAATAAAAAGAGAATTCATAATTGAAATTGGGGAAGAAAGAGTTCATTACAGATCATATTGTTACGAAGAATATCATTAGACAATGTTATTAACTATTTCCCAAATTTTTAAATTTATATCAAATAGGCAAATTCCTAGGAAGTTACATTAATCAAAACTGACAAATGAATAAATAGAAAGTCTGAATAGTCCTACAATTATTAAAAAAAATTGAATATGTATTACCGAGACAGTGTGATATTGGCACAAAGATAGACAGATAGAATAATGGAACTGAATACCATTTAAGAAGCAGACCCGGACACTTATGAACACTGATTTGTGACAAAAATGCCCTAAGGAGAAGTTAGGAAAGGATGTTCCTTTTAAATAATGCTGGGACAATAGATATCCATGTGGAAAAATACAACCCCTGTTTCACACCATATAGAAAAGTTAACTCCTGGTAGATTGCGGATCTAAAAGTGAAAGGCAAACTAAAGTTTCTAGAAGAGAATATCTTTATGACCTTGGGAATTGGGAAAGATTCCTTAAATTTAATACAAAAAGCAGTGATCAAAGGAAAACAATTAAATCGACAACCTCAAAATCAAGAACTTCTGTTCCATGATAAATATTAAGAGAAAAAATAGTAAGCCACGGAGTAAAAGAAAATATTTGCAACCCCGAAACAACAAAGGAATCATGTGCAGAATATTACATAAAGACTCGTATGATCGAAGTTACCATCACTAATAATGGGATAAATAAATATCATCTGTTTCTTGATATGATGCACTAAGAAGGACAGAACACCTCTGTGGTATTCCTGCCCAAAATACATAACCCGAATCGAATCACAAAGAGAAAACTGAATAAACCCAAATTAAGGGTAATTCTACAAAACAAATGGCCTGTAGTTTTTAAAAAGGCAAGAACATGAAAGGAAAACTGACAAGCAATGCAAATTAAAGGAAACGAAAGAGATATGACAACTAAATGCAACATATATTCTGAACTGGATCCTAGACAAGAAAATAACTCGTTTTTTTCTTTTACTATAAATGGCATTAGTAAGACAATTGGAGAAATTTTAATAAGGTCTGTTTTTATGATAATACTGTATCAATGATTATATAAATGATTATATGCAAAAAAAACACACCTAAGAATTGATCTACCATATGATCCAGCAATCCCTCTATTGAGTATTTACCCCAAAGACATGAAAACCCATATCCATAAAGATATTTGCACACCGATGTTTATAGCAGCATTATTCACAGTGGCCAGGACATGGAAGCAACAGAAGTGTCCTATGATAGATGACTGGCTAAAGAAGCTGTGGTACATATATACAATGGAATATTACTCAGCCATAAGAAGAGATGAAATACTGCCATTTGCAACAACATGGATGGACCTCAAGATAACCATGCTAAGTGAAATAAGCCAGACAGAAACAATTGAAAATCACATGATATCACTTATATGTGGGATATAATCCTAAAAGCACCAAATGAACAGGACAAATAAATAGAGACTCATGGACATGGAGAATGGACTAGTGGTTATCAGAGGGTAGGAGAGAGTGGGTGGTAGACGAGGGGAAAAAAAATTTAAATCATTTCTTCAATTAAATAAATAAATAAATAAACAAACTAATTTTAAAAAATAAATAAATAAAATGGCCACTATTCCCCTACCAGTTTCAGGAGAGAATTTTTCTCTGATCTTCACTGAGATAACTTGGTATTGTGCCTGGAAATAAAAGTCATGGGAATGTCAGAGAACACTAACACCAGGCTTCTCTGGAGTTTTTAACTTTGAAACTTGTTCATACTAAACTCTCAGCGATTCGTAAATTGCATTTTAGATTTTCCTACCTAGTACTATTTCCCACAGAGTTTTCTGCTCCTGGGCTTCTGCTCCAGTGATTTTTCTTTACCTGTCAAGCTATCTCTTCAATTTATAGGGCAGAAGATTGTCCTATGAACACAGTTCTCTGAGGGGTCTAAGAAGAGTTGTTGATTTTCAGTTTGTTCAGTTTTTTTCTTGTGTGTATGGAGTGCTGACTTCCAAACTCCTTACATGCCATAAAGCATCCCATGTCATTTTTTTCCCTGCATTCTAGGACAATTTCCAAACTTTATTATCTATTGAACTTTTTATTTTGGCTGTCATTTTTTAAATTTCTAAGCACTCATTCTCCAAAGGTGCCTTTTTTATAGCATCCTTTTTTTTAATGGATGCAATATCTTCTGTGTATGTGTGCTTAATAGAACTTTATTGGAGTCTTGGGGATAACAGATGATAATTACTAGGACAGAAGGGAAAATTGTAAATGGATATCAGATATTATCTCTCCAAGAGAATGTCACCCATGCCCCTCTGAAGGGGGCTGCCTACTGGCTGTCTCTTTTCTTAGCTTCCTAACCTAATACTATGTGTGAGAAAGATGATCATCCACCAATGGGACAGTTTGGGGCCATGTGCTCCCTACCTGGATTCCAAATCATTAGCTCTCACCTTCATCTTAGAGGAGGTTATTGTTCTGTTCCCCACTCTCAGGCCAACTGTATTTTCAGCTGCAGCATAACACTCCACATAACCATTTTCTTCCTCAGACATTCTCACAACTGCCTCCCGTAGTGCTGACCTGGTCCCCATGGCCCACCCGAGCCAATCACAATACTCAGCACCCTATTTCACAAAGAGGATTGTTTTTTATTGTTAAATAGCAATATATGTATTGAACACACGTCCAGTCTAGTTCTTTTTTACAGTCTTTCCTCCAACAGGAGTCAACAGCAATCCAAGCCTGCATACCTCTTGATGTGGTCCCAACTGATTATCTCTGTGAGCAAAGGCCTGGCCAAAAATATGCACACACATCTCTCAAGAACAAATAATAATTTTTCAGGGACATTCCAGTCCGGACCCATGTTTAGGATTAAATCATGTACTCAGTGTAAGTACAATATTGTTGAAGTATACCAAAAATGTGTCACTGCTTAGAATATTTAACGTTTTATTCAGAGTGGATAGCATTTCCTGAGTGCTTGCTCTGTACAAAGCATTTGAATTACCTTTATTTCATAACGAAGAAAAGTGAGGCTCCCAGGTGTCACTTGCCTAGGGTCACAGAGCTAATAAATAGCAGACAGGAAATTACGCCAGGATGGTCAAACCAAAGCCAACCCCTGTAACTGCTACAATGAGCTGTACTGGTTTCCACCAGCCATATTCAGGTTAATGGTGATAGCACAATCTTCTCTAAGATCAGTAGGTGGATACATGAGATACTTTAGTCTAAGTAAATAGCCTATCTAGTTAGTTTGTTTCCAAGTGAATTGATGTCCTTTCTTCTGGAGATAGAAAACTACCACCAACTTTTATTTTTTTAAATGTTTATTGTCATCGACGCCATAACACTTTATTTCTAAATTTTAATTTTTCATCAAAGTAATACTTGCACATAGTTAAAAAATAAAATAGTACTCAAGAGCTCGTAATAAAACCCAGCAATATCCTGTCTCACTCCAGCTGCAAGTCCTGCTCCCTAGAAGCAACTACTTTAAACTATATTACCAGTCTTTGGCTGTTTGTTCTGGCATTTACCACTCCCAGCCCCTTCTCCCTGGCCATCACTTACTCAGAGCCTGAAGAGCCAGATAGGTTCTTAGCCTCTCTTGCAGCTAGAGATGGCTATGTGTCCCAGTTATGGCCCTCAGATTTTTGCTGGGGGCCTTCTGAACAGGATTTTGCTTTACTGAGAGACTCATAGCTAACATTGTCCCCTTCCTACTTTCCACTTTGAATGTAGCCATGCTATCTGGACCTATGACAGCAATCCAATCTTTTGACTATGAGGGGATGAGCATGAGCCTGAAAACTCAACACATTGAGGAAAAAAAGTAATAAAGACCCTGGTTCCTTAATGGTTCCACCGAGGAACTGAACTCATGCCACACTTTTGTTAATAATAAATTAACTTCTTGAAAAATAAGTAAAGCCACAGGTGTTTCAGTTCATTTTTTATTTTGTTGTTGTTGGTTACTTTTAGTTAAAAAGATTTTCACCTGAAGGACCACCATGTTTCTGTAAAATATGCTTATCCTACTTTTTCTTAACTTAGCAATTCGAGACATTATCTCTTGACATCTCATTATGATTGAAGAGGAATTTATCTCCCTCCACACACACATCCCTATTTTCTCTCCCTTCACTCTTCCAGTATGTTTATATGCCAATTCCTAATATATCAGAAGTTGCTACAGAGCTGAGAAATGGACTATAATTGCCCGGATTTTTTTTTTTTTGCCTTGTGTGTGTGTGTGTGTGTGTTTCTGAATTTAATAATTGCTTGGTTTTCCCCCTTGAAATGTGCCCAGCCTTGGTTTTTCCTCTTTGCTTCATCAGTTCGTTCATAAACCTATTAGCATATACTTTTTTCACAAATGTTCAGACCTCTCAGCTCATTGATTTAAGAATAAATGAATAAAAAGGTGATTGGTTGGGAGCCTGTGTAAGGGGTTTGTCAAGTTCACTACTAGACTTCTCTTTAAGGTGACTAATTGGTTTGTGCAGGGGACTTGCACAGTCTGCTGGAGGACTCTTAAGTCCAGAAAGTGGGAGCTTTGCTCTGAGACTATTTGATTTCTTTGGGAGTCACACTGTATTTTGCATAAGTGAATAAGTGCTTGGCTCTTGTGATTTCGTACACATACTTTCAATTCTCCCCCTGTCAGGGTCTCTATATCTCGCTCCCACAGTCAGGACACCTTTTCTGCACCAGAGCCTCACCAGAATTTTGCAAAACAGACTAACGTTCTTCACGCAGATCCCCTCCCATGTGTGGACTGTACCTCTACCTTTCCTAGCCCCTTTCTGCTTGCCAGAAAGTTATTGAAATCTCTTCCCTATTGATGGGACCTCCCACAGTTTACTTGATTCCTTTATTCTTATTTTATGAGGTGTCAAGAGTTATAGGAGACAAATACATTTCATTTTCTTGAATGGAAATCAAAATCTGAATCTTTAACTGGACATTCCCCAAGTGTATGGACCAACATTTATGAACCATTGGCAATGAGAAAAGCCTGGGTTTGGGGGTCTGATGGTTTCGAGTTTGAATTCTGACTCTCTGACTTCCTTTCTCAAGTCACATGGATGGGCCTCAATTTTCTCCTCTGCAAAATAGGAATGATAATGTCTATCTGATAAAGTTCTGTGAAGATTTCCTTCGCTACTGTATGTGAAGCATGCAACACAGGGCTTGGCGGACAGTAGGTGCTCAAAATAGGAGTGATCACTTTTTAATGGGAGCAAGTGGAAAATGTGATTGGAAAGATTTGAATCAAGTTTTCGGAAGGCTGCAGATACCAGGACTTAATCAAGTGAAACTGAGGAACCTAGCAGGCTTGCGAGTAGGAGAGTGACTTAAGCTCAAAGAATTTGTCAGATTGTTCCCTCAGTCTGGTGTGGGGAGGAAGAAGTTTCTGGCCTAGCAGCTCTTGGGTTAAAATTTGCGTCTGCATATGAGTTATTTGTAACTGTTGTCATAGCAACGAGTTTGGCAAGCAAACCAGTGCTACAATCTCCCGACAGAAAGGAGGGGAGGGCAATGGGAGAAGACGGAAGATTTGAAGAAGGGAGGCTGTCTGTGACCTGCACCTCACTTCCCTCTGATTTGTCTGAAGCATTCAGCTGGAGATGAGGGTGAGCATTCTCCAGGGAGAATCATTGGACGTTGGAGACTCTCCTGCTCAATCTTGTGATATTCCAGATGTAAAAATAAATCCAGAGGTTCAGCAGCTAGCTCAAGGCCACACAGGAAGTCAAGGACAGAGACAGAACTAGATGGTTTTAAAAAGGATTCAGGGTTATAAAACCTGGAGAGGATCTATGGAAACATTTCATCCACCTCTCCACCAACATACATATGCTTTTATTGTTGCCAGTGTTCACATGGCAAACCTGGGACACAGAGTGAGTTAGAACTGACTCAGGGTCACACAGCAACTCGGGTGCTGCCTTGACAACAGAACCCAGAGGCCTCAGGCCTCCTGTGGCCTGGGTACTTCCTGAGGAAGTAACAGTCTAGAGTTCATGGTTCAGAGAAGTCCTTCACTGCCAGCTTCCAAGGTAGGGTCCTCTAGGGTAAAACCAATTTGACCATCTTGGCCTTTGACCCCCTCCAAGCCAATGCGCATGTGTTCATATCACATCTCCCCTCCCCACACACCTCTTTCTTCTGCAAGTATGTGTGTCCTCCTGCCAATATCAATGCTGTTGCACAAATGGCAGCCCAGCCTCACTCCATCCTGGACCAAGCACAGCTGCCACAGGTCTCCCTCTCTAAATCAAACACAGGACTAAGCACTTCTTAGATATTCTTTTATGTGATTCCTTCCTCACAATTATCACTCTTTGTCTCCCAATTTATCAGGTGGAAATGTAAAGTGACTGGCCCAAGGTCATACGGTAAGTCTTAGCCTGTACCCCTCTCCTCTGGAATAGTATTTCTGCCCCTTCTATCCCACAGTGATTTCTCAGCCCTCAGAGTTCTTCCCGCCATCATCTTTTCCGTAATCACCCCATCGCGAAGTCCAGCTGATTCTCCTTTCTGTCTATCAAATCCACCTTCTTTCCTCATCCTCAGCCACTGCCCTGCTCCAGCCTCAACACTCCTCATGTGAAGGACCCCAAGTCCTCTTCCTGTCTCTCTGCTTCCAGACTGGCCATCTTCAACCAACCCTTCTGCACACCAGCAGTGAGAGAGCATTCGTGCAGAAGTCAATGCATTACTTCCTTTTATGATACCCCACCTCCTACAAGGATAAAGTTCTATCTCCTTCTTTGGCAAGTAAGTCACTCACAGACTGGCCTCATCAAAACTCTTGAGACTCATCTCTTGTCGCTCTTGGTCTCACATATTGTGCTCTGACCACTGAACTAACTACGAGTAGTTGCTACAATGTATCCAGCTCTCTCCGGTCTAGGTGTCTTTGTAATGTCTTCTGCATGGAAGGCCCTTCACACCCACTCCCCAAACCTGATGAACTCACCTTGGATGTCACTTCATCCAAGTAGCCTACCTTGATTTCCAAGCGGAACTGGATCCTGTCCTCTGGGCTCCCACAGCCCCCAGAGCTCCCCTCTGCCCCTGCCCTATGTGGAATTGACATCTGGGGTTCTCTCTCCTATCATATCAGAAGCTCCCTGAAGGCAGGTACTCTGTCTCCAGCAAAGCCCAACACCTGGCCAGTCCCAGAGGAAGGGTCAGCGAATATTCATTGCATGGGTTGAGGTGCATGAATGTTTGAAAGAGGAATGAAATTTGGATTGAGCTCTGTCTTTGCACACTCCCACCCAAAAGGGCTTGCATGAAGTCACTTGTTGCCTCCAGGTTCTTCTCTGCTGTGGGTTTCCATGGGAGGGGGTGTGACTTGGATCAGCTGATAGAGAGTGTGGCCCAACCAGCTAAGTTGTGAGCAGTAAAGTAGAGTGAGTTAGACAATAAGGGGTGAGATGAGGGATAGAAAGTGAATGTGCACACTGAGGTAGATGCTATTATTTGTCCTCCCTCTTATAGGTATGTGAACTGATGCACAGGGAGGCTTAGGTCACTTGCCAAATCCACACAGCTAAATGCAGTTGTGGTAGGACTCTAATTCTGATCAAATCCAAATCACTTTCTACCTTGTCCCAGCCTCTCGCAACATTCTTTTTGGACAACAGCTTTGTAGTAGTTAATGGTAGAGTTGTGCTTCAAACCAGGGTCTTAGAGTGACAATTGTCAAGGCAGAAGAGAGAGAAGAAATAACCTGAACACATACTGTGACCTTGTGCTGTGGGAACACCAAAAGGATTAGAGGGCAGAGGATGGAGCTTAAACATTTAATGAGCTTCTATTACTTACTCGGGTCTTTCTACATATAACCTCAACACTCAAAGTAGCCCCTTAGAGTGTACATTATTAATACGGGGTTTCATCTCTGAAAAACAGAGGCTCTTAGAAGGGAAGATTAGGCACCTAATAAGTAGCAAGGGCAGGACTTAAATAGGTATGTCAGGCTCCACAATGAAAGCTGTAAGGGGGTGGGGCAAAGGTTCAGATGCAACTGGATCTTGGCTTCTGCAGGGGTGGGACAGGAGTGGGGGGCAGGGGTGGTCTGACTACCTGGGGATTGACCTGTAGGGGCTGCGCTTTGAAAAGTGGGATGGGGGTTGGTTGTGGAGCTAGAATGCCAGGCCAGACAGAGCACTTTTTATTATTAATATATATATATATAAATAATATATATTATATATTATATAATATATATTATAATATAATATTATATATTATATAATATATAATATATATTAATTAATATATTATCTATTATATAATATATATTAATAATGTATATTGATAATATATATTAGTAATGGTATATGCTATATAATATACTATATTAAATATATAATATATATTTATAATATAATTTATATTTATAATATATAATTATAATTATATTTATAAATTAGATTATAAATATAATTTATAATATAATTTCTATTATATTATATATTTAATATAGTATATAATATAGCATATACTGTTACATCATGTTAGGTGGTATTATGATCTAGTTATTGTCTTCATCTGGAGATAAAGTATGGTTTAAGGAGATGCATAAGGATACCAAGTTGACAAGGGATTGACTTGTGGTGGTTAATTTTATGTATCTACTTGACTGTGTCACAGGTTGCCCAGATATTTGGTTAAACATTATTTCTGTGTGTGTCTGTGAGAATGTTTCTGAATAAGATTAGCATTTGAGTTAGTAGATTGAATAAGGCAGATTGCTCTCCCTAATATGGGTTGGCATCATCCAATCTGTTGAGGGACTGCATAGAACAAAAAGGCAGAGGAAGATATACAGCCCTATGCCTGACTACTGATCTGGGACATAGGTCTTCTTTTACCCTCAAACTGGAACTTGTACCAACAGCTCTTATGTTTCTCAGGCATTCAGACTCAGGAACTATACTATCAGCTCTCCTGGGTCTCTAGTTTGTAGATGGCAGATTGTGTGACTTAGCCTACACAATAACGTGAGCCAATTTATATAATTTTTTTTCTTAATATATATTTCCTATATATTTTTTCTTTCTTACATATATTTCTCTATTCATCTATTTTTCTGGAGAACGCAGACCATACTGTCTCTTACAATTTGGAACAGTTCCTCTTTTTGTTTCTTGACACCAACATTTTTTTTAAAGAGAACAGGATAGTTATGTTTAAACTGGCTCTCAATTTGAATTTCTCTGATGTTTCCTCATGATTAGAGTCAGGTTATGCATTTTAATAGGTATATCACAGAAGTGATGCTGTGTCCTTTTCAGTGCATGATATCAGAAGGCACATGATGACTATTTGTCCCAGTAATGGTGATGATGATAACTTTGATCACTTGGTTAAAATAGTGTCCACCAGGTTTCCCTTCTGTAAAGCTACTGCTGTTCCCTTTGTCGTTAGTAAGTATCTTGTGGAGAGATGCATTGCCCTTATATAAATATTCTGTTATGCAAACTTTCACCCAATTGTTTTAGCATTCGCTGATAATTCTTACCTGAAACAAGTGGTAAAACAATTCTCACCTTTCTTATTGTCATGGTAGCCAATCGGTGATTCATTTATTTATATCTTCATGGATTCATGGTTCTCTATTTTATTCAATGGGTTATAATGCATTTATGCCATTCTTTATTTTGATGTTCGTATGTCCTAGATTTGGCCACTCAGAGGTCCTCCAAGCTGGCTCCTTTGCCATTTTAGCAGGTCTCCATCTTTCTTTGAGCACTTTGTTTTCTGGCAGCACAATATGCTCCAGACTCATCTTGTACGTTCCCTGATCCAGCCCTACAATTGGCCATTTTTCCAAGGAGCACTGTTTCTTTTTAGGAGAGAAATGGCATTTAGAAACCAAGATTTGGGCACTACGTGTTATCATTTTTAGAGTTTCATTTTTTTACTCGGGAAGAAAAAGCTGAAGCCACAGCACTGACAAACAAATGCTCTTTATTTGAAGTACTTGGAGATGGGCAATGTCTGTCTGTAAAAGATGTTGGGTATTTGTATCTTTCAAAAGCAAGTTGCTCTTTGGGATGTGGTACCACAGAGATTCATGGGAAAGAGCAGAATTGACAGTGAGTAGCAATGAGGCTGGCCTGGAAGAGTAGAAAGAATAATAACAGCTAATAGCGTCTATTTAGTGTTAGCTTACTGTGTGCCAGACAGTGGTCTGGGAGACTTAAAAATATTATCTGTGACCTTACAGTAATTCTGGAATGTACAGCAAGGTTGACTGGCTGGCTAATAATAACTGAAATACGATAATAACCCAGAGAGGGAGGAAGATGTTAAGAGAAGACATTGAAGAGTAAAAATATCATATCTCTGTGCTTTGGAGAAGGCACTCTGATATAATAGGTTAAGTATTTGAAGACTGAGGCTCTATTCTCATAACAAGTCTGGAGTCTTCTATCAGAGACCACAATTCTCTGGGGAATGCAATCCATCTAGGTTACAGGAAAATCCTGAAGACCTATGTCCCTCCTTATCCCCATGTGCCAAGGGGTTCCTAGGACAATCCTTTGGCAAATTTTGAGTTAGCTAATGCTTCCAAACATACCATAACTTGCCTTTCTTAGTAGCCTCTAATATAAACTCCCAATGATCCTTGACTCTTGGTATTCACACTCTTGTGTAATCCCTTCCCTTCGAGTGTGGGCTGACCTAGGGACTTAACTTCTACCAGATAGAAAGTGGCAAAGGTGATAGGATGTCACTTAGGAACTTGGCAACATAAAACTGTGAATTCCATCTTACTAGTAGACTCTCTTCCTTGCTGGCTTTTATGAAACAGGTTGCCATGTTATTGAAGTCCATGTGTCAAGTGAGTGAAGGCCAGCATCCTGCCAGGAACTGATTCTCTCAGTCCAACAGTCCTTGAGGAACTGAAAATCTGGCAACAACCAGGTGATCTTGGAAGTGGATCCTTCCTCAATCAAAGCCACAAATGAGACATCAGCTCTGGCTGACACCTTGATTGCATGCAGCCTTGTGAGAGACCTTGAAACAGAAGGTCCAGCAGAGAACCTATACCTAGCTAAGTCCACGGAAGCCATGAGATAAATAAATGTTTTAAGACACTGAGTTTATGATTAGTTTTACTCAGCAATAGGTAACTAGTACAGTAAACATCTTTTATATAAGCTCCTCTACTCATCTATTCTCTCCTGTATTTCATACAACTGTGTGCTTTCCTTACTGAGCCAACATTAAACTACTTCTCTTACTCTAAAACTTTTCCACTGTACCCTTTGGAAACCTCATTCTATAGTTAACAAGCTTCCCTGTAGGATTTAAAATATTTTTAGAAACAGAGGTCTGTTCTTGGATGGACAGACATGATATTTATAAAAAATGTGAGTTGTCCCAAAATTAATTTATAAAATTAATACAGTCCAAATAATTTTAATTGATATTAAAGTTTTAATGTGTATCTCCTTAGAAGAATAAACATACAGAAATAACCAGGGAAATTCTGAAAAAAAAAGTGAGTATCAACCAGTCCTACCACGTATTGAAGCACATTATAAGGCTATGAGAGTTAAATACAGTGGTGCTAGTTCAAAACTGTGAACTAGATCAATGTAACATAATAGAAATTTCAAGGGAAAAAAATAGTCTATGGAGAATTTAGTATACTGAAAGATGATATGTTATGCTGCAGGCTTTGAAGATGGAGAAGGACCATGACTCAAGGAATGCAGGTGACCTTAAAAACTGGAAAAAACAAAGAAGTGAATTCTCCTCTAGAGTCTTCAGAAGGAATGTAGTCAAAGTGCAAACTGATATGTATTGTTCTCACCCTGTCCCCATCCACCTGTTGCCTCTTGAATCCTATAGGTAACCATTTTTGTGAACTTCCTGTATATTCATCCAATGTTTCCTTATGCCAATATGAGCAAATATGAATATTTATTCCTATTCTCTCCTTTCTTACACAAAGGTAATATACTATAGGTACTTTTCTGTCCCTCACTTATTTTACAAGTATCAATGTCAAGGTAGACAAATTAAACTATATTAAAATGTAAACTTCAGTTTAGCAAATTACACTGCATCTAAAGTCAAAGGGAAAACTTGAAAAAATATTTGCATATAATGAAAAACTGATTGTCCACTGATATGGAATTTATCAGTAAATTATGTTGGATTCACATAACGGATTATTATGTAGTCATTCAAACACATGCAAAGGTAGAGAGAAAATTAGAATTGATAATGGTCAAAAAGAACTTTAGCCTCATCTTAAAGTTTTAATATATTTTAAAGGATAACCTGCTCTTATATTGCTTGTGTAATTTGAAATTACTAAAAATAAAAATGGGGGAAAGAACAATAAAAGTACAGATCTCTCTAACTTGGAATTATGTCAAACATATAGCATTAAGTGAAAAAAGTACTTGCAAAATACTACTTAAGTTTAATCCTATTTTAATAAAAAATTACTATTAGCATATAAAAATATATAAAGAACTAAATAACAACCTACTTTTTGAATTAATTGATTTATTTTTTTTTATGGTGACATTGGATAACAAAATCCAGTAAGTTTTGGCTATACACTTTAACAGTAAGGCACATATATATTTATACTGTGTGTTCACCTCCCATAGATAGATTTTATTCTGTCACCACATATTTGACCCCTTTTACCCCATCTAACTCCCTTCCTCTGGTAACCACCAGTCCATTGTCCATATCCATGAGTATCTGTTTGTTTGTCCTATTCATTTGGTGCTTTGAGAGGTATATCCCACATATAAGTGATATCATGTGATTTTCACCTTTTTCTGTCTAGCTTATTTCGATTAGCATGATTATTTTAAGGTCTATCCCTTTTGTCGCAAATGGCAGTATTTCATCTCTTCTTATGGCTGAGTAATATTCCATTGTATATATGCACCACAGCTTCTTTAGCCAGTCATCTATCATAGGACACTTCTGTTGCTTCCATGTCCTGGCCACTGTGAATAATGCTGCTATGAACATCGGTGTGCAAATATCTTTTCGGATATGAGTTTTCAAGGCTTTGGGTTAAATATCCAGTAGAGAGATTACTGGATCATATGGTAGATCAATTCTTAGGTGGGTTTTGTTTTTTTT
>NW_024353905.1:667444-670359 GCF_902729225.1 Pteropus medius | reverse complement strand
AACATCCTTTCCTAACTTCTCCTTAGGGCATTTTTGTCACAAATCAGTGTTCATAAGTGTCCGGGTCTGCTTCTTAAATGGTATTCAGTTCCATTATTCTATTTGTCTATCTTTGTGCCAATATCACACTGTCTCGGTAATACATATTCAATTTTTTTAATAATTGTAGGACTATTCAGACTTTCTATTTATTCATTTGTCAGTTTTGATTAATGTAACTTCCTAGGAATTTGCCTATTTGATATAAATTTAAAAATTTGGGAAGTAGTTAATAACATTGTCTAATGATATTCTTCGTAACAATATGATCTGTAATGAACTCTTTCTTCCTCAATTTCAATTATGAATTCTCTCTTTCTATCTTTTTTATTGTCATTAAAAAACTACAGATGTAAATTTTATTTTCTTTATTTTTTAATTAAGTTTATTGGGGTAACATTGGTTAAAACAATTATATAATTTTCATTTATACATTATCATTTGACATCTTTATATTCTATTGTGTGTTTACCACCCAAAGTCCAGTTTCTTTCAGCTATCATATATTTGATCTCCCTTACCCACTTTACCTTCCCTCTGTATTCTTATTTTAGACCCCCTTTACCCAATCTACCTCTCTCCTCCCCCAGCACACTTTTTCTTTTTCTCCTCATCCTCTTCAACATAACCACTACTCTATATACCTCTGGTAACCATTAGTCTATAGTCCATGTCCATGAGTCTCTGTTTGTCTGTCCTGCTCATTTGTTGCTTTTAGGTTTCTATCTCACATATAAGTGATATTATGTGACTTTCAACTTTTCCTGTCTGGCTTATTTCGATTAGCATGATTATCTCGAGGTCCATCCAGGTTGTCGCAAATGGCAGTATTTCATCTCCTCTTATGGCTGAGTAATATTCCATTGTATATATGTACCATAGCTTCTTTAGTCAATCATGTGTCATAGGACACTTCAGTTGCTTCCATGTCCTGGCCACTGTAAATAATGCTGCTATGAACATCGGTGTGCAAATATCTTTTTGGATATGGGTTTTCAAGTCTTTGGGGTAAATACTCAGTAGAAGATATGCTGGATCATATGATAGATCAATTCTTAGTTTTTTGAGGAACCATCATTCTGTTTTCCATAGAGACTGTACCAATGTGCAGTCCGACCAGCAGTGTCTAAGGGTTTCTTTTTCTCCTCATCCTCTTCAACATTTGTTATTACTTCTCCTGTTGATTATAGCTATTCTAACAGGTGTGAGATGATACCTCATTGTGGTTTTGATTTGCATTTACCTAATAGCTAGCAATGTCGAGCATCTTTTCATATATTTGTTGGCCATTTGTATGTTCTCTAGGGAGAAGTGTCTGTTCAGGTCCTCTGCTCATTTTTTGATTGGATTGTTTGGTATTTTGTTGTTGCTGTTGTTGTTGTTGTTATTTTGAGTTGTATGAGTTCTTTGTATATTTGGATATTAGGTCCTTATCAGAGGTGTTGCTTGCAAGTATATTTTCCCTTTCGGATGGTGTCTCATTACCTTGTTGATGATTTCTTTTGGTGAGCAGAAGCTTTTTCATTTGATGTAGTCCCATTCATTTATTTTTGCTTTTACTTCCCTTGCCTTTGAGGTCAAATTCATAAAATCCTCTTTAAGTCTAAGGTCCTTGAGTTTCGTTCCTATATTTTCTTCTATGCATTTCATTGCTTCAGGTTTTATATTCATGCCCTTAATCCATTTTGAGTTAATTTTGATGTGTGGTGATAGACAACAATCTAGTTTCATTCTTCTGTAGATGGCTTTCCAGATTTCTCAGCACCATTTATTGTAGAGGCTTTCCTTTCTCCACCGTATGTTTTTTGGCTTTTTTGTCAAAAATTATTTGCCCTTATATATATGGGTTTACTTCTGGACTCTCAATTCTGTTCCAATAGTCCGTGTGTCTGTTTCACTGCCAATACCATGCTATTTTGATTACTGTCACTTTGGAGTATAATTTGAAGTCGGGCAGAGTGATGTCTCCATCCTTGTTCTTTTTTCTCAGGAAGGCTTTGGCAATTCAGGGTCTTTTATGCTTCCATAGAAATATGACGATTTTTTGTTCTATTGCTTTAAAAAATGCCGATGAGATTTTGATGGGGATTGCATTAAATCTGTATAATGCTTTAGATAATATGGTCATTTTAACTGTTCATTCTTCCAGTTTAAGAACACAAAATATCATTCCATTTCTTTGTATCTTCTTCGATTTCTTTTAATTTCTTTTAATTTTCTTCTCGTTTTCATTATATAAGTCCTTCGCATGTTTTGTTCAATTTATTCCTAGGTATTTTATTCTTTTTGGTGCAATTTCAAAAAGAATTACTTTTTCTACTTCTTTTTCTGACACTTCATTATTAGAGTATAGGATTGCTATGGATTTTTGAATGTTGACTTTGTATCCAGGGACTTTACTGTATTTATTTATTGTTTCTAGCAGTGTTCTTCTGGAGTCTTTAGAGTTTTCTATATAGAGGAACATGTCATCCGCAAATAGTGACAGTTTGACCTCTTCGTTTCCTATTTGGATGCCTTTTATAAATTTCTCTTGTCTAATTGCACTTGCTAGTACCTCCAATGTTATATTGAATAACAGCGGTAATAGTGGACAGCCTTGCCTTATTCCAGATCTTAGAGGGAAAGTTTTTAGTTTTTCACCATTAAGTATAATGTTGGCTGAGGATTTGTCATAGATGGCCTTTATTATGTTAAGGTACTTTCCTTCTATACTGATTTTGTTAAGTGTTTTGATCATAAATGGATGCTGTATCTGGTTGAAGGCTTTTTCTGCATCTATTGATATGATCATCTGATTCTTATTTTTTAATTTGTTTATGTGGTGTACCACATTAATTGATTTGTATATGTTGAACCATCCCTGTGCCTCTAGC
>NW_024353905.1:635842-666572 GCF_902729225.1 Pteropus medius | reverse complement strand
TACTATCATTGTCATTCGTTTCTATGTATCTCCTGATCTCTCTTTTTATTTCTTCTCTGAACCAGAATAACAAACTATTAATAACCATTATCTCAGTGCGTGATATTATGAAGAACTTTCTACTTACTATATTAAATGTTTATGTAATGTTCAAATTTTTTATATATGAATGGCTTTCAAGATGAGAGAAAATTGAAGATATATATTTTTAAATGTTCTAACCCCTATATTCTTAATGTCTCTTGATACATGCAACAACTTGGATGAATCTCGAATTCATTATTATGAGTGAATGAAGCCAGACCAAAAAAAAGAGAACATGATGTGTGCTTCCATTTGTAAAATATTCAAGAACAGGTACAACTAATTCATGGTGGTAGAATTCAGAACAATGACACTTTGGGGAAAAAGTTGATATTAAGGATCATGATAGAACCTTTTAGAGTGAAGGAAATATTTTATATCTTGATAGAAAAAGTGGGTGACACAGGTTTATGTTTTTGTCAAAACTGATTGAACTTTCACTTATCTGAGTATTTAATTGTATGTAAATTATACCTCTATAAAAAAGTTACTAGTGATAATAATACTTATACTGGAAGAAATTGTGAATAATTATTTTTATAGTCTAGAGTGGGAAAAGCCTTTTTTAGTGTGACGCAAAATCCAGAAACTATAGAGGAAAAGATAGATGAAGACTTAAATTTATTTTATGTTGCTTTTTAAAATTTTATTTAATAGGTAAGAAATTTCTAAGGTGTGGCATGCTATATAATGATCCCCGAAAGATATCCATGTCTTTATTCTCAAAAGTTGTGAATATTACCTTACATGGAACATGGAACTATGTAGATGTGATCAAGTAAAAGATGTTGACCTTCTAAAACTCTTCAAAAAAATTGAAGGGGAAAAACTTCCACACTCATTTTACATGGCCAGCATTTCCCTCACGCCAAATCCATGTAAGTACACTACAGGAAAAAAATTACAGGCCAATATTCCTGATGAACATAGAGGCAAAAATCCTCAATGAAATATTAGTCAATCAAATTCAGTACCACATTAAAAGGATCGTATACCTTGATCAAGTGGGATTTATCCCTGGTATGCATAGACAGTTTAATATATCAAATCAATAAATGTGATACACCATATTAATAGAATAAAAGATTAAAATGATATTAACATCTCAGAAGATGCAGAAAAATCATCTGACAAATTTCAACAACCTTTCATGATAAAAATTCTCAAAAAGTTATGTATAGAAGAAATATACCTCAACATAATAAAGGCCATATATGACAAGCCCACAGATAACATATTCAAGAGTAAAAAGTTGAAAGATTTTTCTCTAAGATCAGGAACAAAACTAGGGTGTCCATTCTTACCATTCCTATTCGACAGTCCTAGCCAAATCAATTAGGCACGAAAAAGAAAAGGTGTTCAAATCAGAAAGGAAGAAGTAAAATTCTGTTTGCAGTAATATGATCTCATATAGAGAAGATAATAAAGGCTCTACCAGAAAGTGTTAAAACTAATATATGAATTTAGTAAAGTTGCAGGATATGAAATCAACATATAATAATTAGTTGCATTTCTATACAGGAACAGTAAACTATCTGAAAAAGAAATAAAGAAAAACTATTCCATTTACAATATCTTCCAAAACAATACATTCTTAGGAGCAAATTTATCCAAGCAGATAAAAGATTTGTACACTAAAAATTACAGACATTGATAAAAGAAATTGAAAAAGACACAGATACATGGAAAGATACTGTGTTCATGGATTGGAAGAATTAATATCATTAAAATGGCTAATTACTCAAAACAATCTACATATTCAATGTAATCCTTGTAAAATCCCAATGGTATTTTTCGCAGAAATAGAAAAAAAAAATTAGAAAATTTCTATGAAACCAAAAATACCCTGAATAGCCAAAACAATCTTGAGAAAGAACAACAAAGTTGGAGGCATCACACATTCTAATTTCAAACTATATAACGAAGCTATGGTAATCAAAACAGCATGGCATTGGCATAAAGACAGACACAGAGCAATGAAACAAAATAAAAAGCCTAGATATAAGCCACAGATACATGGTCAACTAATGACATTGAATGTCTGTTTGACACCACTCACAAAAGTTAAATCAAAATGGATTAAAGAATTAAATGTAAGACCTGAAACCATAAAACTCCTAAAAGAAGACATAAGAGAAAAACTCCTTGACATTGGTCTTGGCAATAATTTCTAGGATATGACACCAAAAGCACTGGCAATAAATGTAAAAAGAACAAGTAAGACTACATCAAACTAAAAGGCTTCTGCACAGTAAAAGAAACAAACAACAAAATGAAAAGGCAGCCTACAGAATGGGAGAAAATATTTTCAAACCATCTATTTGATAAGAGGTTAGTATCCAAAATATATAAGGAACTCATACAACTCAATAGCTAAAATAATAATATTATGGGTAAAGAACCTGAATAGACATTTCCCCAAAGGATACATATAAATGGCTAACAGGTGTATGAAATGTGCTCAATATCACTAATCATCAGGTAAATGCAAATCTAAACCACAATGAGATATTACTTCACACCTGTTCAAATGGCTTTATCAAAAAGACTTAGTAGTTGATAGATGGTCACGGGGATGGGGAGCACGGCATAGAGAATGCAGTTAGCACTAATGTAATGGCTAGGTGGAGAGCCAGAGGAGAGAAATAGCAATTAGGGGGATCTTATAAACTATGTAAATGTCTAATCATTGTACTATATACTCAAAACTAATAAAATTAAAAAATTTAAAAAAGACAAAAGATAACCAGTGTTGGAGAGGGTATAGAGAAAAGGAAACCCTTGTGCACTGTTGGTGAGAATGTAAATTGGTACATTCATTATGGAAAACAGTATGAATTTTCCTCAATAAAAAACATTGAGAAAATTATCCTCAATTGTGTGGGCTCAAGTTAATCACGAAAGTCCTTATGAGAGGGAGGAGGGATGGTCAGAGAAGATAGAGAAGGCAATGTGATGATAGAATCAGGCTAAAGAAGGAAATGATGGAAGCAGAGGTCAGTGAGGAGAGAGGTTTGAAGACGCTTTTCTTTAAAGAGGGAGGAAGGAGCCCCAAGCCAAGGAATACAGGCAACCTATAGAAGCTGGAAAGGAAAGGAATGGATTCTTCTAAAGAGCTTCCAGAAGGACCACAGCTTTTGATTTTAGCTCCATAAGACCCATTTCAGGCTTCTGACTTCTATAAATATAAGATAATAAATTTGTGTAATTCAAAGCCCCTAAATCTGATAATTTGTTACATCAGCAATAGAAAAGAAATACATTAGAGTTTAATATAAATATATAAATGTTATATAAATATTTATTTATGCAGAATTAATTTATATAAATATACTAAAAGATGTACACTGAGAAGTATCACTTATAACCTTTCACCATCCACTTGTTCCTCCTTGAACCCGGTAAGTAACCATTTTTATTAATTTCTTGCTTATCCAGTATTTCTTTATGTAAATATAAGCAAATGTGAATATTTATTACTATTCCCTCCTTTATTGCAAGAATGGTAACATATAATACATACTGTACTAGACCTCATTTTTTCAATGAATAATATAAAGAGATAAATAAACTATAGTTAATAATAATGTATTGCATTTTTGAAAGTTGCTAATAGAGTACATCTTAAAAGTTCTCATCACAAAAACATTTATAACTATGTGAGGTAATGGATGTTAACTAGACTTAGTGTTTTAATCCCTTATATACGTGTATCTATCTATCTACCAATCTGTCTATCTATCTATCTATCTATCTATCTATCTATCTATCTATCTAATACATCAAGTCATTATGTTGTACACTCAAAATTAACACCGTTATATGTCAATTATATCTCAATTAAAAGAAATTGAAATATAAGAGATAAAATTAATTGTATAAAAATTTAAGTATCTGTTTAGTGCATGACACAATTAGAAAAATCAAAAGATGAACCTGGAAAAAAAAATTGCATGCAACCACAGTAAAGATGAAAAGTTGATTATCCAACGATCATGAATTGTGCAAGTAAATTATGTTGTATCCATATAATGGAACACTATAAAGTCATTCAAATGCCTGTAAAAGACAGTGAGGAAATTTGCATTGGGCGATGGTCAAAAGAACCTTAGCCTAACCTTAAAGCTTTAAAAAAATTTATGAAGAACCCACTTCTGTATTGCCTGTATAATTAAAAATAAAAACAAGTGGAAAAGAACAAGAAGAATATATACCTATATACCTTTGAAATATGTCAAACATATAGTATTACATGAAAAAGACACTCGTAAAACAGTATGTATAGTATGATCCTATTTTTGAAAAATATATACTGCTGTTAACGGAGAAAATATATAGTAGGATAATATATATCAAACTATTGATAATAGTTATCGGGGAATTTGAGATTATGAGGGACTTTTCATGGTCTACATTAAATAATTACATTATATTCAAATTTTTATAAAATATATGTATCACTTTATAAATAAAATAATTAAGATACATATTTTTAAATATTATAACACCCATATCCTTTACTAGTCAGTTCTTGAATGGAAACATCAGTGATGACTTTGGTTAACTATAGCGGAAAATTAAATGATTGGAAGGTGTGGCAGGGTAATTTCCCAGTCCTCTTAGAGTTGAATGGGGCCATGTGATTGGTTCTGGCCAATGAGCTGTGCATTTAAGAACTGGTGCTCGATCCTCCTGCTATCTCTTCTCTGCTTTGGCAACCAGGAAAGACTCAGGTGCCGGATGAGACAGCCACAAAATGTCAGCCTGTATCCCTGAGTTACCTTTTGGAAAAAACTGTCTTAAAAAGCACTTGGACTTGCAGTAGATTTTGCATGAGCAAGAAATAAACTTTTATGTGTTAAGTCATTGAGATTTAGAATTTATTTATTACCAAAGCATAAGCTGCCCTATCATGACTAACAGAATAGGATCAATGATCCGCAGGATTCAGAAGCCTGGAAACAAGGTGAATTCAGGAACCAAGGCTGACAATGACATAACATAGCAAAGATTTTGCTGCAGGAATGGATTGATAGAATGATGCTGTCAGCCCCAATGCCAACTAACACTTGCCACTACAGCAATACTCTGCTGTTTCTTGATAGTGTTACTTTTCTGTCAGATTTTTGATGGCAGTAGCTGCCTTTAAAAAAATCACTAATTGACACTGCACAACTTTCTTCACTCCCTCAACATTCAAAATTTCAGGCAGGATCAAGTGATTTACCATGCTGAGGTCACATGTCCATGCACACTAGCTCCCGGGGGATGGGGAGAAGAAATATATGTCCCTATCCCTGGTTTCAGTAGTCCATGGTAGGGCCCTGCCTCCAAACCTATCTTTGGATTATTACCAAATAGGAAGTGTTTGAATGCTGAGAAACCAAAATATTAATGTTCGCTCCAGTCTTGAGCTCCTTCACTGACTGATCTTTCACTTCCTTGACTTAATTGAAACTTGCCTCTACCCTGAAAAGTGGAAACCTTCCCAATCTGCCACTGTCTAGCCAGTAATGTCCTCAATTATATGCTTTGCCATTCTTCCCTCACAGCCCAACTCTAGATGAATACAACTCTCCACTTTCTTTATGTCAATGCTAGTCTCATATAATCGCTCAGATGGGAGCCAATGAGAAGTCATGGTCCCCAACCTCTATTGAGTCCTTTATGCTGTCTTGCAATCTTATTTCCCTGCTCAGTTCTCCAAGACTCCACAGCAGCTTTGCTAAATCCCCACTTCCTCAGCCCTTCTACACCTTCCCTACCCTTTCCCCCTCACTTCACTTGCTATTGCACTTAAAATAAAAGACCCCAGGCAGCAATGTTCTCAACTCCTTGCCAAAAACTGCTTGCGAACACATGAGCATCCCAACCTGATCTTGCTCTTTTCCTCCTGTCACAGTGAAAGAAGTATCCTTTTTCTCATTGACAAATCTTTCCACTAGAGTTCCGAGCCCCATTTTCCTCTACTTTCTCAGGAAACTTGATCTATCAGCTCCTTCTCTCCCTCTCTCCTGTATCTTAAGTATTTTCCTTGAATTTGAAAACAATGAAACCGAAAGAACATTTTCTGTTTCTTTTAAAGTCAAAATTAAATTTACCATATGACCCAGCAATTCCACTTCTAGGTATCTATCCAAGAGAAATGGAAACATGTCCACACAAAGACTTGTACTTGGGTGTTCACAGTAACATTATTCAGCATACCAAAAGGTGGAAACAACCCAACGTCATTCAATGAATGCATTTAAACAAAATATGGTAAATTAAATGGAGTACAATTCGATAATAAAAAGCAACAAGGACTGATACATGCTACACCATGAATGAATCTCAGAAATATCATGCTCAATGAAAGAAACCAAATAAAAAAGAACACATATTGTATGGTGCCATTTAAATGAAATCCCGCCCCCCAACAAAAGGAAAATCTAGAGGGATAGAAAATAAATTAATGTTTTTCTAGGGGTGGGAGTTGGATAAGGAGTGACTGAAAATTAACGCACATGACCTTTTCAGAGTGATGAAAATATTCTAAAAATGAATTGTAGTGATGAATGTACAACTCTGTAAAGAAGCTAAAATTCATTAAATTGTATACACAAAGCAGATGAATTTTCTGCTATATAATCATACCTCAATAAAATGGTTTAAAACAAAAACGTTGACTCAACCACTCATTACTTTCTAACTTCTGCTCTATTTCTCTACTCTCTGTCATGGGCAAACATCTTGAGAATGTTGTTTTCACTCTCGTCCATACTTCCTCGACTTCTGTTCACTTTCTTCTTCTTTATCTATTTTTTCCCTTTGATGACCTCCTAATCCATTACATTTGCCTTCCTCTCCTTCCTTCTTAACCCACTGTAATTTGCCATCCACCTCCATCACTCCATGTTCTCCGCAAGACTTCCAGTGATCTTGTTGCTAAATCTAGTGTATGATTTTCAGGCTGTGTTTTGTGTAATAGTTGGCATGTTGACCACTCCCTCCATTTGGAAGATAATTTACCCTTGGTTTTTATGGCACCACATTCTCCTGGTTTTACTGTTTACTCTTTGGCCACTACTTCTCCATCCATTTTGTAAGCCCATCTTCCTTCACTCTTTCCTTAAATATTGGTGTTTAATAAGGTTATTAAAGGCCCTTACTCTTCTCACTCTGTACAGTTACAATGGATGATCTTATTGATTCCTATGGCTTTAATAACCATCTACATGCTGATGGCTGCCAACTCTATAGCTCTTGCCTACATTTCTTTCCTGAACTCCAGATCTATATATCCAAATGCCTCCTGAATATCTCCCTGTGGATATCTCACAGACATTTAAAACTCAGTAGGTCTAAAGTTGAATTCAGTATTTTCCTGCTGAAACCTGTTTTTCTTGGATGTTTTCTGTCTCAGTGAATTGTTCCATAATCCACCCAGCCACCTCTGCCATAAATCTACGCTTCCTCTTTGACTCACTCTATTAACAACCACATGCAAACCATTCAAAAATTGTGTTGATTTTTACCTCTTAAATATTCCCTTATTCAGAGATTCTGCACAGAGATTCATGGACCCTGGAGGCTTTTAGAGGATCCATGAAAATGCTGAGTTGTAGGCGAAATTTGGAAAAATTGTGTGTTTAGCATTTTTCTGGAGGGAGTGTGCAGGCCACAGCTTTATCACATTCTCAGACAGGTCTGTGACTCAACAAAAAGTAAGCACCATTGCTCTAACTCCATCCATTACTCTTCATCCATCCTTCCATTCTGACTAGATGTACTTGCCACAGAGGGCTATTTCTCCATATAATGCTCTCTCTGCTCTCTTAAGACCACAAATAAAGAGGAATCTTGCAGAGGACATGAGCTGAGGCTAGCAATGCTGGATGTACTCTGCCTGAGGGGCTCCTATTTGCCATCATGGCCTGCTCCTCTCCCCACTTTCTGCCAACAGATAATTTATTCTTTCCCTTTTCTTACCTCCTCCATATCTCCTTCTTCATCTTCTCCTTTTCTCTTTTCCTCATTCTCCTTCTCTTCCTCTTTCCCTTCCCCAGCTTCTCCCTCAGGCTTCATTAACACACTAATTATAGGGTAAGGAGATCTTTGACGCACATTGCTTGAAGCCTCTTAAAACCAAGACTAGAGGCAGCATTCACAAGGCTCAGTATCTTTCACTTGCAGAGAGTCCCCAACACCCCCTCCACAGAAGAGTGGGGTGATCTGAGCTTGGAAATGTGAGGTCAGATAGTAGAGAGACCCCAGCTCAAAGTATAGCTGTCATGGGTTAGGAGAACTATGTGTGGCAGGTCAAGGAATCATAGGCCTTACAATTTTTTTAATTAAAACTTTAAGTTTGGATAAAATTTTAAAAAGGCATCAAATCCAATTCCCCTTAGCACATATAGATAATCCTTGTTAATTCTTTTTTTTTCTTCACCCTATACATCCATCAACAAGTTCTATTGGCTCTACCTCAAAATATATTCCATTCTATTCCATTGATCTGTGAGTCCTTTAAGTCCAATACCACTGTTTTGTGTTCTGTAGCTTTATACCACCATGGCAGTCTTGAAATCAGGTAGTATGAATCCTCCAATTTTGTTTTTCTTCGGTATTGTTTTGGTTATTCTGGGTCCTTTTATTTTCCATGTAAACTTCAGAATTATTTTGTCTATGTCTACAATGTAACTATCTGGAATTTCGGCTGAAATTATGTTGAAAATATACACTAAGTTGGGAAGAATTGACATCTTAGCAATGTTAAGTCTTCCAGTCTACACACATGAAATGTCTATTTATTTAGATTGTCTTTGATTTCTTTCTTCGATGTTTTGTTCTTTTCCCCATTCAGATTCTGCACATATTCTGTTATATTTATACCTAAGTATTTTATTGTTTTGCTGCCATTGTAACTAGTATTTTTTAAATTTCAAATGTCAATTGTTTATTGCTGGTATATAGGAAAGCGATTGACTTTTATTAACCTTGTGTCCTGTGACTTTACTATACTTTCATATGAGTTCTAGGAGATTTTTTTGGTAGATTCTTTGAGATTTGTATAATCTCACAAATTTTGATAATTTTATATTTAATTTTGTTCAAAATATTTTTTAATTACCTTGAGACATTTGATCTATGTACTATTTAGAAATGCGTTGTTTAATTTCCAAATATTTGGGGATTTTCCAGCACTCTTTCTGTTATTGATATATAGTTTACTTCCATTGTGGTCCAATAATATGTTTTGTATGATTTCTTTCTGTTTAAATTCATTATGGCCGAAGATATGGTCTTCTTAGTGAGTGTTCTATGTAAACATGAGAAGAATGTGCACTCTGCTCTTGTTGGATGGAGCAGTTTATAAATACCAATGAGATCAAGTTGATTGATAGAGCTATTCAGGTAAAAATATATCCCAAATCTGTCCACTTATCTTTCTCCCTCATCACTATCTTAGCCTAAGCTATCATGGTCTCTTGCCTGGACCGCCTAACTGGTCTCATAACAAGCATCTTAACTGGTTGACCTGTTTCCAGTTTTGCCCCAACTATAATCCATTCACCACACATTAGAGTGATCATAAATCATGTCACCCCAGGCTCAAAACCTTCCAATGACTGTTCATTGTACCTAAAATAAAATCTAAACCCCTTTCTGTGGCTGACATGGCCCAACACAGTCTTGCTTCAGAATTTCTTTCCTGCCTCATCTAGTTATAATCTCCCTTCTCTCTCTTCTGTCAGACTTCTTCCTGAAATCTCTTGAATACACCAAGCTCATTCTCACCCTAGGCCCTTTGCCTTTGTGTTTCGCCCTGTGTGGAATGCTATGACTGTGGATCTTCATAAAATGATGCCTTTTTGTAATTTAATCTCACCTCACCTCTCACCCCCTTAGAGAGACCTTCCCTGGCTACTCTATTTAATCTTGTTCCACACCCCTACACAGTCACACTACCTTTTTACTTGTCTTTTTTGTTTTCTTTGCAAGTTTAACTTTTAGAAATTATCTTATTCATGTATCTGTTTGGTTGTTTGTGTCCATCATCTTCTCCCTACAATGTGAACTTCAGGACAGTAGGGACTCTCTTCACCACTAAGTCTTCAGCACCTGGTACCTCATTCCCTTGATGTTAGGGCTGAAGTCATGTGGGGCAGGGAGGAAGAGATCAAATCTGATTCCAGGCAAGTGGGAAGTAAGTAGCCAGAGCCAGGAAGAGAGAGTGGCAGGGGAAATGTAAACAGATTGTAGTTCATGTTTTTGCCACCTTTATCAGCTTGGAGGCCCTACTGTAATGAATAAACTCCAGTAATTTATAGTTTTTACTTCACTATATCATTTAAATTCCAAATGTTATCAATCATATCATGTATCTTCTCTTTGGCTAGGAGTGGGAAGAGCCCTTAGAGCAGTTTCTCCACCTATTTTTTATTATTACCCCCTAAGAAGACTTTTCAGGCATTTTTGTCCAAAATTGCTCCCCCTGCCATGAAATTTGAATACCATAGATTTATCATGTATCTATTTAATAACTATATGTTTATATGTAAAAAGAGTAAATATAAATCATTTTATTCAACACAGGATTAATAATGAATACATGAAATGTTTAAGTTAAAAGTTAATTTAAATTTTAACTCATTTCCTGTTTAGAAAAAAAGTGCAATTCACTACCAGTGTTAATTTAATTTTACATAAACACGCTCTTTGAGGTTGAAGTGAATCTGACTGGCTTTCAATGTGAAAATAAAATATAAAAACTATTCTTGCAGTTATTTCTAAACAGAATTTGTCTCTAATCTTAATGTAACAGAAATGTATACATAAATCAAATTCGTCAAATGAATCTTCGGCTAACAACTGTCCAAGAACGATGTTAACATCACATATAAGAATGCAACGTTTTCAAGGATTTGACATTTTCAGCGATACAGAATTACCATATTTTGTAAATGGAAATATCACTACTAAAAACTGAATGCTATAAACAGAATGATATCATTTATTTCCAAAGACTATCAATATACTAGAGCGATGCGAAAATAATAATAAAAGTGAGATATTTCATGGCAAACTTTGTGGGTAAGGTTAGCACTGTAATCCACAAGGTATCTCAGAGTAAACACTACAACTGCAAGCCCCACCAGTGAGTATTCTCGGGACAAATAGGAAATAGCTTAAAAGACATAATGAAAGAAATTCAAAAAGATACAAATAAATGGAAAGTTGTTTCATTCTCATGGATTGGGAGAAATAATATTTTTAAATGTACATACTACCCAAAGCAATCTACAGAATGAATGCAATCCCTACTGAAATTCCACCAGCATTTTTTCACAGAATAGAACAATTACAAAATTTGTATGGAACCATAAAAGACCTGAAATACTAAAGCAATCTTGAGAAAGAAGAACAAAGCTGGAGGTATCATACTTTCTGATTTTAAACTATATGACAAAGATATAGTAATCAAAACAATATGGTATTGGAACAAAACAGACACATAGATTAATGGAACAGAATAGCCCAGCAATAAACCCAAACATATATGGTCAATTAATTTACAACAAAAGAGCAAAGAATACATGATAGAGAAAGACCAGTCTCTTCAATAAATGATGTTGGGAAAACTGGACCACTAACTTACACTATACACAAAAATTAACTCATAATGGATTAAAGACTTAAACACAAACTAAAACCATAAAATCCTTAGATGAAAATATAGGTGATAAGTTCCTTGACATCAGCCTTGGCAATGGTATTTTGGATTTGACACCAAAAGCAAGAGCAATCAAAGCAAAAATAAACAAGTCAACTACATCAAACTAAAAAGCTTCTGCACTGCAGAAGAAATCATCATCAAAATGTAAAAATAACCTACTGAAGAAAATATTTGTAAATCATATATCTGATAAAGGGTTAATATACAAACTACAATAGTCCCCCCTTATTTATGGGGAATTCATTCCATATATATATAAAGGGATATTATTATATATATATTTTATATATATTTATATATATATATAAAGGAATATTATTCACCCATAAAAATAAGGAAATCTTGCCATTTGCGACATGTTTGAAATTTGAGGGCATTTTGCTAAGTGAAGTAAGTCAGATGGAGAAAGACAAACACTGTATATTCTCGTTTATATCTGAAACAAAAAAAAAATACTTGATAACACAGGAAACATGGCAGTGTAAGAGAGGTCCCCAAATCTCTACCCTTGAAACAACAATGAGCTGAATATCTAAAACTCAACAAAAAACACCCAAACTGCACACCAGCATGTCTGAGTGTGGGATCTGCGCATAAGAGCTACCACAGGTCAGAACCCCGGGTGTCAAGCGGTGGACTGGGAGAAATAAAGAAGCTGCCTCTCACAGCTGCCAGAGCTCCCTGCAGGAGGAGGGGGAGGGGAAAAGGAGTGGAGAGTTCATGTGGCGAGTTCCCTGAACATTCCTTCCTGGGATAGCTGTGAACGCCCTGTGGCCAGCTGGCTGCAGGGCCCAGTCATCAGGGCAGAAAACAGAGAAGTGGAACGGGACCGCAGAGAAGCAACAGTTGATATTTACCGGCCCCGGTTGCAAAACCAAGGCAGAGCCACAATCCCCAACCCCGAACCCAGAAGGCACCGCCCCCATACCCTCCGAGACCGATCACCATGGAACCCCAGGGGAATCTGAGCAAACACTGCCAAGACCGTCGCTGACACTGACAGGGACTGAAACTGAGGATAGCGAGCGTGATTAAATACATGAAAATTTTAAAAAGCATTACTAAGACTTTATATAAAGCAGACATTCAAGAGGCTTAGACACCACCTATAGGAAACCAAAAGAGAAGCACTCTCTTTGCAACAGGCTGAAGAGACACCTTTATATAATAAAGCTTCTTTCTGAAAAAACAGCAGAATACACTTACATTAATGCCCAGGTGAAGAAATAGTCCATTAAACACCATGAACAACCAAGGTGACAAGACATCTCAGAAAGAAAGAGAAAAATCTCCGGAAAATAAGTTTACAGACATAGAAATATGCTACTTAAATGGCAGAGAATTCAAGATGATACTTCTGAAAAAACTCAATGAGATCTCAAACGACTCAAATCAACAATTTCAAGAATTGAAAAAACAACTAGATGAGCAGAACAAGGAAATTGAAACCCTCAAAAAGAACCAAACAGAACTTCTGGAGATGAAGAACACACTGCAAGAGTTGAAAAACGAAATAGCAAGCTTGGGAAATAGAGTCGACAAAAGGAGGAAAGGATCTATGATATTAAAGACAGAAACCTAGAAATAAATCAGAAGGAAGAAGAGAGAAACCGACAAATGAAAAATAATGAGAGAAATTCAAGAACTAGCTGATACCATCAGGAGAGAAAACGTAAGAATAATGAGCATTATCGAAGGCGAGGAAAAGGAACAGGGATTAGAAAACATTTTCAGACAAATAGTTAACGAGAATTTCCCAAATCTAAGGAATGAGCAGGAGCTTAGAATTCAAGAAGTCAACAGAACACCCAATTATCTCAACCCAAAAAGGCCTTCACCAAGGCACATTGTATTAAAATTATCAAAAATCAATGACAAAATCAGAATTCTCAAGGCAGCCAGAATTCTCAAGGCAGCCAGGTAACTTATAAAGGTAAACCCATTAGATTATCCTCGAACTTTTCAGAGCAAACCTTACAAGCCAGAAAGGAATGGAATCAAATATTTAAACTATTAAGTAAAGGAACTACCAGCCTAGAATAATGTATCCAGCTAAACTCTCCTTTAAATATGAAGGAGAAATTAAGACTTTTCCAAGAATTTAGAAACTGAGGGAATTCTCCAATACGAGGCCTGCATTACAGGAAATACTGAAAGGGGTCAGCTCACCTAAAACAAAATGACAAAAAAAAAATACATAATTAGGAGTAAAATGACTATCAGGCAAATAGAATCAGAGGAGTGCAACCCTTACTAAGAACAGGCCATTATAAGCTTAAATAATAAGAAGAGAATTGCTATAGCAAGATAGTAATGCAAGTTCAGCATACAAAGAGACAAATTGAGATAACAATGACTGAAAAGAGGAGTATTCAAAGATCCATATTCACAAAAGGGAATGGAGATCAGGCATGTGCAGAAGAAAATGGATGACTGTATATATATCAAACTATCCTTTACATATTCATAATGGTAAACACACACCAAAGATTCAGAACTGAAGTATATAACATAAAACAAGAAGAACCAGAGGCAAAACCCACAAAAGCCAGTCAAAATAAAGAAAACAGAAACACAAGGGCAAGGAAGCAATGGAAACACCAAGCTAACAGAAAGCAAAAGATAAAATGGTTATAAAAAGACCTCACATTTCAATAATCACCCTAAATGCAAATTGACTGAACTCACCAATAAAAATGGACAGAGTTGCAGAATGGATCACAAAACAAAATCCAACCATATGCTGCCTCCAGGAGACACATCTCAGCTCCAAAGACAAATATAGACTCAAGGGTAGAAAATGATATTTCAAACAAATGGCATTCAGAGAAAAGGAGGAGTAGCGGTACTAATATCAGATGAAAGAGACTTCAAAATAAAAAAAGGTAAAGAAAGATACTGAGAGACATTTCATAATGATAAAGGGAATCATGCACCAAGAAGACATAACACTTATTAATATCTATGCTCCTTATCAAGGAGCCCTGAAATATGGAAAGCAATTACTAACAGAACTAAAGGGAGAAGCAGACCAAAACACTATCGTAGTAGGGGAACTAAATACCCCAGTGTCAGATATGAACAGATTACCCAAACAAAATCAATAAGGAAATAACATCCTTAAATGACACATTAGACCAACAGGACATAATTGACATTTACAGAACCTTTCATCCCAAAAGAGCTGCTTATACATTCTTCTCTAGTGCACATGGAACATTCTCAAGGATTGACCACATACAGGGACACAGAGATAGCCTAAACAAATATTAGAGGGTTGAAAATATAACAACTATATTCTCTGATCATAATGCTTTGAAACTAGAGATCAACTGCAGAAAGAAATTAGGAAAAACCAGAAATACATGGAGATTAAACAACATGCTACTGAAAAATGACTGGGTCAGAGAAGAGATAAAAAGAGAGATCAAGAGATACATGGAAACAAATGGTAATGATATTACAACATATCAAAGTTTCTGGGACACGGCAAAAGTGGTCATAAGAGGAAAGTTCATATCATTACAGGCCTATCTCCAAAAAGAAGAATGAACCCAAATAAACAACTTAACGCTTCATCTTAAAAAACTAGAAAAGGAAGAACAAATGTAGCCTAAAATCAGCAGAAGGAAAGAAATAATCAAAACTAGAGCAGAAATAAATGAAATTGAAAACAAAACAAAAAAATAGAAAAAATAAATTCAACAAAGCTGGTTCTTTGGGAAAGTTAATAAAATTGACAAACCCCTGGCTAGACTCACTAAAGAAAAAGGAGAAAGGACACGAATAAACAAAATCAGAGCTGAAAGAGGGGAAATTATGACAGATATCACAGAAATACAAAGGACCATACAAGAATACTATGAAAAGTATATAACACAAAATTTAATAACCTAGAAGAAATGGACCAGTACTTAGAAAAATACAATCTTCCTAGACTGAATCAAGATGATCTGGAAAATCTAAATAGACTGATCAGCAGTATGAAAATTGAAGCAATCATCAAAAACCTACCAAAAAGTACAAGTCCAGGACCAGAGTGCTTCACCAGTGAATTCTACCAAACATTCAAAGATTTAATACCTAGTCTCCTCAAAATCTTCCAAAAAATCAAAGAGGAGGTAATACTTCCCAACATATTTTACGAGGACAATATTACTCTGATACCAAAACTTGGTAAAGATAACACAAAAAAAGAAAACTACAGACTTATATTTCTCATGAACACAAATGCAAAAATATTAAATACGACACTAGCGAATCAAATACAGCAACATATTAAAAATATTACACACCACGATCAAGTGGGCTTCATCCCAGGGGCAGAGGGATTGTTCAACATATACAAATCGATTAATGTGGTACACCACATAAACAAAATAAAAAATAAGAATCATATGATCATATCAATAGATGTAGAAAAAAACCTTGACAAGATACAGCACACATTTAGGATCAAAACAGTTAACAAAATCGGTATAGAAGAAAAGTACCTTAACATAATAAAGGCCATCTATGACAAATCCTCAGCCAACATTATACTTAATGGTGAAAAACTAAAAACTTTCCCTCTAAGACCTGGAACAAGGGAAGCCTGTCCACTATCACCACTGTTATTCAATATAACATTGGAGGACCTAGCGAGTCCAATCAGACAAGAGAAATTTATAAAAGGCATCCACATAGGAAACAAAGAAGTCAAACTGTCACTATTTGCGGATGACATGATTCTCTATATAGAAAACCCTAAAGACTCCACAAAAACACTACTAGAAACAATAAATAAATACAGTAAAGTCTCTGGATACAAAATCGACATTTAAAAATCCATAGCATTCCTGCACTCTAATAATTAAGTGTCAGAAAAAGAAGTGGAAAAAGTAATTCCTTTTGCAATTACCCAAAAAGAATAAAATACCTAGGAATAAATTTAACGAATCAAGTAAAGGACTTATATGATGAAAAATATAAGACCCTATTAAAAGAAATCGAAGACAATACAAAGAAATGGAAAAATATTCCATGCTCTTGGATTGAAGAATCAACATAGTTAAAATGACCATATTACCTAAAGCATTATACAGATTTAATGCAATCCCCATCAAAATACCATTGGCATTTTTTAAAGAAATAGAACAAAAAGTCATCAAAGTTGTATGGAAGCACAAAAAACCCTGAGTTACCAAAGCCATCCTGAGAAAAAGCGAACGAGGCTAGAGACATCACTCTGCCCAACTTCAAATTATACTACAAAATGACAGTAATCAAAATGTCATGGTATTGGCAGCAAAACAGACACATGGACCAGTGGGACGAATAGAGAGTCCAGAAGTAAACCTATATTTATAAGGACAAATAATTTTCGACAAAGAAGCCAAAAACATACGGTGGAGAAAGGAAAGCCTCTACAATAAATGGTGTTGGGAAACTGGAAAGCCACCTGCAAAAGAATGAAACTAGACTGTTGTCTATCACCACACACCAAAATTAACTTGAAATGGATTAAAGACATGAATATAAAACCTGAAATAATAAAATGCATAGAAGAAAACATAGGAACAAAACTCAAGGACCTTAGACTTAAAGAGGATTTTATGAATTTGACCTCAAAAGCAAGGGAAGTAAAAGCAAAAATAAATGAATGGGACTACATCAAACTAAAAAGCTTCTGCTCGCCAAAAGAAATCATCAACAAGGTAAAGAGACAACCATCCAAATGGGAAAATATATTTGCAATGAACACCTCCAATAAATGCCTAATATCCAAATATACAAAGAACTCATACTACTCAAAATAACAACAACAACAAAAACAAACAAACAATCCAATCAAAAAATGAGCAGAGGACCTGAACAGACACTTCTCTCTAGAGGACATACAAATGGCCAACAAATATATGAAAAGATACTAAACATCGCTAGCTATTAGGAAAATGCAAATCAAAACCACAAAGAGATACCACCTCACACCTGTTAGAATAGCTCTAATCAACAGAACAAGTAATAAATGTTGGAGTGGATGCGGAGAAAAAGGAACCCTCACACACTGCTGGTGGGACTGCAAATTGATACAGCCACTACAAAAAAACAGTATGGAGGTTCCTCAAAAAACTAAGAATTGATCTACCATATGATCCAGCAATCCTTCTACTGGGTATTTACCCCAAAGACTTGAAAACCCATATCCCAAAAGATATTTGCACACCAGTGTTCATAGCAGCATTATTCATAGTGACCATGACATGGAAGCAACTGAAGTGTCCTATGATAGATGACTGGCTAAAGAAGCCATGGTACATATATACAATGGAATATTACTCAGCCATAAGAGGAGATGAAATACTGCCATTTGCAACAACATGAATGGACCTCGAGATAATCATGCTAAGAGAAATAAGCCAGGCAGAAAAAGTTGAAAGTCACATGATATCACTTATATGTGGGATATAAACCTAAAAGCAACAAATGAGCAGGACAGACAAACAGAGACTCATGGACATGGACTATAGACTAGTGGTTACCAGAAGACTATAGAGTAGTGGTTACTAGTGTGCTGAGGAGGAACGGAAGGTAGAATTGGGTAAAGGGGTCAAATATAGGGGGATAAGGGGAGGGTGAAGTGGGTAAAGGGGATCAAATATGTGCTAGCTGAAGGAAACTGGACTTTGGGTGGTAAACACACAATAGAATATACAGGTGTCAAATGATAACGTACACCTAAAAATTATATAAATGTGTTAACCCATGTTACCCCAATAACTTAATTAAAAAACTTTTTAAAAATAAAAATAAAAAATAAAAAAATACTTAACTCATAGATACAGTGAACAATTTGGTGGTTGCCAGGGCTGGCAGAGGTGGTGAGTATGCAAAATAAATGAGAGTGGGTGAAATGGGTGAAGGTGGTCAAAAGGTACGAACTGCAAATCATAAAGTAAATGAGTCATGAGATGTAATGTACAGCATGGTGACTATAGTTAATAAATCTGTATTGTATATTTAAAAGTTACTAAGAGAGTAATTCTCATCACAGCAAACAAACATTGTAACTATGTGTGGTAATGAATGTTAACTAGACACATTTTGGTGATCATTTTGCAATATATATAGATATCAAATCATTATGTTGTATACATGAAATTAATATGTTACATATCAATTATATCTCAAAGGAAAGGAAAAAAGCTATTAGCATTTAACTTTATAACTCTTTAATGAACAATTTTAAATGCAATTTATTTACATTGTAGTGTATCAAGTTACGTAGGAAAATTGGCAATTATGTGATGGGTGTTAAGATTAAATTATTATTGAACTATGTATATCTTTGTTTTGGGCATTTTTCTATATGAATATTTCACAATAAAAAGTATTTTAAAACAAATTTAAAAAACAAAAAATGATTTGATGATAATAGTAGTATAATCAAATTTTTTAAAACTAATTTTTCAAGCAAAACAATTGAAATTTTGATTAGTTTTTTTTTCATTTTCATTTTATTTTTTATTTTTCAATTACAGTTGATATTCAATATTATATTAGTTTCAAGTGTACAGCATACTGATTAGACAAACATATAATTTACAAAATGATCCCCCTAATTAGTCTAGTACCCACCTGGCACTATTCATAGTTATTACAATATTCTTGGTTATCTTACCTATGCTGTACTTCACATCTCCATGACTATTTGTAACTACCAATTTGTATTTCTTAATCCCATCACATTTTTCACCCAGCCCTCAACCCGCTCCCGTCTGGCAACCATCAGTTTGTTCTCTGTAACTAAGTCTGTTTCTGTTTTGTTTGTTTATTTATTTTGTTTTTCGGATTACACACATAAGTGAGATCACATGGTATTCATCTTTCTCTGTCTGACTTATTTCACTTAGCATAATTCCCTCTAGGTCCATCCATTTTGTTACAAAATGTAAGATTTCGTTCTTTTTATGACCAAGTAATATTTCATTGTACCACTTCTTCTTTATCCAGTTATCTTTTGATGGGCACTTAGGCTGCTTCCATACCTTGGCTATTGTAAATAGTACTGCAGTAAACATGAGAGTGCATATATCTTTTCAAATTAGAATTTTGAATTTCTTTGTAAATACCCAGAAGTGCAGTTGCTGGGTCATAAAATAGTTCTATTTTTATTTTTTTGAGGAACCTCCAAACTGTTTTTCATAGTAGCGGCACCAATTTGTGATTCCACCAACATTACACGAGGGTTCCCTTTTCTCTGCATCCTTTTCAACACTTGTTTTTTTGATTTGTCGATGATAACTATTCTGACAGGAGTGAGGTGATATCTCATAGTGGTTTTAATTTGCATTTCTCTGATGATTAGTGACCTTGAGCATTTTTTCATATGTCTATTGGCCATCTGTATGTCCTCTTTGGAGAAATACCCATTCAGGTCCTCTGCCTATTTTTAAATTGGATTGTTTGGTTTTGTGTGTGTGTTGAATTGTATGAGTTGTTTATAAATTTTGGATATTAACTCCTTATCAACTGTACCACTGGCAAATATCTTCTCTCATTCAGTAGATTGCCTTTTTGTTTTGTTGATGGTTTCCTTTGCTGTGCAAAAACTTTTTGCTTTGATGTAGTCGCATTTGTTTATTTTGTCTTTTATATCCCTTGCCCAAGGAGATATATCAGAAACAAATATTACTAAGAGCAATGTCAGAAAATTTACTGCCTATATTTTCTTCTAAGAATTTTCTGGTTTAGGGTCTTACTTTTAAGTCTTTAATTCATTTTGACTTTATTCTAAGCAATTGAAATTTTAAATTAATTTCTTAAAATTATTTTTTGTGCACTTAAGTCATTTTTGCTTGATATGAGAATATAACTAGCTGCTTGATATTCATTCAGGTATTGTCAATAATTTTTTTCAGTACTTGACATAATTAATGATAGATCAAATAACTTTTGTAGAATTAAAGAAAAGCTATTTTTATTTCATTCTCAAAGACAAAATAACACACAAAGGCAATGAAGCTCAAACGTAAATGCATTCAATGGCATCCAATAGGCACACACAGGCCACTTCTTGTGATATGACTGTGAGAATGAGCAATGGACTTAAAGTCCTCCAATCACAGCCATCTATTCACCATGGTTTTTAAGCTCTGATCTTATATACATTTTGTGTATCTTTCATGACCTCAGCATCATTGCTGCTCATATGATACCCAAGAAAACCCAGAAGACAAATTAGATACCAAGGAATAAGATATTGTCGGGTAGGGTTGAGTTTTAGAAAGCCACAAACTATTGTAGTAGGTGATGTTTTTGCCCACCCCCCAAGAACCTTTGTGAGTGATTAGCCACTACCCCATGAGAATGTGAGCCCTAGAATAATGTTTCACTTGGACTGAATGAACAAGGTAGAATGAATGCTGAGGAGAAAGAAAGAAGGGGTGAAGGGGAGAGGAGAAGGGAAGGGAACAAAAGAGAAGGGAAGGGAAAAAGAAGAAAAGAAAGAAAATAAGAACTGTCTACTAGAGACCAACCTACTTATGAGAATAAAATAGATAACAAAATTTGCCAAAATTTATACTTTCAAAAATGTCTTGGTTCAACATAATGCTACTAATCCATACATAATTGTCACTCATCCTTTCTCAGAAAGATCACCCCAAATCTTGTCACCTGCTACCTCCAACTCCAAGTCCAGGAATTTAAGGATGGTATCTTTTCCTCTTCCAGTTACCTTGCAATCCCTTCTTGATATTCTACAATCTGTGAACTAAATTGTATGCTGAATCACTATTCACACACTATATTCTCCAATGAGGTGAACATGAAAAAACAGAATGAAAATAAATTACACACACACACACATTGAGACAGACAGACAGAAAGAATGAAAGAGAAAGAAAGAAAAGAAGAAAGAAAAAAAGAAAGGAAGGAAGGAAGGACAAAAGAAAAAAAGAATGAAAGAGCGAGAGCGAGTGAGAGAGAGAGAGAACAAAAAAGGAAATAAGGAGAATGGTTATAGTCCTCATTACTGAAACTAGTCCAGAGGCCATAGCTGGTGATTCTGATTTCTCTATCTCTCTTCTGAATCCATGTGTGCCCCTTGCTTTTAACAAGCACCTTAGCTGTTTAATGGTTATTTGCTTTATTCATTAATGGAAGCATGAGGCCCATAGTGGCCCTGCATGTGTACAGTTACTGTATTCTTTGACCAACTTGGACATGATGTGAATGAAAGCACCCAGGGGATTATCTCGGTCTCATATATAGAAGGTAGATTAAGCCCTGTTCCAATGGATCCAGCAATCCTGACGTGCCTTGAAGGAGCAAGTTGTGAATTATGCTCCTAGGGGACCCTAGAAGTTGTTTTCACAGCAATTTCATGGAATCTGAACTCTTGGAGGTCCCACCTTTACTGGGTTGCTGTAATCTGCCTTGAACTTTTGCCACTGGACACGGCAGTGCTAAGGTCATGCAGTGAATCTCCTGGGTTCCGGACATGCTCTTCCCTACCCCATTGTATAGCAGAATCCCTATTTCCCCTTGAAAAATTAGGATCATTCATCCCAGACACAGAATAAAAATCCCCTCTTGCCTATTGTTTCAATACCACAAGGAGTTCCTAATAGCCAATAGTATCAACTTCCTGTGAATCAAATTTTTGAAAGAGTTTCACTAAGTGAAGTGATGAGAGGTGTCACTCTTATTTCCATTGTTTGGTTCCTAGAACTATATATTCAGTTTATGGGAGAAAAACATCATATGTTGGTTGTTCATTCAAAGAATACACTGAATTATGTAGGAGGGCCCTCAGATTTTGCAAAGTATTGTTTCCTGTTGCCATAAAATAATCTTCCATATGCCATCCCACTCTTCTGTAAGGGCAGACATTATGAGTGATGGTGTATATGTTAAGAACAGGGAAGCCCATAGTCATTAGACCATTGTCTTATGTCCTTCACTGTGAAATGTGTTCATTGATCAGAAAAAAATATTGTATGAGATATTTCAATGGTATTTAAAGTAATTAGAAAATCCAAGAATAATGGTGCTGATAAAAGCACTACAGGCAGGGAAGGCAAATCCATTCCAGAATCTGTGATTATTTCAGTAAGGTTAAGTTGATGCTCACTCCATGATGGAAAGGGTTCAATATAATACCTCCATCACACAAGAACTTGCTGGCCTTCCCAGGGAATGGTGACATATTGATTGGGGTTTGTGCTGTTGAGAAACTGGCCACTCAACAGTGTTGGTAGCCAAATCAACTAAAGCGAAGATAAATCCGTATTGAAACCCTGCAAAACACCCATCCCTTCTATGGCAATTTTGCTCACTGACTCTTCAAATAAGCACTGGGCTATCTAGAGAAAGAGGTTGACAGATTTCCAAAGAGTGGAACATCATGCTCCTTTTGGTAAACATTCACATGGGACACAAATATTCACACACTTGGCTCATTCTGAGACATCTGTCCATTTACTCCTCATATATATGTAGGCAAAGCAATTAGACTGTGCCTGGCACATAATAAGTGTCCTTTAAATATTTCGTTGCATTATTATTATTGCTATTAATTCTCCAATCTTGTTCCTTCCCAGTCTCTGACCAACTGGCTAGAATGGTCATCAGTATTGATCAGTGCCCCTGGCCAGGTCGCTTTCTGGATAAAGATGTCAACCAGAGGCATGGCTCCAAGTTTTGCCTCCTAGGAAGATTTCCCTTTCATGCTTCCTATCAGAGACACACCTGAGTGGGGCTGTAAGACCACAACTGTCAACTTCGGGGCAGTTCCTGCTTATCATGCAGCGTCATCTTCAAGCCATGCTCCTGGAGTTTTTTCTTCTTCAATAAGCTGGTTATTGGTAACTTGCCACAGGGACCTAGGTGTGAGCTGAGGGAGGGCAAGCAATGTGGTAGGAGTAGGTGCTGTGAGAGTGTGAGTATGAGCCTCCTGTAACTCACTTGTGTTTTCAGGATCTACTCCAGACCAAATTTGTTTATATCACCACCTTTTGGTGATGAGGTGTTGTTATTGCCTGTACAACTCTATAGCTTGGTGGATCAGATGGCACCAAGGCCAGGATGGACAATTCAGGTTGCATAATCACTTGTGGTTACATGGGTAGGCATTCTAACTCTACCAGGGAAAATAATTTAACTTTGTTAAATTAATCATCAGGTGCCAGGAGCTATTTCTCAAAAGGAGAGTGATTATTTGACAAAGGGCATGGCTATTGCTCCAAAACTCTAGAGGCTCATGTTTTGATTCTCCAGTTGGGGATTACTAGAGGCTCCGTATAGCATCCCGATCTGTCACAGACATTCAACAATTAAGACATGTACTTGTTAAGTCAACAGCCATGTGTTAGTGACTACAGTGTTCATGGCCCTGTGCTGGGTAATGTGATGTCCTGGTCTCAAGACAAGGCTAGTCCACTGATGGAAACAATGACAGCACTGAGAGGAACCATGAAGGGTTGTGGTCGCCCAGATGAGCAAGCGATTCATTCTTCTTCTGCATATAGGCATGTTATTGGTCACAGATGGTATGTGAGGAACATCTGCACAAATGCATTGATACAAGCACACATTTATATGCATAAATATGGGCATCGTGTATACATATTCTAATTATGGATTATGAGTGAGCATTCAGTGTGCTCTGGTGGAAGGAGTCCTTGACTAGGAGGTAGGTGATCGAGCTTAAACTGTTCCAGCTCCTTTACACAGTCCCCGTGTGCCCTGGGATGCACCCTTCTCTGGCCTTGTATCTCCTGCTTGTAAGATGCAAACAGCATTAGCTCACCCAGCCTAGTCTCTGTGAATGGCAGATTAGATAGTGGATGGGGAGTACCCAGAGCACTCCCTGGCACATAGTAAACAAAAGCTACTGTTATTGATATGGGTGACAGTCAGTGAGAAAGTGCTTAATAAACCTTGCACAGTGCATTGTGCCCATGACCGTGAAGATTGGGGACAGGCAAATGCATGTACGTGCGCATGTTTGTGTGTAGAGAGGCACATTCTGTGGAGGTGGCCACGTGTCCAAACTGGGTGCTGAGCTGTGTGGGTAGATCCGTGGCTGGTCCCAACCAAGAGACCTCTGGGTGCAGGTGGTGCCACAGGGCAGGGATGACGCCTCCAGTGGCCTCTGACTTTGCTCTAAAGAGAGTGGTGGAAGTCTAAGTTCAGAGTCCACCTTGATGGAAGGCTTCCAGTCTGAAGGCAACAGAAATAGAGACATTAGGATGGGCCTTCTCATAAGGAGCCTTGCTTGGGACATCGCCACCTCTGCAGTATGGGATGCTGAGGGGCAGGTAGGAAGGCCTGGTTTTCAGTCTTGGCTCTGACCGTGTGACCTGGGGCCACTCTCCTGTCTGGGCCTCAGCTTCTTTGTCCATAAACTGATGGCAGTAATGCCCACCCCACAGAGCTGCTGTGAAGATTAAATGAGGCCACACATGTGGAAGCAAATGGTGCCACACCTGTACACTAGTGTCCAATAAACAAAGGTGCTCTCTCCGTCCTGCATCCCGCTTCCCACTTGTCCCACCCCTAAGTGATCGCCCCAGCAAGAACCTGTGCTAACAAGCCGAGGCACAGGGCCAAACACTGAGGAAAATGTGTCCTTTTATTCAGCTGGTACCTATAATATGCCAGTCACTATATTCGGCTGGAGAGAAGAGACTTATGCCATAGAGCCAGAAATGGGCCAGTACTGGGAGAGATGGAGCTCAGGGCATGGTGACATGCCTGGGGGCAGGAGGGGAAAGGGAAGGGCTTCCTGGGCCAGATCATGAAGCAGGAGCACAGAGCCCTACCTGCCAGCTTGCCCCGAGCTCAGAGGCTAGAGTCACCTCTGATGTGGTCTCTGAGGTTGAGTTCACTGTCACTATGCCCACATAGATAGATGAAGTGAAGTGTGACATGGGTGTTCATGAGATAGTAAATTGTGTCACTCTAGATGTGGTCCTGCACTCAGTTCACCAGGTAGCACATGCCCATGTCACAGATTTTGATGTAGGACAGGTGGCTGGTCCGGCCCAAAGCAAGAGAAAAGTGGGATCTCTCTTCATTACTCTCCATTTGTTCCTCTAGGCCACTCTCTACTCATGTCAATCCCAGTCTGTGCCTCAGGAGACTGACATTTGTTGATGGCATCCTCTGGACTCCTTTGTTCTGCCAACAAGAGCTATTGGCACAGGATGGAAGGTGGTCAGAGCAAAAGTTTGGGATATTTATTCCCATGCTTCCCTATCTACTGGGTTGTGCTTTGGCCGTGTCTAAGTTCCTCTAACCATGGCCATAAGCTCCTGTGGGCAGCCCCTCTTCCATAGTTATAAATATCATCACTTTCTTATAACTGCTCCCTCCCCTTGACCCTTCCATTGTTGGAGTGGAAATGACTTTCTGTTGGTGCAGTCCATAGGTATCTAAACATGTCTTGTGAGGTCCCTTAACCCAGTTCACACCTCTAAAAATTAGGTCTTACTAATTTGTCTTCACATATTCATTGAGTGTGCCATTTGTTTTTGAAAGCCTTCTGATTGACACATAGAGTAAATGTGAATGAAAAAGGAAATGAGTGAGTAAATGAAAGAATGGGTGAATGCAATGTGAGTAAATGCATGAATGAATTAGTAAATGAGTGCGAATGACAGGATGAGTTGATCTGTGAAGCTTTCCCTATTTATTTATTCTGTTAAGTGTTGTGGAAACCACACTGGCCAAAACTTGCTTTCCTCTGGAATCACAGCTGAGAATGGAAGGACAGTGGGAGGATAGTATAAAGTACAGGCTGTCCTTGAGGATACCATCTCAGGGTCAGCGAGATGTGCTAGGTGCCAGCCTTGCTTTAAATTTCATCTGGAGGCTTTAGAAGGCAAGACTGACTACATCAGAATCGCCATGTTATAAATACAGATTCCTGGACCCCTCCCATCTAGAGTCCACTTCAATAGGTTGGGGAGGGACCCAAGAATCTGTTTCTGATCAGTTTGCAGGTGAACTTGATGTACGACCAGATTGGAGAACCACTTAAATGCTCTGTTTCACTTTTCCCATCTGTACAATGAGGAGATGCCATCTATTACGGCCAAGGTCCAGGATTTGAGAAAATTCCTCCCTGTAAATCACTGGTACAGAATAATGAAGATTTGAGATAACTGTAATCATTAGAATTTTTGAGCACTTACTAAGATCCAAGTATGATGCCAAGTGCTTTACATAAATGGTCTCAATTAATCCCCACAAACACTATCTATGAAATAGAAGATATTATCATCCCCATGCTACAGATGGGGAGACTGAGGCTTAGAGAGTGTGAATAGCTTTCCAGGGCCCCACAGGCAGCATCTGAGTTCTTGGAGCCTGCACTCTTAAGCCCTAAGCTAAAAATGGCAGCTCCCTCCCTCTGCTCCTTAAAAGTTAAAACAGAAGATAGAGCTAATCCTGTGGGGATAAGACAAAGTAAAGACCTCTGGAAGAAAAGTATTCAAGGGAATGTATTTGAGCAGGTGCCTAAGAGAGTATGGGGGCTCAGTTTGTTCCTTAAGCTTCCTGACGGCTGAAACTGGAAGATAGGGTAGCAAAATTCCCAAGTTTAATTTTCTGAATAAAAGGTGACACATAGACATGTCTAAGTGGACATTTGTCTTGCAGTGAAATTCAGCTCAGCAAACATCCAGGACCAGAAATACATCTGTGATTTCATGAGACATTAAGAGTTTTATTTGTGCACATGATTCTGAGCACATCTCTCTGAAGGCAGAGAGGAATAGGAAATTCTACCTCAAACCTCCACAGCAGTTTTGGCAAACCCCCATTCACTTCAGGCCTCACACCACTCCACCCAACCTCACCCTTGCTTCACTTTCTACTGCATCAAAAACAGAAGACACCAGACAGTAATGTCCTGAAGTTCTTGTTACAAACTACCTACAAGCTCGTGAGCATCCCTATTTGTCCTCTCCTCACTCCTTCCCTCCTGTCACATTGGAAGAGGTGCCTTTTTTCCTACTGACTAATCTTTTCACCAGTGTTCTGTGTCCTATTCCCTGCTTCCTTATCAAGAACTTGATCAGTTACCTCTCTCTTATATCTTTAGCCTCCCTTTTTTTCCTGACTCAGTTTTTATACATGTTCAAGTTTCTTGCATCTTAAAAAAATCATTGCCAAGACATTGATTCCACCTCCATGATGGCAGAGTAAGGAGCTCCATGAACTCACTCCCTAGCATACAAACAAAACTGGTGAAAATGATTTTTTAAAACTATTTAAAATCTCTGGAAATTGTCCTAAGGGCACACATCAAGTGAAAAACTATTTATTCAAGAAAAATCTATTAAAACTTTGTAATACCGGTGAGTGTCTGGATTATGAGCCATGACTCACTCCCCCCTCCCGCCCTCCTCCAGTCAGTTCAAAGGAGGTTCCACTCTGGATGAGTGTGGTCATGAAGGTGGGGCATGCCCTCTCCTCAGCAGTCACACAACAATTACCATATCTTTCTGGAAGGGCAGGCCACCAGCGTTTCTCATCCCTTCCAACTCTGAGTTGAAGAGGCTAAATTTCTAGTGAGTACAATCAAGAGGCAGACAGCTCTCTTTCTCCACCTAGCCCCTATTCATAGGTCAGAGGCTCTACCCTAGGCAAGACAGGCCAGGAATACAGGTGACCCAATCAACCCTACCCAAAGTCACTCATAGGATAAAGGTTCCACACTGAGAAAGGAAATCTGAGAAGACGAGGGTCTGCTGCCATGCTTATCACTCAGATTAGTGCCTCAGAGATTTTTTTTCCCCCAGAGATAGAGGCCGTGCATAAGAAAAGAGCTCCAGAGCTCTTCCAAAAGAACTGACTTTATTTGAAACAAATAAAGGGGAAGTTCAAGCCTAAGAGTACTCTTGAAAACAATGGCTTCTCTTAATTGAGAACAATGAGCTAAATCATCTGCCAGCTAGTTCACTAGACAGATCCAGGGAAATAATACAGCTAAGAGCCCTGCTGGGATCACAACAAACTTCAAAGTCTGGCCTCAAAAACTACCCCTAAACAAAACTGACTGGATCAGGACTATGGAGCAAATTATGCCCTAAGACACTGTCAAAAATAATAGAACATTCAGCCAGTAATCAGTGGAGACTGATAGATGTGTGTGATACCAAATGAAGTAGATAGTTTAACAGAGAGATCAAGGAAAGAGGTAGTCAAAATGATCCCTGATAAAAACGGTTATCTCATTGTGATTGAGCACATGCACAAGGCTGAGAACCATGAGGAGCAACACCAAAGGTTTCACACTGTGGTGAAATCACCTTCACTAGAGTAATTTAGCTAAGCCATTAAATAAATAAAAATAAATAAATACACAAACGACCACAAAAACAAGCACTGGAGAGAAAGGGGAGAATTAGTAACCAGAGTTGCTACAATATATTACCAAAATTGTTCAGTTTTCAGCAAAAATAATTGAGATATCCAAAGAAACTGGAAAATAAACCATAAGAAGGAAAAAATCAGACAATAGAAATTACCTGTGAGAGGGGCCAGATATCAGATTTAACACATCAAGACTTCAAAATGGCCATTATAAATATATTTAAAGAACTAAAAGACATTTTGCTAAAAGAAGTAAAGAAAGGGGACATTCAAAAGCAGTCACATACATGAGAAATTTAGAAAGCTCAGGTGTGCTCATCAGTATCCTGAGAAAACCTTAAACTTTCACCTCAGGTAATACCTAGGCTCAGAGCAAGCCTAACTAATCCATAAGGACTGCCACAGCAGAGAGCCAGTCTGAAAAGACTGGAAAAGGTGGTTGATCTCTCTTTTTGTTTATTTGTTTGTCTGTTTCCATTCCTGCAGTTCAAGGAAATCTGTGTCAAAAAAAAAATGAGCTGGACAAAAGCTGAAGGAACAAAGCATACCCAACAAGGAATAGTCTTTGAAAAACAGTTTGGAAAGATCTAAAAACAAATGGACCACCACCACAAAACCGGGGCAACAAAATATATGTTGTTGTTAGAAAGTTGTTATTATTGCTGTTTGTTGTTGTTATACATGAGAGATGAGAGAGAGAGAGAAAGAGAGAGAGAGAGCATGAGAGAGAGAGAGAGTTGTTGTTGTTGTTGTTGTTGTTGTTGAAAATTGTTGTTGTTGTTGTTGTTGTTGTTGTTGTTGTTGTTGTTAGAGAGCCGGTGGTGGAAGCCAGAAGCCGAAGGAAATAATAGGAAGGAAGGAATGGAAGGAAGGAAATAGAAGGAAGGAATAAGAATAGCCGAAATAGAAGGAAGGAAGGAAGGAAGCCGGAAAATATGGAAGAAAGTGGAAGAGGCTGAAACAGCCAGAAGAAAGTTTGTTGTTATTTGTTACAAATCCTTTGGGGGAAGAGGGGAGAACTGATTCCAAATACACAACATCATTGCAATTGAACCCCAGATGACTAATTTTCTTCCGGTCAGGTGAAAACCCACAATACTGAACACAAAGAACAGAAAAACTTAGCCTCCATCCGGAACGGACGTAAATTTAATTGTAGAAACCATTCCTTCTCAGCAGCATTTATGAAGAAATAGAAACTCAATCCAAAATTCATAAGAATCTTAAGAGACCTCGAATAGCCAACACATTCTTTTTGAAAAAAAAAAAATCGAAAGACTCACACATCCTACTTTCAAAATGTACCACAAAGCTACGATATTCAAAATGGTATGGTGTTGACTTAAAGACAGATATAGAGACCAATGGAATAAAATACAGAGCCCAGAAATAAACCCTCATACATGCTGTCAAATGATTTTTGACAAGGGCACTAAGACCATTCAATGGAGAAAAAAACAGTCTTTTCAACAAATGGTGCTGGGAAACTGGACATCCACATGCAAAACAATGAAGTTGGACCCATATCTTATACCATATACAAAAATTAACCCAAAATGA
>NW_024353905.1:611448-634675 GCF_902729225.1 Pteropus medius | reverse complement strand
CACACACACACTGGAATATTATTCACTCATATAAAGGAATGAAATTCTGACATGATACAATGTTGAATGAACTTTGGAGACATTATGCTAAGTAAAATAAGCCAGACAGAAAGAGATAAATATTGTATGATTCCACTTATATGAGATACCTAGAATAGGCAAATTCATAGAGACAAAGTAGAATAGTTATTGTTGGGGCCTGGGAGAGGGGGATACTGGGGAGTTATTGCTTAATATGTACAGTTTCTGTTTGGGGGTGATAAAAAATTTTGGAAATAATGGTAGTGGCCGTACAACATTGTCAATGCAATTAATACCAAAGAATTATACACATAAAAGTGGTTAAAATGGCACATTTTATGTTTTCTATATTGTTCCACAATAAAAGTTTATAAAAATTATGAAGTAAAATAAAAAGAATAAGGGTGTCAATTAGTGAAATCAAGACTGTGGGAAACTCTATGGTACAAACAACCAGCATTCCTCAAAAAACAAACTTCAAGGGGGAAAAAAATGAGGTGGAAAGAAAACCTATAGATTAAAGGGGCCTGAGAAACATATAACCAATTAAAATGTGTAGGCCTTATTTATATCTGATCCAAGCAAACAAATTGTAAAACAAAATGTAGCATTTATGAGACAGTGAGAAATCAGAACACTGATTAGATATTGATAATATTAAAAGATTAATGATTTCATCATATTTTTAAAATTTTAAATTTTATTCTTCAATTAAAGCTGACATTAAATATTATTTTATATTAGTTTCACGTGTACAACATAGTGGTTACACATTTATATAATTTATGCAGTGATACCCCTGATGAGTCTAGTACCCACCTGGCACTGTATATAGTTATTACAATATTATTAGCTATATTCCCTATGCTGTACTTCACATCTTTGTGACTACTTTGTTACTACTAATTTGCATTTCCTTATCCCTTCACCAACCCTCCAATTCTCCTCCCATCTGGAACGCATCAAAGTGTTCTCTGTATCTATCAGTTTGTTTTTGTGTTGTTTATTTTGTTCACATGTAAATGAAATCATATGGCATTTGTCTTTCTCTGTCTTACTCCACTCAGTACAATACCCTCTAGGTCCATGTTGTTGCAGATGACAAGATTTCATTCATTTTTTATGGCTGAGTAATAATCCATTGTACATAGTACCAACTCTTCTTTATCCATTCATCCATTGATGGACACCCATGTTGCCTCCATATCTTGGCTATAGTAAATCATGCTGCAATAAACATGTGGAGTCTCATATTTCTTTGAAGTAGTGTTTTGAGTTTCTTTGGATAAATACCCAGAAGTGGGATTACTGGGTCCTTCTTTGTCTCTTGTTATAGCCTTTGTTTTAAAGTCTATTTTGTCTGGTGTAAATATTGCTATCTCAGTTTATTTTTTCATTTCCATGTGCATGAAATATCTTTTTCCATCCCTTTACTTTCAGTCTTTGTGTGTCATTTGATCTGAAATGGGTCTCTTGTAAACAGCACATCTTGTTTTCTTATCCATTCAGCTACCTATGTCTTTTGTTTGGAGCATTTAACCCATTTACCTTTTAAGAGGTTATTGATAGGTACTTAGTTATTGCCATTATGTTGTTCATATTTATGTTTTTCTCCTTTTTCTTATTAAAGAATTCTCTCTAACATTTTTTTCTTGTCTGGGAAACTCTTTATCTCTCCTTCAATTTTAAATGATAGCCTTGCTGGGTAGAGTAGTCTTGGTTGTAGTTCCTTGCTTTTCATCACTTTGAATATTTCATGCCAATCCCTCTAGCCTGCAAAATTTCTCTTGAGAAATCAGCTGAAAGACTTAAGGGGGCTTCCTTGTAGGTAACTAACTGCCTTTCCCTTTCTGCTTTTAAGATTCTCTCTTTGTCTTTAACCTTTGCAGTTTTAATGATGATATGTCTGTTGTGGGCCTCTTTGGGTTCATTTTGTTTGGGACTCTCTGCACTTCCTGGGCTTGTATATCTATTTTCTTCACCAGGATAGAGAAGTTTACAGTCATTATTTCTTGAAATAGGTCCTGAATCCCTTGGTCTCTCTCTTCTCATCCTGGTACTCCTATGATGCATGTATTGTTATGCTTAATGTTGTCCCAAAGATTTCTTAAACTATCCTCAATTTTTAAATTTTTATTTTAATTTTTGCTGTTCTGACTGGGAGTTTTTGCTGCCTAGTCTTTGAAATCGCTGACTTGATCTATGCTTCAGGATTAGATCCTATCTAATCTGCTGTTTTTTCTTTCCAGTGTATTCTTCATTTCAGTTATTGTATTCTTCATTTCTGATTGGTTCTTTTTTATGGTTTCTATATCTTTTTTATGTTTACTATTTCTTTGTTGACGTTCTCACTAAGTTCCTTAAGCATCCTTATAACCATTGTTCTGAACTCTGCATCTGGTAGATTACTTGCCTCAATTTCATTTAGTTCCTTTTTTGTAGTTTTCTCCAGTTTTTTCACTTGGGGCACATTTTTTGTTTCCTCATTTTGGCTGCCTCTCTGTGTTTGTTTCTCTGTATTAGGTAGATTTGCCATGTCTCCCAGTCTTGGCAGGTTGGCTTTATGTAGTAGGTGTTCTGTGAGGCCCACTAGCACAGTTTCCTGGGTCACCTGAGCTGGGTGTTTCAGGAGTGTTTCTTATGTTGGTTTTGTATGCCTTCCTGTTCTGGTTGAGACTTGTTTGCTGTCGGCATATCAGTGGGTGAGATTAACTCTCAGGCTTACTGGCAATGAGGATTGGCCCCAACCAATGTACAAGCTGTTGTGTGTGGGCTGACCCCATGGAGTAGAATTTGCCCAAAACGACTCTGGTGCCTGCTGAGATCACACATTGGGTATGCTGCCTGTGGGGCTAATTGCGTGGTGTTATGTTATGGTTTGAAGTTGGCCACATGGTATGTTGGTTCTGGGGACTTGGGGAAAGCTCCTGTGCAGGCCAAGGTCAGCCACTGCCTGTTACTGGTCTAGGGTTATCTGGTAGGAGCTACAAAGTGCTCCATGGCTTGTCACTGCCTGTGTTGGACCTGGAGATGTGCAGAAGCCATGCAATTGAGGTGAGTTGTCACCATTCCCAGGCTTGAGGCAGCTCAGCAAAATGCCCAGGGAACCCCAAGACTTACCACCACCTGCCAGCTATTCATAAAGCTTAGCTGCTGAAAGAGCATCAGGTGGTGTGGATGATACGGGAGGTGAGTAGGGTGGTGTCTCAGGGATCGCCAATGTGGTGAAAGTGGTGTTCAAAGGGTTAATGCAGATTCAGATTTGGCAGGCCCATCTGCAAAGTCTCAGTCCCCACCAAGGTCAACTGCTGCCCACCTGGGGCCCGAGAGTTGTCCAAGAAAAACTGCAGTGCCAGCCAACAATGGCTGCCTGCCAGTTGGGAAAAAGCCTCCAGTAGTGCACAAGTAGGGTGGGGCAGAGTCCCAGATAGTCATCACAGTGGAGTGAGCAGGGCTCATGAGGCCAATGAGAATTCAGATTTGGCTGTGTAGGGGGAGGGCTCGACACAGAAGAGATGGCGTCCACTCACGGGCTACATGGAAGAAGTGCTCAATACAGGAATAATGGTGGCTTTCCTTCCAGCCCTTTCCCTGAAGCCACACAATTTAGCCTTTCCCTGTATGTCTCTGGCACCTCCTGAGCTTCTTTCCCTCTGCCGCCAGAGTCCAGGGTGAGTGCCTGCATACAGCTGAGTACCTGGAATGAGAGAGTTTGTCTGTGGGCCCTTTAAGCCAATGCCTGGGTCTCCAGCCACCTTCTTTCTCACCTGAACAGACAGAATCCTGGCTGATTATCAAAGCCAGATGTTGTGGGGCTGCTCTTCCTGGCACTGGTGCTCCAGAGTGGGGAGCCCAGTGTGGGACTGTGATTCTTCGCTGTTCAGGGGAGACCTCTGCAACCGAGATCGCCTGGTTCTCAACTGCCATCATGGGTTTGGGGCCGGCCTGTTTCATGTCTCCACTCCTCCTACCAGTCTCAAGGTGGCTTCTTCTTTATATTCGTAGTTATAGGACTTCAGTTAGTTTTAGCTGGTTCTTTGGGTTGATTGTTCTATATTTTAGTTGTAATTTTTATGTGGTCATGGGAGGTAGCAAATACAGAATTTACCTACTCCACCATCTTGACCAGAACCCTGTCATTGTGTTTTTATTTTCCTTTTTTCAAGGTATCTTTTGATTTCTTCCTCCATCTCGTTGCAAACCCATTCATTGTTTAGTAGCACGTTATTTAGCGTCCATGTGTTTGTGTGTTTTCAACTTTCTTCTTGTACTTGATTTCTAGTTTCATACCATTGTGGTCAAGAAGATGCCTGATATGATTTCAATCTTCTTAAATTTATTGAGACTTGGCTTGTGACCTAACATGTGGTCTATCTTGAAGAATGCTCTGTGTGTGCTTGATAAGAATGTATGTTCTTCTTCTTCGGGGTAAAATGCTCTAAAAATTGCCATTAAATCCATCTCGTCTAATATGTCATTTAAGGCCACTGTTTCCTTGTTGATTTTCTGTCTGGATGATTTATACATTGCTGTCAATGGTGTGTTAAAGTCCCGTACAATTACTGTATTATGTTGCTCTCTCCCTTATGTCCATCAATATTTGCTTTATAAATTTAGGAGCTACTATATTGAGTGTGTAAAGGTTTACAAGGGTTATATCCTCTTGTTGGATTGATGCTTTTATCATTATATAGTGTCTTTCTTTGACTCTTGTTACAGCCTTTGTTTTAAAGTCTATTTTGTCTGATGTAAGTATTGCTATCCCAGCTTTTTCTTTCATTTCCATTTGCACAAAATATCTTTTTCCATCTCTTTACTTTCAGTCTATGTATGTCTTTCTATCTGAAATGGGTATCCTGTAGACAACACATGTATGGGTCTTGTTTTCTTATCCATTCGACTACCTATGTCTTTTGATTGAAGCTCTTAATCTATTTCCATTTAAAGTAATTATTGATAGGCACATAGTTATTAACATTTTATTATTCATATTTATGTTCTTTCTCCCCTTCTTCTTCTTAAAGAAGTTTTTTTTTTAACATTTCTCTTAATACTGCTTTGGTGATGATGAACACCTTTATCTTATGCTTTATCTGTCCTTGGATTCTAACTGGTAGCTTTGCTAGGTAGAGTAATCTTGGTTGTAGGTCCTTGCTTTTTGCACTTTGAATATTTCATGTCAATCCTTTCTGGCCTGCAAAGTTTCTGTTGAGAATCAACTGACAGTATTATAGGGGCTCTCCTGTAGGTAATTAACTGCTTTTCTCTTGCTGCTTTTAAGATTCTCTCTTTGTCTTTAATCTTTGCTATTTTAATGATGATGTGTCTTGGTGTGGGCCTCTTTGAGTTCATCTTGTCTGAGACTCTCTGTACTTCCTGGGCTTCTGTGTCTATTTCCTTTGCCAGATTGGAGAAGTCTTCCATAATTATTTCTTCCAAAATGATTTCAAATTCTTGCTCTCTTCTTCTGATTTCCCAATGGTGCAAATGTTGGTACACTTGATTTTTGTTCCAGAAGTTTCTTAAACTATTCTCATTTTTTAAAATTCTTTTTTCTTTTTGATTTTCTGATCATATGTTTTTGCTACCTTTTCTTCAAATTGTTAATTTGATCCTCTGCTTCATCTAATCTGCTGTTTATTCCTTCTAGTATATTCTTCATTTCAGTTATTGTATTCTTCATTTCTGACTTTTTTAATGATTTCTATGCCCTTTTTTATTTTTACTATCTATTTGTTGACATTCTCACTGAGTTGATCTATTCTTCCCGTAAGTTCATTGAGCATTCTTACAACTAGAGTTTTGAACTCCATGTCTGTTAGATTGCTTGCCTCCATTTCATTTTGTTCTTTTTCTACAGTTTTCTCCTCTTCTTTCATTTGGGACATGTTTCCCTGTCTCCTCATTTTGGCTTCCTCTCTGTGTTTGTTTCTCTGTATTAGGTATATCTGCTATATCTCCCAGTTTTGGGAGGTGGCTTTATGTAGTAGGTGTCCTGTGAGGCCCACTGGCAGTTTCCTGGGTCACCTGAGCTAGATGTTCCAGGAGTGTTCCTTATGTTGGTTTTGTATGCCTTCCTGTTCTGGTTGAGCCTTGTTTGTTGTTGGCATATCAGTGGGTGGGGTTGGCCATAAGAATGACTGCCTGTGAGGACTGGCCATGACCACATCTGGGGCTGCCCCACAGAGCAAGATTTGCCCCAATAGGGCTCTGGTGCCTGTGGGGACCACCCTTTGTGTATGTCATTTGTGGAGCTAATTGGGTGCTGCTCTGTTATTTTCTGAAGCCAGCACTGAGTGTGCTGTTTCTGGGATCTTTTGGGAGAGCCTCTTGTGGAGGCTGAGGTCAACCACTGTTTGTGCCTGAACCAAGGCCACCTAGTAGAAATTATAAAGCAGTTTACAGTTGGTAGCTGCCTGTGCTGAGCCCAGAGCCACATGGGAGAAGCCATGCTGCCATATGAGGCTGGCTGCCACCCATGCTGGTCCTGGGGCCATTCATCAAATGGCATAGAAATGGCATAGGGCATACTGAGGCTAACTGTCATCTGCCTGGGGCCTGGAGACCTTGGAGGGTTTTAAAGAAATTTTGCAGTGCAAGCCTAGGGTGGTGCTCAAGTTGGGGGGAGCAAAGCCTCAAGGAGTCACCAGGGTGGGGTAAGGGGTGTTCACCAAGTTAATGCAGATTCAGATTTGGTGCCAAACTCTCCCTGCAAGCTGTGTGAAGGGAAGGCTCAACAAAGGGTCAATGGCTTCCCTTGACCTGAAGCCACACAATTCAGTTTCATTCCATATGTCTGGCACCTTCTTTCCTTTCACTGGAGCCTAGGGTAAGTGTTTATGAGTAACTGAGGACATCTGGGTTTCTAGCAGCCCTCTGTCTCAGTGGGATGGATTCCCTGCTGACTTTCACAGCCAGCTGTTGTATGGATTCATTTTTCTGTCCCTGGAAACCTGGGCTGGGGAGACTGGTGTTGGGGAATCTCTGTAGCCAAGAGATCCCTCCTGATTCTCAACTGCCACACATGGGTGTGGTACCATCTCGTTTCATGTCTCCTCCTGTCTTACTGGTCTCGCTGTGACTTTTTCTTTATATGCTTAGTTTTAGGAGTTCTATTCAGCCAGTCTTCAGATAGATCTCCAGGTCAATCGTTTTATAATTTAGTTGCAATTTTCATGTAGTCATGGGAGGAGACAAGCACAGCATTTGCCTACTCTGCCATCTTGACTGGAACCCAGATAAAACGATAATATGTTTAAATTAATGTGAATTTTTCTAGGTGTAAAATTGGTAACAAGATTACTTTTAAAACAAGTGAGTTTTTATTTAAAGATTGATACTAAAATATTTACAATTTTTGTGTAGGACTGTTGGTTTTCTTTAAATATTTCTTTGGAGAAAGGGACACCTACTCAATTAGAGGTTTTTTTTTGTTTTTTGTTTTAAATTCTATCATGCCATGAATTCATAGGGAATGAGCTCCAGCAGCTCAGGTTCCTTTCCATTCATTCTCACAAAGTGTGCTTCTCTGGGTGCAGCAGGCTGGTGCTTCAGCTGAAGCCAGCTACATTTATCTTTGACTTCCTTCTTTTTTTATCACTTCAGGAAGCTATCTCAGCTCTTAGAGTGCTTAATATGCTCAATACATACATTAATTCTCTTGGCAAGAATCTCGTCCTTAATTTGTTTGTTTACAACAATGCCAACAGCATGCTGGGTAACATTGTAAACTCTTCCAGTTTTGCCATGGTAACATTTATGGGGCATTCCTTTTTTAACAGTGCCCATTCCCTTGATGTCTACAATATCACCTTTCTTGCAGATTCACGTGTATGTGGCCAAAGGAACAACTCCATGTTTTCTAAAAGGCCTAGAGAACATATAACGGGTGTCTCTTCTCTTTCTCTTTGTGTTGGTCATTTTGGCAGATTACAGGAAGATGGCAATTACAGCCGAAAAGGCAAAATATTTTTTAAAGGAGGTTGAAATGAAGACCTTTTCAGTAAAAAGAAAACAAAAAAAAACAAAAACAAAAAAGCAAAAACTGAGTTTGCCACCAAAAGGCCCTGATGAATGGACATCCTTTAAAGCAGATGTCCCCAATTTTTTTGGCACCAGGGACAGGTGCTCCTATGAGAATCTAATGCCTGATGATCTGAGCTGGAGCTGAGGTGGTGATGCTAGAGCTGGGTAGCAGCTGCAAATAAAGATGAAAGTTCACTGGCTTGCCCACCACTCACCTCTTGCTGTATGGTTGATTCCTAACAGGCCACAACCAGTACTTGTCTGCGGCCCAGGGGTTGAAGACTACTGCTTTAAAGGATGTATTTAAGGCAGAGAGAAAATACCAGATAGAAGAATTGGAGATGGAAAAGAAGCAAAGAATGAGTGTGGTAAGCACTAATGTCTGCAGGAGTTAAAAACAAAGAAAATAGAACTAAAATACAGGACAATGTGACATCCTTTAAATATGTAAAGGGTTTTTAATTTTTTGTTGGAAATATTATTATATTGTTGAATATTAGTTTTAATGTGGATATTATGCATTTCTTTTTAAATTAAATTTACTGGGGTGATATTGGTTCATAAAATTATATAGGTTTCAAGTGTACAATTCGATAATACATCATATGTATATTGCATTTTTTGTTCAACACCCAAAATTAATTTCCTTCTGTCACCATATATTAAACTCCTTTTACTGTTTTTTACTTTCTCCATCTACCCCTCCCACCTAGTAACCACTAAACTTTTGTCCATGTCCAAGAGTCTCTCTTTACTTTGTTCATTTGTTGCTTTCAGTTTTATATCCCACATATGAGTGAAATCATAAGGTTCTCAGTGTTTTCTGTCTGACTTATTTTGCTTAGCATGATAATCTCAGGACCTGTCCATGTTATCACAAATGGCAATATTTCATCTTTCTTTATGTCTGAGTAATATTGCATTGTATGTATGTACCACATCTTCTTTATCCAATCATCTATAGAAGGGCACTTTGGTTGTTTCCATGTCTCGGCCACTGTGAATAATACTACTATGAATATCAGGGTGCATATATCTTTACTGATAAATGTTTTCAAATTTGGGGGATAAATACCCAGAAAAAGGATTGCTGGGTCATATGATAATTATATCCTTAATGTTTTAAGGAACTGCCATACTGAAAGGTTTTTAATTTTAGTAGACTTTATATATTTTTTCTTTTGTGTCTTGTGCTTAGCATTATATTTAAGAAACCATTACTAGTTCAAGATCATGAAGTTTTACTGATATATTTTCTTCTAGAGTTTTATAGTTTCACCTTTTAAATTTTCAATTAAATTATAAACTTAATTTTTATATGTGATTGGAGAAATGGGTCCAACTTTATTATTTTGATGGTAGATATACAAGTGTTCCAGCACCATTTTGGAAAGGCTAATATCTCCCCTTTGAATTGTCTTGGCACTCTTGATAAAAATTGATTGACCATAAATGTAAGTTTATTTTTGACCTATCAATTTTATTCTATTGGCCTATATGTCTATCCTTTTAACAGTAGTACACAGTTTTGATTACTGTAATTTTGTATTAAGTTTTAAAACAAGGAAACATAAATCTTCCACATTATTTTTTCCTAATTGTGTTGGCTATTCTGGGATCCTTATAATTATGTTGTCGCTTTTGCAAAAAAGGCAGCTGTAATTTTAATAAGGATTTTATTGAACTTATAGATGACATTGGGGTGTACTGCTATCTTAACAAAATTAAATCTTCCAATCTATGAACATGGAATGTTATTTCCATTTATTTAGGTCTTCTTGTTAATTTCTTTCAACAATGTTTTATGTCTTTCATTGTATAAGTCTTCCATTTCTTTGATTGACTTTGTTCTTAAATGTTTTTATTTTTTTGATGCTATAATTTTTCCCTAGTTTCCTTTCGAATTGTTCGTTAGCAAATAAATACAATAGATATTTGTATATTAATGTTATATCTGCATCTATACTGAATTAACGTATTAGCTATAATATTTTTTTGTGAACTCCTTAAAATTTTCTACAAATCAGATTATGTCTTCTGCTAATAGAGATAACTTTATTTTTTCCTTTTAATTGGATGTTTTTTATTGCTTTTGTGTTTCTAATTGCCCTTGGTGGAACCACCAGCACCATATTAAACAGAAGTGGTGAAAGAGGACATCCTATCATCTTCCTTATCTCAGAAAAAATCATTTAGACTCTACCTATTAAATGTGATGCTAGTTGTAGAGGTTTTGAAGATGGCCTTCATAAGACTGAAAAAGTTATCTTCTATCCATAGCTTGTTGAGTATTTTTATCATGAATAGGTGTTGAATTTCATCAAATACTTTTTCTATGTCTATTGAGATAATCATGTGATTTCTGTTTTTTTTTATTCTATTGATTTCTGGAAGTTAAATTACGCATTCTTTGTCTAAACCCCACTTGGTTATGATATATAATATGGTTTATGTACTGCCATATATAGTTTGCTAGCATGTTGTTAAAGATTTTTGCATCTATATTCAAACTTCCTATTGGTCTGTAGTTTTATTGCAATATCTTTGTCTAGATTTGGTAATCATCAAATGAGTTGAGAAGTGTTCCCTTCCTTTTATATTTTGAAAGAGTTTGTAAAGAACTGGTGTTAATTCTTTTTATCACAGCTTTAATGAGATGTAATTGACATATAACATTTTGTAACGTTATGAGGTACAATATCTTGATTTGATACATGTATGCATTGTGAAATGAATACGCAATAAGGTAAGCGAGCACATCCATCACCTCACATAATTACCTTTTTTGTGTGTATGATGAGGACATTTTAGATCTACTTTCTCATCAAACTTCAAGTATATAATATAGTACTGTTAACTATAGTTATGCTGTGCATTAGATCTCCAGTATTTATTCATTTCTTTATTTTTTATTAGTTTCAAGTATACAGTACATTGGTTAGACATTTACATAGTTTATAAAACGATCCCCCTAATTGCTCCTTCTCTTCTCTGGTTTTCCACCTAGCCAATATATTAATGCTAACTGCATTCCCTATGCCGTGCTCCCCATCCCCGTGACCATCTATCAACTACTAATTTGTACTTCTTTAACCCTTCACCCCATTCTCCCAGTCCCCCAACCCCCCATTACTCTGTCCACCACCAAATTGTCCTCTATATTTGCGAGTCTGTTTTTGATTAGTTTGTTCTTTTTGTTCCTTAGATTCCGCATACAAGTGAAATCATATGGTATTTATCTTTCTCTGTCTGACTTATTTCACTCAGCATAATAACCTCTAGGTCCATCCATGTCATTGCAAATGGTAGGATTTCATTTTTTTTAATGGCTGAATAATATTCCGTTGTATATATGAACCATAACTTCTTTATCCAATCGTCTGTTGATGGGCATTTAGGTTGCTTCTATGTCTTGGCTATTGTAAATTGTGCTGCCATGAATATTGGAGTGCATAGATCGTTACGAATTATTGTTTTGGTTTTCTTTGGATAAATACCCAGAAGTGCAATTGCTGGGTCAAAAGGTATATCCATTTTTAATTTTTTGAGAAACCTCCAGACTGTTTTCCATAGTGGCTGTACCAATTTGCAATCCCACCAACAATGTATGAGGGTTCCCTTTTCTCTGCATCCTTGCCAACACTTGTTGTTCTTTGATTTGTTGATGATAGCCATTCTGACAAGTGTGAGGTGATATCTCCTTGTGGTTTTAATTTGCATTTCTCTGATGATTAGTGACCTTGAGCATCTTTTCATATGTCTATTGACCATCTGTGTTTCCTCTTTGGAGAAGTGTCTGTTCAGGTCTTCTGCCCATTTTTTAATTGGATTGTTGTTGTTGTTGTTGTTGTTGTTGTTGTTGTTGAGTTGTATGAGTTCCTTATATATTTTAAACATTAACCTCTTATCGGATGTATCATTAGCGAATATCTTCTCCCAATCAGTCAGTTGTCTTTTTGTTTTGTTGATGGTTTCTTTTGCTGTACAAAAACTTTTTAGTTTGATGTAGTCCCATTTGTTTATTTTTTCTTTTGTTTCCCTTGCCTGGGGAGATGTATCCAAAAAGAAATTCCTGTTGGTAATATCAGAGAGTTTACAGCCTATGTTTTCTTTTAGAAGTTTTATGGTTTCAGGTCTTACGTTTAAGTCTTTAATCCATTTTGAGTCTATTCTTGTATATGGTGTAAGAAAGTGGTTCAATTTCTTTTTCTTTTTCTTTTTCTTTTTGCATATATCTGTCCAATTTTCCCAGCACCATTTGTTGAAGAGACTGTCTTTACCCCGTTGTATATTCTTGCCTCCTTTGTCATATATTAAGTGAGCATATAGGTGTGGATTTATTTCTGGGCTCTCTGTTCTGTTCCATTGATCAGTGTATCTGTTTTTATGCCAGTACCATGCTGTTTTGATTACTGTAGCCTTGTAGTACAGTTTCATATCAGGTAGTGTGATACCTCCAACTTTGTTCTTCTTTCTCAAGATTGCCGTGACTATTCGGGGTCTTTTGTGGTTCCATATAAATTTTAGGATTATTTGTTCTAGCTCTCTGAAAAATGCCAGTGGTATTTTGATAGGGATTGCATTCAACCTATAGACTGCTTTGGGTAGTACGGCTGTTTTAATGATGTTGATTCTTCCCACCCATGAGCATATACTTCCATTTATTTGTATCTTCTTCAATTTCTTTTTTCAATGACTTATAATTTTCTGAGAACAGGTCTTTTATCTCCTTGGTTAATTTGATTCCCAGGTATTTTATAGTTTTCGATGAAATTGTAAATGGGATTGTTTTCTTAATTTCTCTTTCTGAAAGTTTATCATTGTTGTATAAAAATGCCACTGACTTCTTCCATCTTCTTTATGCATTCTCTCTGAACGCCCATTTTATTTCTTTTTTATCTCTTCTTTTGCCTTTTATTTCTTTTAGATTGAACACTTTTATCACTTCATTTTTTATCTCTACTAATTTCAAAGTTATACCTTGGTTTCTATTCTTTTACTGATTACCCTGCATCTGATCAGAGTCTAAAGTTCTTCAAACATTTACCTTCATCCCAGATATCTCCCTTTATTCCCTCTCAACCAACATGTTATTGTCTGGTACTTTAATTATTTAATCCTTTTAGATATTATTATTGCTGCTTAATATGGTCATTTTCATTTGCCCACATAGTTACCACTTTCTTTGCTTTTTATTCCTTCTGGCACCTCAGACCTTCCATTTCTTCTAGAAGTACATCTTACAGGATCTTCTTTAGTGAGTCTGTGGGTGATGAACTTTCCAAGATCTGATTGTTGTTTCTGAGAGGAGGTCTTCATTTGCCCTTGTTCTTGAATGAGATAGAAGCTAGGTATGTAAGTATAGATTTATAGGCTTATATGGTTCCTCTATACCCCCTAGGGTCAAAGAAGAGTTTAGTTTTGGTTTTCCCTTACCCTGACAGTGCAGACCTTTGGAATCACCAGTTAATGTGGGGAAGGGTCTCCTCTATTCTCCATTACTCAGAAGGAGGAGCTGAGTCTTCACTTCCATCCCCTTCGCCATTTAACAGAAGTCCAGATGTGATTTTGGGCAAATACCCTCAGAGAAAAATCCTCTCTGGATTCAGACTTTACTTCACCTACTCTGCCTGGCAGTTTACCAACTATCTTTTTAGCTCTTCACTTTTCTAAAATTTTTATATGCACACATATATGTAATGCACAATACAACATAGATAGAGGTATATAGATAGATAGATAGATAGATAGATAGATAGATAGATAGATAGATAGATAGATATAGATAGATGATAGCTATATAGATGATAGCTATATAGATGATATATACGTATATATATTTATATGAAAGAGAGAGAGAGAGAGAGAGAGAGAGAGAGAGAGAGAGAGAGAGAGAGAGAGAGAGAAATAGGGTGATGTATACCTTATGCATTTTTAGTTTTACATAGGACAGTTGATCCAAATAACCTAGCCTGGAATTACTGCAACTAAGAAATCTGTGTCATTAATTTTTTCAATATTGTCTCTCCACTTTTTCCTTCTGAGACTCTAAACATTTGTCAGATTCTCTCATTCTGTTCTCCATGTCTCTTAAACTCTCTTTAATATCTTCTATTTCTGTATCTTTGTATGTTGTTTTTGGAATATGTTCTTCCCATATATCTTTCAATTCACTATCTTTTCAATTACTTCTAACTTGATGTTTAACTTGCGCCTTGAGCTTTTTATTTTAATTATTATATTTTTCATTGCTTTGAGTTTAACTCATTTTCTTCAAGTGCGTCTGCTCATTACTTATTGGTTTTTATTGTATGCTTATCTTTGTAAATGTATACCTTATTTTTTAAAACATTTTATATATAACTTATGTACTGAATAATCCCAACATCTTTTGTCTTGAGGATTTACATCGGTTTTTCTTTTGTCTTATTTCTACTGATTTTTACCAATGGAGGGTATGTGATGTTTGGTAATATTTGTTTGTGAAATTATGTTCCATTTAATCTGTGTTAAGTTTTATGGGCCTAACTTAGGAAAAGATTTTCCCAAAAGAGGTTGGTTCAAATTCTGCTGGTAGAAGTGGGTATTCCCATTCTAGGACCAATTCAGCCTCTCTTTTTAGAGTTTTGTCTCTGAGCTGTACTCTCAGACTCAGTTTTCCTGTCTCCTTGCTGTCCCAATTATCATTATTCATAAAAATAGTTGCTACAGGACTCAGGTTTCATGGCAACTCAGCTTCCCTCACCCCCCATTTCCTACACTCTGGCTCCACAACGGTTGGACTTCTTGTTTTGGTCAATCTCCTTGCCTCTGAGGCTTTGGCCATTAGTGGATAATTCCTGGATATTCCCACTACCTCACAGTATTATCACCCAGACTGCTGCATTCTTGACTGCACCCCATGCCCAGCTCTTATTGTTTGGCAACAGTGGTAGTGCAATATTGCTGAAAAACTTACCCACCTCTTGTTAGAGGTATAGTGTATCATATCTGGGGTTTAATTTTTGTGAAAGGCCTCTCAGTGCTCCTAGTCACCTATGATACAAGAAATTTAATTCCATTCTTTCACTTTTTTAAATTAAAAAAATTTAATGTTCATTCTGAAATAATCTCAGATTTATGAAAAAGTTGAAAAATTAGTATAAACATTTTTTAATACATTTCACCCAGCTTTCCCAAATGTTAACATCTTATATAACCATAATACAATGTTGAAAACAGGAAATTAACATTGATACAATGCTAGTAAATAATCTACAGACCTTACTTGAATTTTGTCAATTGGCTCACTAATATAATGTCCAGAATTCCATATTGTATTTCATTGTCATGTCTACTTAATCTTCTCTGGCTTTTGACAGTTCTTCAGTCTCTTTCTGTATTTCATAACCTTGGCAATTTAAAGAGTACTGGCCAGTTATTTTCTGTAATGTCCTTCAATTTCAGTTTGACGTGTTCTCACAATGAAATCCAAGTTATCCATGATTGGCAAGAATGAGCTAGACGTGATATTATGCCTTTCTTAGTACATCGTTATTGGGGGTACATGGTCTCCATATATCTAATTATCTTGATCACTTGGTTAAGGTGGTGTCTACCAGGATTCTCTACTAAATAGTTACCCATTTATAATTAACGTATAACTTGTGAAAATGTAATTTGAGAATATCCACTTTTAGCATCCACTGAGGATCCTTGCCTGAAATAATTATTCCTGTGTTCTTTGACAAATAATAGTCTTCTATTTCTATCATTCTGTCTACATTTATTAATTGGAATAGTAATATAAGAAAGAGCTTTCCTTTCTCCCCTGTTTCTTTTTTATTCAATTATTTATAACAGGATGGACTCAAGAATATTTGTTTATGCTTTTTTTGCTCGAGTTGTCCAAGGTTTGGGCACTGGGAGCTCTTTAAGTTTGCTCCTGGGTCTTTTTGAAAGGCCCTTATCATCTTTTGGACAATTCCTTCCTTTTCACACTTCAAGGTGTTTCAGCCCCCCACCCCCATTTCAAATCCACCTTTTAAAATTGATTCTTTTTATATATATTTTTTGCCTTGATGTGGATTGATTCAAAAGTTTTCTTCTTTCCATATTCTATTTTTCTTCTAATTTTTGGAAATTATACATCTATGTCTTTTCTTTTAATGGCTAATTTAAATATTTTAGTTGAGTTATAATTATATTATAAATCTACCCACTTAAAGTATTCATTTCTAAGATCCTTTGTAACTTTACTGAATGTGCAACCATCACCATAAATTAGTTTTAGAACATTTTTATCTCCTCAATAGATTCCCTCATGCCCCAAAAGCCCCTTTCCACAAAACTGTTACTATCTGATCTGTCTGGCATCACCCTGGAAAAACTCCATTCTCAGGACTTGCCTTTATTTTACCTAGTTCATTCAATGAGGAAAGTCTTATCCTTAAGACCTTTCTAGAAAATAATCAGTGACAATTGTTTAACATTGCAGGTGCCAAAAAATGTGTTGCTAATTATAGCAAATAAGAGACTTGCCAAAAACCTTAAAAGAAAAATCTTTTAGACAGATTAGATGTCCATAATGGGATTTGAAAAGCTCCCAACTACTCCTGGGAATCTAGAAGGCCAAGTGCATGCCCAGGGCTATGAGCATGCCCAGGAAATAGCTGAGGAGGCCATTATACATCACCTGTCACTGGCATTGAGAATCTACACAAGAAGGAAGTGAAGGCTAAGTCAGAGTTTTAAACTGCCAGTGTTGAAGGCATGTACAAATACATACAAATTCCCTTGGCAAGTGAAAGAACTCTTATTTCTTCAATGAATTTAAGGAAATTTTTTTTTAATCATTAGTGGACCAATAAGCTAACTGGAAAGAAAATTCAATAGCTACACATGTCAAAGAATACAGACTTTACAGAATTAGTCCAGGAAAGTCAATAATCAAAAAACAACAACAGAGCATCAAAAACTACAACAAACTCTGGTAAGAGGAGTATCAGATTTCCAGAGCTGCCACATTATATTATTTAAAGTACTAAATTTAAAACAAAAATTAAGAGACATAAGAAAATAGAAAAATATGGCCTATACATAGAGAAAAAAAGCCACCAACCTGAAAGAGCCCAGATATTGGATTTACAAGATAAGTACTTTAAGTCAGCTATTATAAATATGTTTAAAGAGCTAAGGTAAATTTTCCCAAAGAATTAAAGGAAAATTTGAGAACAATGCCTCATTAACTAGAGAATATCAGTAAATAGATAGATGTAAAAAGGAACCACATAGAAATTCTTGCATTTAATAGTATAACTAAAATGAAAAAATCACTAAAGAGAGTTAATAGCAGATTAGTGTTGGCAAAAGAACAAATCAGTATATTTGAAAATAGGTCAATTGAGATTGACCACTCTGAGAAAGAGAAAGAAAAAAATGAAAAAAAATTAACAGAGTCTCATGGGCCTGTGGGAAACCATCGAGTGTAGCAACCACCATATGCATAATGGGTGTGGCTATCTGATTATCAGACAAAATAAATTTTAAGACATAGTTATTATTAAAGATAAATAAGGACTTTTTATAATGATGAAAATATCAATGAGAAAGCTATAACAATTATAAATATATGTATACTTAACAATAGACTCCCAAAATACATGAGGTAAAAAACGACAGAATTGAAAGGAAAAGAGACAGCTGAACAATAATAGTTGGAGACTTCAGTGCTGTACTTTCAATAAAGGATAGAACTCTTAGGCAAAAGATCAACAATTGAGATTATCCGTTCTGAGAAAGAGAAAGAAAAATTACACAATGCTATAAATTAACTAAACTTAACAAAATATCTACAGAACACTCCCCAGAAAACAGAAAACTATACTTTCTTTTCAAATATACATGGAACATTTCCTAGGATAGACCATATGTTAGGTCATAAAACAAGCCTCAATAAATTTAAAAGGATTAAAATCATATAGCATATGTTCTTTTACCACAAGTCATGATATTACAAAACAATAATAGAAGGAAATTTTGGAAATTCACAAATTTGTGGAATTAAACTATGTACTCTTAAATAACAGAGAAGTAATCACAAGGAAAATTAGAAAATACTTTGAGATTAAAAACACAACTTTCCAAAACAGCTGAAGTAGTGCTAAGAGGGAAACTTATAGCTATAAACACATATATTGAAAAAAGAAGAAAGATCTCAAACTAATAACTTAACCATTCACCTCAAGAAACTAAGTAAAGAAGAGCATACTAAACCCAGAAAGCAGAAATAAGGATAGAATAAATACTAGAGTGAAAATAAGTGAAATAGAAGCTAGAAAAACAATAGAGAATATTAACAAAACCAAAAACTGGTTCATTGAAAAGATCAACAATACTGACAAACCTTTAAATAGACTGGCAAAGAAAAAAGAAAGAAGACTGAAATTACTAAAATCAGGAATGAAAGTGAGGACATCACTAGCAACTTTAAAGAAATAAAAAGGATTGTAAATGAATACTATGGATATATGCCAACAAATAACCTATACAAAATAAACAAATTTGTAAAAAAAAAAAAAATACAAACTACCAAAACTGACTCAAGAAGATGGAGAAAATATGAACAGACTTATAACGAATAAAAGAGATTGAATCAGTAATCAAAAACTTCCTACAAAGAAAAGTCCAGGACCCGATGACATTACTGGTGAATTCTCTCAAATGTTTAAAGAAGAATTAACAGAAATAAGTGGCACAATCAAAGTGGCAAAATAGTTTTCTAACATCTTCCTCTCAAAGAACAGCAGTTTTAACAATCACCCACAGATGAGAGAGCCTTTGTGAAAGCTGGGAGCCAAGTGGAAAAGTTACAGCACACCATTGGAGAAAAATGAAAGTTGAAGTTCTTATGAGCTCAAAATAGACTATTATATATTTCTCATATAATAGACTATTATATGAGAAATTTTATATAGGCCTTATGGTAGCCACAAATCAAACTTACAGTAGATATACAGATGATAAACAGAAGGGAATCTAAGCATAACACTATGGAAAATCATTAACTCACAAAGGAAGACAACAAGAAAGGAAGTTACAAAGGACATACAAAAAAGCCAGAAAGCAATGAGATGGCATGAGTAAGTTTTACCTATCACTAATTACTTTAAATATAAACAAATTAAGTTCTCCCATCCAAAAGCAATGTAACTCAATGGATAAAAAGCAAGACAGAACTATATACTGCCTACAGGAGACTCACTTCAGCTGTAAGGACACATATAAGCTTAAAGTGAAGGGATAGAAAAATATACTCAATACAAATGGAAACCAAGAAAGCAGTGGTGCTCTACTTATATCAGACAAAATAGACTTTAACTCGATAAAAACAATAAAGAATGTTATTATATAATAAAGAGGCCAATTCATCACAAGGAATAACAATTATAAATATGTATGCACCCAACATTGGAGCACCTAAATATATTAAGCAAATACAAACAGATCAAAAGGGAGAAATAGACAATAATACAATAATAGTAGTGAATTTCAATACCCCACTTTCAGCAATGAATAAATCATCCAGACAGAAAATCAGTAAGGAAACATTGGACTTGAACCATAATAAACGAGTCTAAAAATATATACAGAACATTCTACATAATAACAGCAGAATAACACTCATCTCAAGTGGACTCGAAATGTTCTCCTGGATAGATTATATATTAGATCACAAAACAAGTTTTAACAAATTTAAAAGGACTGAAATACTACCAATTTTCTTTTCTGACTACAATGGTATAAAACTAGAAACCAATGCCAGGAGGAAAACTGGAAAATCCACAATGTGTGGACATTAAACAACACACTCATGAACAGGCATGTATCAAAGAAAATCAAAAGAGAAATAAAAAGTATGTTGAAACAAACAAAAATTGAAACACAATATACTAAACTTTATGGAATGCAACAAAATCAGTTCTAAGAAAGAATTTTATAGGAATAAATGCCTATATTAAGAAAAAAAAAGAAAGATCTCAAATAAACAACCTAACTTTATACCTCAAGGAACTAGAAAAGGTGGAACAAACTAAGACTAAAGTTAGCAGAAGGAAAGCAATAATAAAGATAAGAGTAGAAATAACTGAAATAGAGAACAGAAAAACAATGGAAAAGATTAAAGAAACTAAGAGCTGGGGTTTTTTTTTTTTTGAAAAATTAAACAAAATTGGCAAACTTTGAGTTAGATTAAGAAAAAAAGAAACAAAAAATAAAGTCTGAAATGAAAGAAACGGCATTATAACTGACACCATGGAAATACATAAGATAATAAGAGACTACTATGAAAAATTACATGGCTACAGATAGGATAACATAGAAGAAATGGATAAATTTCCAGAAACATGAAACTTAAATCATGAATAAATAGAAAATCTGAACAGACCAGTAACAAGTAACAAAAATGAATCTGTAATCAAAACTTCACACCACAGAAAAGCCCAGGAATAAATGGGTTCACTGGTGAAATCTATTAAATATTTTTAAAAAGAATTAATGCTGATAATTCTCAAACTCTTCCAAAAAATTAAAGAGTAGGAAACACTCTCAAACTCAATTTATGAGGTCAGCATTACCCTGATACCAAAACCAGCTAAGGACACTACAAGAAAAGAAAACTACAGACCAATAACCATGATGAACATGTATGCAAAAATCCTCAACAAAATATTAGCAAAATGAATTCAACAGGACATTAAAATGATCATACGCCATAATCAACTGAGATTTATCCCTGAAATGCAAGGATGATTCAACATACACAAATCAAAAAATATAATACAGCTTATCAATAGAACGAAAGAAAGATCATATGATCATCTGAATAGATGAGGTAAAAGCATTTGACAGAATGCAATATACTTTCATGATAAAAACTCTCAATAAATTGGGTATATAAGGAACATATCTCTACATAATAAAGGCCATATGTGACAATCCCACAGATAATATACTCGAGTAAAAAGTTGAAAAATTTCCTCTAAGATCAAGAACAAGGCAATTGTGCCCACTTTCACCACTCTTGTTCAACATAGTATTGGAAGTCCTAGCTAGAGCAATTAGGCAAGAAAAAGAAATAAAAGGCATTCAAATCAGAAAGAAAGAAGTAAAATGGTCTCTGTTTCCAGATGACATGATCTTATATAAGAAACCCTAAAGACTCCAACAAAAAACTGTTAGAACTAATAACTGAATTCAGTAAAATTGCAGGATAAAAATTCAACTTACAAAAACTAGTAATTAGTTGTGTTTCTATACAGTAATGACAAAATATCTGAAAAAGAAAATTTAAAAATTCCATTTATGATAGCATCAAAAACAATAAAATATTTAGGCATTAATTTAACCAAGGAGGAAAAATTCTCTACATTGAAAAGTATGACACTGATAAAAGAAATTGAAGAAGTGACAAATAAATGGAAAGATATTACATGCTCATGGATTGAAAGAATTAACATCATAAAACTGTCCATACTACCAAAAAAATCTACAGATTCAATGTAATTCCTATAAAAATTCTAATGGCATTTTTTTTTCACAGAAAGAAATCCTCAAATTTGTATAGGACCACAAAACGCCACAAATAGCCAAAGCAATTTTGAGAAAGAAGAGCAAAGCTGGAGACATCACCACTCATTTCAAACTATATTACAAAGCTGTGGTAATGAAAAAAGTATGGTACTGGCATAAAGACAGACACGTAGACCAGTGGAACAAAATAGAGAGGCCAGAAATAGACAGTAAATACATGGTCAACTAATCTTTGATAAGAGAGCCAAGAATATATAAAAGGGAAAGAATGGTATATTGAGAAAATGGTATGGGGAAAACTGAATATTCACATGCAAAATAATGATATTGTGCCCCTACCTTACACCACTGAAAATAAACTCGAAATGGATTAAAGGCTTTACTGTAAGACCTGAAACCATAAAACTCCTAGAAGAAAACTTAGTATAAAAAGCTCTTTTACATTGTTTAGACAATAATTTTTAAAAATATGTTGCCAATAGCATAAGCAACAAAAGCAAAAATAAACAAATGGGACTATATCAAACTAAAAAGCTTCTGCACAGCAATAAAGTAAAAAAGCAATATATAAAATAGAAGAAAATACTTGCAAACCATTTATCTGATAAGAGGTCAATATCCAAAATATATAAGAAACTCATACAACCAATGTCATAAAAACAAATAGTCCAATTAAAAATGTGCAAAGGACCTGAATAGACCTTTTTTCAAAGCAGATAAACGAATGGCCAACAAGTATAAGGAAAGGTGCTCACCATCACTAACCATCAGGGTAATGCAAATCAAAACCACAATGAGCTATACTTCATACCTGTTAGAATGGTTATTACCAAAAAGACAAGTGATAACAAATGGTGGTGAGGATTTGGTGAAAAGGAAACCCTTGTGCACTGTTTACAGATGTGTAAATTGGTACACCAAGTATGGAAAACAAAATGGAGTGTCCTCAAAAATTAAATTAAAAATAGAACTAACATATGATATAGCAACCCCACTTCTGGGTATACATCTGAAAAAAATGAAATTCATAACTCAAAGAGATATTTGAACTTCTATGGTCATTGTATCATTATTCACCATAGCCAAAATACAGAAACTATCTAAATACCATAAATATAATAGAATGTTATTCAGTCATAATAAGAAGCAAATCCTGCCATTCGTGATGACATGGATGTACCTTGAGGACACTGTACTAACTGGAATGAGTCAAAGTTAACTATTGTATGATCTCATATGTGGAATCTAAAAAAGCTGAACTTATAGAAACAAAGAGTAGAATGGTGGTTGCCAGGGGCTGTGGGGCATGGTGGATATGGGGTAATGTTGATTAAAGGGCACAAACTTCTAATTTAAAAAAATGAATAAGTACAAAATAAATATTCAGAAGTCAGTGGCATTTTTATACAACAATGATAAACTTTCAGAAAGAGAAATTAAGAAAACAATCCCATTTACAATTTCATCGAAAACTATAAAATACCTGGGAATCAAATTAACCAAGGAGATAAAAGACCTGTTCTCAGAAAATTATAAGTCATTGAAAAAAGAAATTGAAGAAGATACAAATAAATGGAAGTATATGCTCATGGGTGGGAAGAATCAACATCAT
>NW_024353905.1:573088-610265 GCF_902729225.1 Pteropus medius | reverse complement strand
AATGAAATCCTACCATTTGCAATGACATGGATGGACCTAGAGGTTATTATGCTGAGTGAAATAAGTCAGACAGAGAAAGATAAATACCATATGATTTCACTTGTATGCGGAATCTAAGGAACAAAAAGAACAAACTAATCAAAAACAGACTCGCAAATATAGAGGACAATTTGGTGGTGGACAGAGTAATGGGGGGTTGGGGGACTGGGAGAATGGGGTGAAGGGTTAAAGAAGTACAAATTAGTAGTTGATAGATGGTCACGGGGATGGGGAGCACGGCATAGGGAATGCAGTTAGCATTAATATATTGGCTAGGTGGAAAACCAGAGAAGAGAAGGAGCAATTAGGGGGATCGTTTTATAAACTATGTAAATGTCTAACCAATGTACTGTATACTTGAAACTAATTAAAATAAATAAATTTTTTTAAAAAGATGGAAGATTTAAACCTCTATACATCAATAACCACTTCAAAGATAAATAGACTTAAATGCTTCAGTTAGGAAATAGAGATGATCACACTGGGTTAATACAAACAAGGAAAAAACAAAACAAAAACAGTATCTAGATAAACAGTGTCTAGAACTTGATAAATTGTATCTAAAAAAATCTTCAGTAAACATCATACTTGGTGGAAAATTAATGGAACGATTTCATTAAAGTAAAAAGTAAGACCAGGGTTCTTTTATCTTCTGTCTCAATATTGTACTAAAGGGTTTGACCTAGGCAAACATGCAAAAAAAATAAATAAGGAGTATGAGAATCAAAAAACAAAAGCTAAAATTGTACTTATTATAATTCAATATGATTGACAACATAGAAAATCCAAAAAAATCTACTAGTGTTTAGATGTAATAAGAATTCACCAGGGTTACTAGATATAGATAAACATAAAAACAGCATCCCTATAACCAGTAATAATCAATTTAAATGAAATTTATAATAAGAACCCGTTCATAAAAGGAAACAAATTTATTCAAAATAATAAGAGATAAAAAGGAAATACTTCTATTAGTTTTATATTGCTACATAATAAATTTTCATAAACCAAGAGGCTTAAAACAATACAAATTCATTATATCACAGTTTCTCTGCGTCAGGAGTCTTGGCACCACTTAACTGGATCCTCTGCTCATGGTCTCATCAGACTGCAATTAAGGTGTTGGCAGGGTCTGCGGTATCATCTCAGGCTTTGAGTCTTCTTCTCAGTTTATGTGATTGTTGGCAGCATTCAGTCCCCTGCTGCTGTGGTGCTGAGGACCCTATTTTCTTACTGACTGCAAGCAGGGGCTCACTCTCAGCTCTTAAAATTCATCCTCAGGTCCTAGCTATGAAGCCCTCTCACTGCATAGCAGTTTACTTCTTCAAAGCCAGCAGGAGAATCTCACTCCAGTTGGCTATGATAGAGTCTTATGTAATATAATGTAATCGTGGGATTGACTATCCCATCCTATTCATATCCACAATCAAGGGAAGAGTATTATACAAAGCATGCTTACCAGGGAGGGGAAATCTTAAGGACCACTGTAGAATTCTGCCTACTCACTTAAGAATGAACGTAACAATAGCTATTAGTAATATTTTTTCTGATGTGTTGCCTCAGGCAAGGGAAACAAAAAAAAAATAAACAAATGGGACTGCATCAAACTAAAATGTTTTTGCACAGCAAAGTAAACCATCAACAAAATAGAAAGACAACCTACTGAATGAGAGAAGATATTCACTAATGATACATCTGATAAGGGGTTAATATCCAAAATATATGAAGAACTCATGCAACTTAACACCAAAAAACTAGCAATCCAAATAAAAATGAGCAAAAGACCTAACAATTCTCCAAAGAGGACATACAGGTGGCCAATTGATATGAAAAGATGCTCAACATCACTAATCATCAAATAAATGCAAATTAAACTACAACGAGATATCATTTCACACCTGTCAGAATGGCTGTCATCAACGAATCAAGAAAAAAGTGTTGGCAAGGATGTGGAATAAAGGAAACCCTCATACACTGCTGATGGGATTGCAAATTGGTGTGGCCACTCAAAAAATAAAAAATAGAACTACCATCTGACTGACCCAGCAATTCCACTTGTGGGTATTTATCCAAAGAAATGCAAAACACTAATTAGAAAAGATATATGCATTCTTATGTTCATTGCAGCATTATTTACAATAGCCAAGATATGGAAGCAACCTAAGTGCCCATCAATAGATGATTGGATAAAGAAGAAACAGTATAGATATACAATGGAGTATTACTCAGCCATAAAAAAGAATGAAGTCTTACCATTTATAAAAACATAGAGGGACCTGAAAAGTATTATGCTAAGTGAAATAATTCAGACATAGAAAAACAAATGCCATATGATCTCACTTATATGTGGAATCTAAAGAACAAAATAAACAAACAAAGCAGAAACAGACTCATAGATGCAGGGAATAACCTGATGGTTGCCAAATAGGAAGGAGCTTGAGGGATGGGGTGAAAAAGTGAAGAGATTAAGAAGTACAAGTAGTTATGAAATAATCATGAGGATATAAAGTAAAGCATAGGGAATAGGGTCAATAATATGTTAATAACTATGTAGAGTGCCAGGTAGATGCTAGACTAGTTAGGGGGATCACTTTGTAAATTATGTAAATGTCTAACCAGTATGTTGTATACCTGAAACTAATATAAAATAATATGGAATGTCAACTGTAATTGAAAAATCAAAAAAGGGGGGGAAGGTGAAGGGGAAGTTCATACTTCCAGGTATAAAACAAATAAATCATGGGGATATGGTGTACCACATGGAGAATATAGTCAATTATATCGTGATAGCATTGTATGGTGTCAGATGGTTGCTGGATTTACTATGGTGATTACTTCTTTAGGTATATAAATGTTGAGTAACTATGGGGTACACCTGAAACTAATGTAATATTGTATGTTAGATATATTTTAGTTAACATCTTTTTTAAAAAGATTATAGTGAAAAATGTGCAAAATATTTTTGAGAAAAATATGAAACATTACTGAACATCAAAAAGAACCTACTCGAATTAATGGAGAGCTATAACAAGTTATCGTATAGTAAGATTCAGTATTGTAAAGCTATTAACTCTCTTTGATTAATCTCTAAATTAAATTAAATTCCAAATCCAATAGGATTTTTAATAGAATTTGTCAAACTGATTTTAAAATTCGTATGTAATAGATTTGTTTGAGAATAACTAATGCAGTTCTGAAAAAGAATGAAGGGAGGAGGTAACTTGTTATACTAGATATGAAGATTTATTTTAAAGCTATAGTAATTGAAACAGTGTGAGTCTGGTGTAGGAATAAACAAATTGACTACTGGAAGAGAATAGAAACCCCAGAAACAGATTCATGGAACTTAGATTAGTATAGAAGTGGCACTTCAAACACCAGAGGAAAGAAAGAATATTTAATATATGGTGTTGGAACAACATATTTTTACATGGAAAAAAATATAATTACATCACTACCTTGTATCTTACACAGAGAACGATTCTAGATGAGCTAAAACTCTAAACGTGAGCAATTTTTTAAATATATTAAAAGGAAATGTATGCAGAAGTAATATGACCTTGGAGTAGGAAAGGTTTTTTTTCAATTACAGTTGACATACAATATTATATTAGTTCAGGTGTACAATACAGTAACTAGACATTTATAACACTTAAGAAGTGATCACCCCAATAAATCCAGTATTCGTTTGACACCATATATAGTTATTACAACACCACTTACTGTATTCCCCATGCTATACTCTACATCGCCATGACTATTTTGTAACTACCAATTTGTACCTCTTTTAATCCCTTACCCCCTTCACCCATCCTCCTAACTCCCCCATGCAGCAACCATCGAAGTGTTCTTTGTATCTATGAGCTTTCTATTTTGTTTGTTCATCTATCCTGTTCTCTAGATTTAACATATAAGTGAAATCATATGACATTTGTCTTTCTCTGATTTAACTACATTCAGCACAATACCTTCTAGGTCCATCCATATTGTTGGAGATAAGATATCATTTTTATGACTGAGTAATATTCCATTGTGTGTGTGTGTGTGTGTGTGTGTGTGTGTGTGTGTGTGTGTGCATACCGTCTCTTTCTTTATCCATTCATCCACTGATGGATACCCAGGTTGCCTCCATATCTTGCCTATTGTAAATAATACTGCAAAGATTTATATATAATATCCCTTTCAAGTAGTGTTTTGTTTTTCTTCATATAAATATCCAGAAGTGGAATTACTGGGTCTTTCTTCATCTTTGGTTATAACCTTTTTTTTTTTAAGTCTATTTTGTCTAGTATAAGTATTACTACTCCAGCTTTTCTTTTTCACTTCCATTTTCATGAAATATATTTACTTTCAGTCTGTGTGTGTCTTTCATTCTGAAATTAGTCTCTTGTAAGAAGCATAGGAAAGGTTTTCTTCACCAAGTTACAAAAAGCCCAAACCATAAAGGAAAACAATTTGACTTCATTAAAATTAAAACTTCTATAAAATAAAGCACTATAAACAAATTTATAAGACAGGTGTCATTATGAGAAAAGATATTTGCAACACACATAACAGACAAAAAAACTGGTATAAAGAATTCCCATAATGCAATAAGAAAAAGACAGACAAAACTTAACAGAGAAAGAGGCAAAGTATCTGAAAACACTATTATACAAAAAAAGAAAACCAAATGAAAGGATGCTCAACCTCAATAATATCAAGAAAATATAAGTTAAAAAAATGAAAAACCATTTCACATCCATCACATTGACAAAAATTTTAAGCCTTTTGATATAAAATATGTGGAACAATAGAATCCCTCACGTACTGCTGGTGGAAGTGTAAATTGAGACAACCACAATGGAGAGCATTTTGGCACTATTTAATAATATAAAAGTTATATTTACCATATTACCCAGTATTTTCACTTCCATTTATTTTCCTGAGGAACTCTCCAACATGTGCACAAGGAGAATGTACTAAGCTGTTCATTGCACAATTCTAATAGTATAACATTGGATAATATGTAAATGTCTTCAATAAGATAAATAAAATGTAGTATACTCCTACAATCAAATGCTACACAGTAGCTAAAGAAATGAACTGGATCTACATGTATTATCAACATTTGAGTGAAAAAATCAAGTTGCAATATATGTTATAAACATACATTATGCATTAATATACATTGTGTATGTATGTATAGTCTGAAACTATTTCTATAAAATCAAAAAGTGCACAATGCAATACTTTATTAGTTATAGAGACATAAATGTATGTAAGTATTATTAAAACATGAACACCACACTCACAATACTATTTGTGTCTGGGTGGGAAGAGAGGAACAAAATTAAGGATAGGTAGACAAAGAGTACTTCAACTTACTTGCTTAATTCCTTTTAAAATTTCTTCTAAAAACATGAATTTGAAATAGATATAATTAAATTTTAACAATTGATAATCCTGGGTGTGTGGATGTCAATTGTATTATTCTTTGTCTTTTTCTATGTTTTTAAAATTACAAAATAAAATATGCCATAGAAGGCAAAATTGGAGGCTCTTTCCAAATGATGCTGACATATTTTAGAGCCAATTCTAGAATGTTTGTGCTGAGCAGCAACCAAAAGTGTAAAGGGAACAAAAGGAAAAGGAGATGATATGCATTACTATCACGCTGTTCCCATGGACACGCTACTCAAGTATTCTTGTCTATTTGTAAATTATATTAGTCCTCCCAAAGCTCAAAATGATATGATGCGATGACTAATACACCATTATTATGCTTATGCATTCTATGAGGACAAAACTCTAACGCTCTGGGCAGCAGCTGCATAAAATGTCAAGTTTTATAGGAAGATAATAATATAGGTACAAAATTATTGAAAACCTTGCATATTAAAAGAAGATTTCTAAAAAGGGATTTGATAGAAGAGAAGCCCTCTTATCTGATGCAATTACAATTGTAGTCAGCCAGCTAATGGAAAAAGTCAGTAAAGCAGGGATTCCGGGCCATGAAACAGGCCTCGATAAATTTAAAATGTTGAAATCATACCAAGGATGTTTTCCAACCATAACAGAATTAAATTAGAAATCACAAACAGAAAGAAGTTTGAGAAATTCACAAATATATGGAAATTCAACAATACCCTCCTACATAAGTAATAGACCAGAGAAGTAATTATAAGTGAAATTAGAAAATACTTGAAGGTGGATGAAAATGAAAACACAACATACCAAAACTTGCAGAATGCAGCTAAAGTAGTGCTTACAGGGAAATGTGTAGTTTTAAAAGCCTATATTGTAAAAAGTGGAGAGTTCTCAAGTCAATAATCTAACCTTCCACCTTAAGAAACTAAGAAGGACAAACTAAACCCAAAGTAAGCATAAGGAGGATATAATAAAGAGTGGAATGCAAATGAATAAAATGGAGACAGTAAAAACAATGCAGAATATCAACAAAATCAATAATTGGTTAATTGAAAAGATCCACAATATTGACAAACCTTTAGCTAGACTGACAAAGAAAAAGGAGCAAAGAGTCAAATTATTAGAATAAGGAATAAAAAAAGGGAAATCACTAGCAACCTTAAAGAAATAAAAAGGATTATAAATGAATATTATGGAAAATTGACAACATATTTAATAACCTATATAAACTAAGAAAATCTGTAAAGATGCATAAACTACTGAAACTGACTCAAGAAGAAAGGAAAAATATGAATAAATCTATAACAAGTAAAGAGATTGAATTAGTGATCAAAAACCTTTCCATAGAGAAAAGCCCAGGACTAGATGATTTCATTAGTAAGTTCTAATGTTAAAAAAAGAATTAACATCAATCCTTCACAGGTTCTTCTAGAATACAGAAGAGGAAGTAGCACTTCTTATGTAAGGCCAGTATTACCCTGATCCCAAAACCAAAGTCATCACCAAGAAATAAAATGACAGACTAATATCCCTTATGAATATAGATGCAAAAATTCTCATCAAAATACTAGCAAACTGAATTTAACAGCCCATATAAAAGATTATACACCATGACCAAGTAGAATTTAACCTACAAATGTAAGGTCGGTTTAATACATAAGAATAAAGCAATGTAATACACCTTATTAATAGAATAATGAATAAAAACCATATAGTCATCTCAATACACACAGAAAAAGCATTTGACAAAATCCTATACTCTTTCACAATAAGAACATTCAGCAAACTAGCAATAAATTGGAACTTCTTCAACCTGATCAAAGCCATTCATGAAAAAAATCTACATCTAATATCATACTTAATGATGAAAGACTGAATGTTTCCCCTTGAGACCAAGAAGAAGACAGGGATGACCACTCTCATCACTTCTATTTAACATTGTAATTGAGGTTCCAGACAGTGTAACTGGGAAAGCAAAGAAATAAAAAGCATCCGGATTGGAAAGAAAGAAGTTAAACTCTGTGTATTCACAGATGACGTGACCTGGCATACAGAAAATTCTAAATAATCCACAAAAAAAAAATCATTAAGACTAATAAGCAAGTTCATCAAGATTATAAGACATAAGATCCATAATATAAAAATTCGTTGTTTTTTCAAACACTGACAATAAATAATTTTAAAATGAAATTAAGAAAAAATTCCACTTGTGAAAGCATCAAATAATTAAAATACTTAGAAATAAATTTAACAAAAGAACCACAAGACTTGTACTCTGAAAGCTACAGAAAATCATTGAAAGAAATTTTAAGAACGAATTAATAGAGGGCATACTGATGTCAATTATTAATAAAGATGTAAATTCCCCTAAAATTAGTGTGCATATTTAGTGAAATTCTTATCAAAATCCCAGTAAGATGTTTTGTACATATAGACAAGATTATTTTGAAATTTATAATAGAATAGCAAAGGAAGTACAATAGGTAAAATGATTCTACAAAAGAATAATAAAGTGGGAGGACCTACTCCACCTGATTCTAAGACATATTATATAGCTACAATAATCAAGACTGTGTGTTATTGGTGGAAGGATAGACACATAGATCAATGGAACAGATAGAGAAACAAGAAATAGACTCACAAAAGTTCAGCCAACTGATTTTTGACAAAGATGCAAAATAAATTCAATGTAGAAAAATATAGTCTTTTCAACAAAGGGTGCTGGAGCAAGTGCATGCCCATAAGCAAATATAGGAACCTCAACCTAAATCTCAAATCTTATACAAAAATTAACTAAATATGGGTCACGGATTTAAATATAATATGTAAAATTATAATAATCTAAAAGGAAACAGGAGAAAGTCTTCAAAACCTAAGGTTTTATGAAGTGTTCTCAGACTTTACACCAAAAACATTTGGAAATCACATATCTGATACAGAACTTCTATCTAAAATTTATAAAGAAACCTCAACACTCAACAGTAAAAATTAGACAATCCAATTAGAAAATAGCCAAAGATAGAAGGAACATACCTCAACATAATGAAGACTATATATAATACATCCACAGTTAACATTGTACTCAGTGGTGAAAAGCTAAAAATGTTTCCTTAAGATCAGGAACGAGACAAGGATATCAATTTTCACCACTTTTTTTCAACATAGTATTGGTAGTCCTAGCCACAGCAGACAAGAAAAAGAAATAAAAGGCATTCAAATTAGAAAGGAAGAAGTAAAATTGTCATTTGCCAATGACATGATACTATATATAGAGAATCCTAAAGAGTCCACCAAAAAAACGATTAGAACTGATAAATGAATTCAGTTAAGAAGCAGAATACACAGTTAATATTCGGATTGCATTTTTATACACCAATATCAAACTATCAGAAAGAGAAATTTTAAAAACGATCCCACTTACAGTTGCATCAAAAACAATGAAATACCTAGGAATCAAATTAACCAAGGAGGTAAAAGACCTGTACTCAGAAAAGTATAAGGCATTGCGAAAAGAAATTGAAAAAGATAAATAGAAGCATATATCATGCTCATGAATAGGAAGAATTATCATCATTAAAATGCCAATACTACCCAAGGCAATTTACAGATTCAATGCAATAATGAAATTCTTATCAAAATACCAATGTCATTTTTCAAAGAAACAGAACAAATAATCCTAAAATGTATGTGGAACCATAAAAGATCCTGAATATCGATGGCAATCTTGAGAAAGAAGAACAAAGTTGGAGGTATCACACTACCTGATATCAAACTATACTACAAGGTACAGTAATCAAAACAGTATGGTACTGGCATAAAAACAGATACATTGATCAATGGAACAGAACAGAGAGCCCAGAAATAAATCTGTACCTATACGCTCACTTAATATATGACAAAGGAGGCAAGAATATACAAGGGGTTAAAGACAGTCTCTTTAACAAATGGTGCTGGGAAAATTGGACAGATACATGCAAAAAAAATGAAACTGGACCACCTTCTTACACTATATACAAGAATACACTCAAAATAAATTAAAGACTTAAATGTAAGACCCAAAACCATAAAACTTCTAGAAGAAAACATAGGCAATAAACTCTCTGATATTGCTACTAGTAATTTCTTTTCAGATATATCTCCTCAGGCAAGGGAAACAAAAGAAAAAATAAACAAATGGGACTACATCAAACTAAAAAGTTTTTGTACAGCAAAAGAAACTATCAACAAAACAAAAAGACAACCTACTGAATGGGAGAAGATATTTGTATATGACACATCTAATAAGAGGTTATTATCCAAAACATATAAAGAACTCATACAATTCAACACCAAAAAAAAAAAATCCAATTAAAAAATGGGCAGAAAACTGAATAGTTATTTCTCCAAAGAGGAAACACAGATGATCAATAGACATATGAAAAGATGCTCAAGGTCACTAATCATCAGAGAAAGGCAAATTAAAACCACAAGGAGAATGACTATCATCAATAAATCAAAGAACAACAAGTGTTGGCAAGGATGTAGAGAAAAAGGAACCCTCATACACTGTTGGTAGGATTACAAATTGGTACAGCCACTATGGAAAACAGTCTGAAGATTCCTCAAAAAAATTAAAAATGGATTTACCTTATGACCCAGCAACTATACTTCTGGGTATTTATCCAAAGAAAACCAAAATAATGATTCGTAAAGATCTATGTACCTTTATGTACATGACAGCACAATTTACAATAGCCAAGATATGGAAGCAACCTAAATGTCCATCAACAGATAATTGGATAAAGAAGTTATGGTTCATATATACAATGGCATATTACTCGGCCATTAAAAAAATGAAATCCTACCATTCGCAACAATATGGATGGATCTAGAGGGCGTTATGCTGAGTGAAATAAGTCAGACAGACAAAGATAAATACCATATGATTTCACTTTAATGCGGAATCTAAGGAACAAAAAGAACAAACGAATCAAAAACAGATTCACAAATATGTAGAACAATCTGGTGATGGCCAGGGGAAAGGGGTCGGGGGTGTGGAGATCATGATGAAGAGTTAAAGGAGTCCAAATTAGTAGTTGATAGATGGTCACGGGGATGGGCGTCATGGCATAGGGAATGCAGTCAGCAATAATGTAATGGTTATTTGTAGAGCCAAAGGGGTGATAGAGTAATCAAGAGGATCATTTCATAACTCTATAAATATCTAACCAATGTACTGTATACTTTAAACTAATAATAAAATAAAATAAAAATTAGTTTCAGGTGTACAACACAGTGATTTGACATATACATATATATCTTACCATGCGATTATCACAATAATCCTTGTAACCATCTGTCATCATGCAAAGTTATTACGATATTATCAATTATATTCCCTGTGCTCTACACTACATCTTTGTGGCTTATTTGGTTTATAACTGAAATTTTGTATTTCTTATTCCCCTTCACTTTTTTCATCCATCCTCCCACTCTCCTCCCTTCTGGCAATCGTCAGTCTGTTCTCTATATCTGTGAGTCTATTTCTGTTTTGTTTGTTAGTTTAGTTTTATTTAGATTCTACATATAAGTGAAATTGTTCAGTATTTGTCTTCTCTGACTTATTTCATTTAACATAATACAGTCTAGGTCCATCTGTGTTGTCACAAATGGCAAGATTTCATTCTTGTTTATTGCTGAGTAATATTCCATTGTGTATATATATATAACACATCTTTATCCATTCATCTAGCAATTGACACCTAGGTTGCTTCCATATCATGACTGTTGTAAATAATTCTGCAATGAATTTAAAGAAGCATATATAACTTTTCAAATTAGTGTTTTCATTTTCTTTGGATAAATACCCAGAAATGTAACTGCTAGGATGTATGGCAATTCTATTTTTAATTTTTCAGAAACCTTTACTCTGTTTTCTCTAGTGATTGCACCAATTTACAATCCCACCAACAGTGCACAAAAGTTCCCTTTTCTCCACATCCTCATCAACACTTGTTATTTTTTGACCTTTTGATAATAGCCATTCTGACAGGCTTGGGGTTATATATCATTGTGATTTGGATTTGCATTTTCCTGATGATTAATGATGTTGAGCATCTTTTCATTGGGGTATTTGTATGTCTTCTCTGGAAAAAAATGTCTTTTCAGGTCTTCTCTCCATTTTTCAATCAGATTGGTTTTTTTGCTGTCTAGTCACATGTGTCCCTTATATACTTTGAATATTAACTCCTTATCAGATATGTCATTTGCAAACATCTTCTCCAATTCGGTCTTTTTGTTTTATTAACACTTTCCTTTGCCGTGCAGAAAGTTTTTAGTTTGATGTAGTCCCAGTTATTTATTTTTACTTTTGTTTTTCTTGCCCAAGGAGACATATCTAAAAAGATATTGCTAATACCAATATCAAAGACTTTACTGCCTAAGTTTTCCTAGGAGTTTTATTGTTTCAAGTCTTACATTTAAGTCTGTAATCCATTTTGAGTTTATTTTTGCATATGACATATGTATAATTCCTTTCATATCACAATCTTCAAATAACAAAATTATAGAGATGGAGAACAGATTAGTGGCTGCCAAGGGTTAGGGATTGTAGGGGTTGGGGAAAGAATGTATGTAAGTATAAAAGTATAACATCAGGGGACCATTGTGGTTATGAAATAGTGTTGTATATTGATTGCAGTGGTGGTTACACAAATCTAGATACTTTATACCAATGTCAACTGGGAAAACTGGGTGAATAGTACACTTGACTTCTTTGTACCATCTTTTTAACTTCCTGTGAATCTATGAGTTCAAAATAAAGAGTTTCTTTGACAGACAAAACAGGTTGCTTACAAATCAAGTTATCACTGTAATACTCAATGCCAATAAAACAATGGATCTGTTTATAGTTTTGAATGAAAATAATTGTGACCTAAGAATTTTATACTTAGTCAAATTGTCTTTCATATACGAAGGAAATAGAAAGATATGTTCAACTTTATTCCTTTATTATACAAGGCATTTTGAGCTCCTATTCTGTACCAAATAATGCGCTTGGTGTTGAGGATAAAACAGTGAAAATACAGATATAATTCCTACTTTCATGAAGCCTCCTTTGACCAGGGGCAACAGGCTTTTCTTAGGAGTGTGTGTGTGTGTGTGTGTGTGTGTGTGTGTGTGTGTGTGTGTGTCTGTGTGTCTGTGTGTGTGAGAGTGTGAGTGTGCACGTGCATGCGCCTGTTAGTAATTCAGGGTTGGAGGCTTCTGCAATACACTGTCCCATCGAGATATATGGGAGGCACTAAGGATACCCAGAGAACTCACTGTTGTGTTATTTCTCAAGTCCAAAGGTCCCTAGGCAGTTTTTCTTTCCACCTTCCAGAGTCTTCCTATGCTTGTTTGTTGTGTTATGTCCAGGGCTTGTTAGTCGTAAGAGGGAGGACCTAGGAGGAATGGAGTTTTTCCATCTTAGAGAGAACTTAAAGTTCAGAAATTCAGTTTTAAATGTTCATTTTGCCTACTCTGTAGAGCTTGACTTATATGGAGGCAAGGATAGCCTGGACACTTATGTTTAGGAACTGTAGCATTGTTCTAGGACACAGATGGTAGCTTAGACTAGAGTGATGGTAGTGGAATACCATCACTCTAGATAGGTACAGACAGATCTGAGATATATATTGGAAATGGAATTAGATGGACTTGCTATTGGATTGGATATAGGGAGTGAAGAATAGAAAAGAATCAAACATAAACCATCCATATTTCTGGCATTTTTTGAGATAGAGGAGACTGAGGCAGAGATGGGTTTCAAGGGAAGGGGAAAGAAAGCTGCATTTTCATTTTGGACATGTTAAATTTGAAGTGTCTGTGTGGCATCCTAGCAGAGATATCATATAAGTTATTGGATATATAAATCTAGAGCCTGAAAGAATGGTCTGGGCCAGAGAATTTAAATTAGGAATCTTCAAGTTAAAGCCATGAGATTAGACAAAATCACTTAGGGAGAACATGTAGAAAGAGAAAAGGGCCAGGGCCAGGTCCCAAGGAACTCCAATGTGTAAAGGAAGAGAAGTCATAAAAGAAGTATGAGAAGAGGCAGCCAGTGATGTAGGGGCAAACCTACAAGTCTGTGACTGTGGTGTCACAGAAGCTGAGAACGTAAACATTTCAATAAGGAAGGAGTGGTAAACTTTCCTAATGAAAGCAGAAATTTGAAGTCAGCAAGGTGGCCATTGGGTTTGACAACATAGAATTCACTTGTCATATTGACAAGAGAAGTTTCAGTTGGGTTACGAGGGCTGAAGCCCAATTTGAATGGGGTAACGAGTAAAGAGAAATCAAGAGGTGATAGCAGTGAAGAAGTGTATAGACAACCATTTTGAGACGTGTATCTGTAAAGAACAGAGAGATTTATTCTGCAAATAGTTACTGAATGACTAATACAGGCTAGGCATTGTTCTAGGCTCTGGGGATATATCTGTGAACAGGACAGGTTAGAACATGCCTTAATAAGAAAAAGTGTCTGGATAAGAACTCAGGAGGACTTTCAAGCTTGGAGAAACTAGAGTGTCAATGATCTAGTTGAAAGGGAAATACTATTATGCAAGAGGGGTGATAACCTAAGGAGAAAAGTCCTTGAAAAGTCAAAAGATAATCATAGGCTCAGAATATACATAACCCTAGTACTTTCTTGTGAAAATTACCTGAAGAAGATCTCCAAACAAATGGTGAAGCAAAGAATCGAATTCCAGTTTGAAAATGACGATTTTTCAACATTTTATTGTGATTTTTCAAACATAAAGAAAATTATATTATACAGTGAACACTCATATATTCTATAATCAATATTTAGCTATATTTGTTTTATCACATAGATATCTATCAACCCATATTACTTTTTGATGCATTTCAAAGTAAGTTAGAGACATCAATACATTTCATCCCTAAGTACTTCAGTATGCATAAAAGGAATGATTGCAGCACGTGTGTAAGTCTTTTCCTTTCATAATCCCATTGAAAAAAAACTGAAGAACTATAAAAATAAGAAAAAGCCTTTATGAGTTAACAATGAGTAGGTTAGAAACTTTTTTAAACATCTACAAGACTGTTAGATAAAAACAGTGAGTAGCGGCCTTCTTGCGCTGGGCGGATCGTGGGGTTACTGGTGTCCCTTGCCGCTGCTGGGCGCCCTGGGATAGCAGCATGGTCTCCGAATGAGCACGCGTCAGGGCGGCCTATAATGGGTGGGAGGTGATGCAAAGTCTGGGATCACGCGGTTGTCGCGCAGGAAGGCCGTACCCCGCAGAGCAGAAGGCAGCGCGGGCGGCGTCTGGACAGGCGGAGATCACGGTGACTCTGATGGGACTCTTGCTGGCTTTCAGGCACGCTAATGTCGGTCATCTCCCCGAATCCGTGAGTTCTTTACTCTCCCGTGTGTTAGTGGTCTCCCTTCATCGCACATGTATAGTTTGAGAGGCTGGAAACCCCTGACCCTTTTCCCAGAAAGCCCTGTTTTTCGTGGCTGCAGGATCCTGGTACGGAGGAAGGGTTGTGTGGGAAGGGATAGATAGAAAAAAAAAAACAGTGAGTAGCATATAATTCAAGTCAAAGTAGGGGCTCATCTAAAAAGTAAGAGAGCTATTCTCCAAAAGAGCTTTGGAGAAAAAAAGTCAGCAGCAAGAACTGGGAACAGAGACAGGCCACAAGACAGATACCAGGAGAAAACCAAATGACTGGGTTAACTGTCCCAGCATCCCACATGTGGAACAACTGGCTGGAGTTTGACCCAGCCTTTACTTGCTGCAGATGGTGAGCAAAGTGAGAGGCATCACCATAGCAAGATTCTAAAAAAGGTAATTGAACCAGTTAGAGAAGAGTTGTTGTGCCCCCAATTATCTACAGGCTATCACAAGCACTAGCACATCAGGAACTTCCCTTGTTGTACTGTGGGCTCCCTATTTTCCATGGTCAATTACACTTATGACTGACACAGGAACTCCAAATCTCAGACAGCAGGAGCCTGAAGCAAGAGTGGAATGAAAAGTGACCTAGGGAGAAAATTCAAGTCATGAGAGATATTGGGAACATCATTGTCCTGGCACATGGAATGGTTGAGGAAAATAACTGATCATTTGACAACACAGTCAATCTCCCTGGCATATGACTATCTTTTGGTAGTACATTCCATATTCTTCATGTCCCAATTGAATTCCCCCAGTATAGCAAAATAAAACTACAGAAAACATAAACTTTCTCTTCTCTCCTTTGTCTAGGATACCATCTCAGAGAGAATCTATCTCTAATGTCAGTAATAGACAAACAAAAGCCCCCTCTTCATAATGAGCAGTCAGAGACAAATAATGAGCTTATGAAAGGAATCAAAAATTTAAGAGAGGAGATCATTCTAAGGAAATGTTCACCTTTGAAATATTCTCATTGAGATTTGAGAGGACATCTGTCTCTGAAGAGGGAATAATCCAAGCTTACTTTCAGATGGAAAACATGATTATCAAACTTGAAGACACAATGGAGAATAAAGGCTAAAGAAATTCTTCTATAACCTAAAAAATATAAAGCTGACGATGATGAGTCAAAAGAAAACAACATAAAAGAATTTCATAAGAAAGGAAAGAAATTCTATAAGAATCCAGGAAGAAAAAAAAGCAGACTTACCACAAAGGGAAAAAAATCAGGTCACTCTCAGATTTGTCTTCCACAACAAAATGTGAGAAGGCAATTGAGCAATATCTATAGAGTTTTGGGGAAAACCAAAATTGTGATTCAAGAATTCTATATCCCATTAAGCTATCACTCATGTATAAAGGCAAAAAAAAAAATGACATTCCCAAATATGCAGGAATTCAGCAGGTATACACATTTATTTCTTCCATGCTCAAACTTGCTTCATAGAGAAACTTCCCTTTGCACAGATCATAGAGGGTAGCCCCAAACACCTGACCACAGATTTGGACTCTTGCTGGACACGTGCCCCCAAATGGAGTTAATCTGGTTATTCTGAGTACCAGAAATGGGACTCTGAGGGATTGTCAGGGAGATAGCTCTGAGCATTTGAATCAAGACGTCGTGCAGAGTCAGGGTTGGAGTCACCAGCATTAAAAACCTGCAAATTGAAATTATGGTGGAGCAATGGGGCTCTGAGAAGAAGATTCTGATTCACCGGAAAAAAAAAAAAGAGAAAGAGAAAAGAGGGTATCCAGAGAGAGAAATGAACAAGAAACAATGACTTATTTTCCTACCCTAGATTATCTAAAGAGGCTGCCTGTTGTTTTTGTTTTATAAAACCCCTTTTTGCCATTTTTGGTGTTTTATTTCTGTATTAGTTAATGTTCTTTGGGTTGCAAATAACAGAACCAAACTCAGATTAGCTTATTCGAGAAAGGGAATGCTTTATAAAGATGCAAGAGTGGCTTGAAAAATCCAAAGGCAGGAAGAAAATGGGCCTCAAGAAAGAATCAAACTCTCAAACACCCAGGAAGTCCTCTCTTTCCATATCTAATCTCTGCTTCTCAATACATATTTGCTTCATTCTTCTCTTTCTTACTGCCCATTGATTCTCGCTGCTTCCTTGTCCACAGAGGGAGAAATGATTACCAACAGCTGTAGAGTTTACATCTCCTCCATTGTTTAAAAGAGCTGTCAGACCGAGACTGGAATCTCTCAGTCTCAAGTCCAAGTGCTACAGGGAAAGGGCTTATTGGTTCTGTTTGGATCAGATGCTCATTCCCACTCTAAACACCTGTAGCCAGAGAACAGGGGCATCATGTTTACAAACTTGGTGACTAGAAACCCACACCTGTGTTTCCAGGTTTCCAAAGTCCTCCTAAGTGGTATCTACTCTCAATTATTTTAATTACAAAAATGAATACATTGTACAATGACAAATGTTAAGGATGTGGAGAAATCAGAACCCTCATACATTACTGGTGTGTATGTAAATGTTACAACTGCTTTGGAAAACAGTTTGACAGTTCTTCAAATAGTGAAACAGAATTACCATATGACCCAGCAATTACACTCCTAGGTATATACTCAAAAGAATTGAAAACATATGTCCACATGAATGCTTGTACACAACTGTTCATAACAACATTACTCATAATAGCCCCAAAGTAGAGACAACTCATATGTCCATTAATTGATGAATAGATAAACAAAATGTGGTATACCCATACAATTTACTATTATTCAGCCATAAAAAAAAAGAATGAAGTACTGATACATACTACAACATGGGTAAACCCTGAAAACATGCTAAGTAAAAGAAGCTAACATAAAAAGCCACATATTATGTGGTTTCATTTATATGAGATGTTCAAAAGAGGCAAATCTATAGAGACAAGAAGTGGTTGCCAGGGGCTGGAGGGGGTGGGAGGAGAAATGGGGAGTGACTGCTAAGGGGTATGGGGTTTCTTTATGGGATGAATATTCCAGAACATTCAATACTTAGAGTTTGGTATTGGTGATAGTTGTGCAGCTTTGTGAATACACACACACACATACACACACACACACACACACACAACACACAATGAACTGTGTATTTTAAAGGGGTAAATTTTTTGGTATGTGAATAACATCTCAATAAAATAATTGTACAAAAATAAATTAATGAAAGAGACCTTAAAAATAAATGCATGCTTATTCTAGGAAAAAACAAACAAACAAAAAATACCTAAGCAATAAAGAACTCCATAAAGTAAAAAGCAGACTGGTTTTCTGATCACCTTTAAGGAGTAACCATTGTTAATAGATTGCTGCATATTCTTCCAGACCCTTTGTTATGTATATATAATATATATTCGCTCTCCATAAATATGTTTGGTGAGTTTTTTTTTTTCCACAAAGATCAAATAGCGGGAATCATACCATATATTGATTCAAAATTTTCTCTGAACCTTGCATGAGTGCTGCATTGTGTTAAAGAGCCTACATTCAGTGTTGGGAGATGGGTCAGGGTGTTTCAACTTGCTGCTGGACAGAGTGCACTTATAGGTAGCCTTCTGGGGGTAGGAGAATTCCTTGCCTTCCAAGGGCCCTTGCCTCTACTGCCCAAGGGCTTCTCCTCACACAGCTGCCCTTGTTTCATCCTTCAAGTAATCACCCTTGACTCGCTTTTGCTGCAAGTTTCTATTATCTCTAAGCTTGGAACACCCCCTCCTCCAAGATGCCTTCGACTTTTGTAGAGTTTTTGCCTGCTTGTGTGATTCAAAGATTTGGTTCCTTTGTCTTTCTAATCACATTTGCCTTCTATCTTTCACAGATTCCTCATAATTCTTGGTCTACTGCAAATATCTCTTCTACCTTCCAAGCACTATATTTATTTATTTATTTAAATATATCATTTATGTCATTTTCAAATATCTAGAGTAGGAGCAGAATGCTAGAGCATATACTCTACTCCCATCTTAATCTACTCTCTTCCATACTGCTTTATGACTTGGCTTTTTCATTCAGCAGTATATAAGGTATTGGTTAGGGTCCCTTGATTGCAAGCAACGAAACATCATTTATTCTAACAAAAGAACAAAAGGAATTTACTAGAAGAAGAATGATACAACTTACAGAATCAAAGAAAAAAAAACTGAACAACAGAACCCCAGAAAAGACAAGAACCAGGACAACTTCTAAGATCTAGGTAGTCAGTTCTAATGGACAAGATGCCAATATTGAAATGGATCTGCTCCAGCAGTATTTTTCCTTTCTTTGTGTTATTATACACAAGTTTCAAGTTCCTGAGAGAGTCTTATTGGTCTGAACTAGATCACATGCTTACCCTTTTGCCATGGGAAATAAGAAGACTTAATGGGCAGTTTCACCAAGAGTATATGTGATTACTGGAGCGGGATAGTTACTGATAGGAAAAAGAAGGACTTATTACTAAAAGAAGTGTGATGCACAGGTAAAAACAATAATGGTCTACCACAGGCCACTCCTTGTCTTCCCAATAGCCACTTTCATATATCCGCAATTCCAGAAATGCCCCCACTTACATAATTCAACTATTCCATGTACAATTGAAAGCACACTCACTCCTTTGCTATAGATAGCCAACAAAAGTCTCATCAGTTAGACATTGAGATCCAAGTCCTAGATCTCTGCATGATGTCCTTTCCTTCTCCAGTTCCATCCTGATCCCTATATTCTGTAACCTATGAACTAAATAATAAAGTTCACCATCACATTAATCACTTCTTACATAGAGGAGATTATGTAAGAGGAGAGTGAAAGAAAAATAATTTTAATGGAGGAGAGTGAAAGAAAAATAATTTTAAAACATATGCATGTACATACTTATGTGTTACACTTAAAGCAAAGATATTCAAGTGGAAATCTTCATTTCTACAACCAGTCAAGAGTCTATGGCTAGTATTTATGCTTTCCTCCCCCACTGCCCATTCTAAATTCCGAGCCCTTTGTGTTCCTGCCTATATGGAGTTGCTTTGGTCTTCCACTACCTTTGACTTCTGGACATGGTAGCAGCAGGAAGTGCCCCAGAAGATCCCTCACTGCCATCCAGACTTATCCCTGCCCCATTAAGCAGTAGCAGCCCTACTTCCCCTTCACAGAGTTGACCATCCCAGCCTAATTCCCTTTCTTTATTCTGGCCTATCTTCCTAATGGCATGAGAAGCTTGAAATGACAAGGTGGCTGTTGTCAAGTATATCTGACTGATGTTCATAGGATGGATCGTCTTATCCACCTGGTGATTTAGAGCCCCTTCTGTAGTTGGGGGCTTTGGTGAGTATTTGCAAGTTATATAAACAGTCTCAAACTCTGAGACCATCTTGAGAGTTCTGTGTGCATGCTTCTTCCCCAAATCTTTATACAATTATACCTCCAATCTTGTTCCTTTCCAATTTCCAATGCTCCAAACAAACAACTAGAAATTGCCTATGATTTAATGTAGATCCACACCTCTCTCTCTCCTTCCTTTTATTGCTTGAGGTTCTGCCCTCTGATAAGATGTCCTTTCACCACTGTCCTTCAGGGCCATCCCTGAGTGAAACTGTAACATAGCAGCCTACTTCAAGCTGGTGACAGCAAACATATCATGGAACAGTCAGTAAATTAGGCCAAATAGTTTTTTTATTCCTCTGTAATTTGGCCATAGGGTAATTCTTTGTGATCCCATAGGTATGAGATCCAAGGATAATGTGAGCTACCTGTTCACATAACCTGTGCCTCCAGGATCTGCTCAGGTGCAATCTTGCATTTACTTCCCTTTCATTATGGAATACTTGTGGGAACACCATATTTTATTGCTTTGTAGATCAGAAATAAAAATTAATGATAAGCATCTTAGGTTGTATGCCTAAGAGTATTATATGCCTGGGGTCAGGCATTCGGTCTCCACCAGAGCAAAGCAAAATGTGCTACTCAGAAGGAGATTAGTGCTTGATGAAGGGGCACAGATTTATTTCAAGCCCCTAAAGATCTCAGCTGTGAGTCCCCTCTCAGGGCCTTCCATAAAATCCCTTCTCATTGCAGATTAAACTGTTTGTTCTGTAAAGGAGATAGGAGAAAGAGTCTGCGTAGATTTTGGACTTTGCAGTAGCTGCTGTTCCCCTCCCCCAGCCAGCACCACAAAGAGAGAAAGAGGTGGAAGGGAGCTTTCTTGAGGTTCTCCTCATTCTGTTGTGACAGTCTGGGGTGGAGGGATTCCTAGAGGAAAATGCAGTAAGAAGTTGAGAATACCCCTGTAACTGCAGCTCCCAGGAGATCCATTCTATCACACTAGCTCACACTTCAGCAACTGCTTCCAGCAATTCATCAAAATTTCTAATTTAATGTTCTTACTGGCTTATATGGCATCAAGTAGTGTCTGCCCCAGGGAAGCAAACACTCTGGTCCTGTGGCTTCCCTGTAGGCACCAGTCTCTCTCCAGGTCATTTGACTTTTGGTCTCGTTTCTCTGAAGGATTTATGAAGAGTCGTTAATTTGCATTCTGTCCAGCTTTTTTTCTTATTAGGGAGAGAGTGACATCTTTCTAGCTCTCTACATCTCCAAGTTTAAACTGGAAGTTCTTTGGACACTGAAATTTGAATTTCATATAATTTTTACATGTCATAAAATATTATTCTTCAACTGTTTTTTCACTTTAAAAATGTAAAAACCATTATTAGCTCACAGGCTATACAAAAGCAGGCAGCAGACTGGATTTGGCCCACTGGCGGTGTTTTGCCAACCTCTAATCTAAGGAATTTAATGCTAGTTTATGGATGGTAATGTCATATGGGGAAAGGTCTGCTGGGAGTCTTTCAAGGAAGATTTCCTCATTCTGAGAGACACATAGAAAAGATAGTGCAGAGTCTTCCTCTTGATGTTGCATGTCTGAACGTAATACACAGAACTTTAGCAACCACCTTGCAACTATGAGGGGACTAGCCTGAAGATAAAGCCAGAAGGCTGAGGATGGCAGAGCAGAAAATGAAAAGAATCTGGCTTCTCGATGACATTGTTGTACACCTAAATTAACAATGGAGCCATCCTACATCAGGAATTTTTTATGAGATAATAAAAATTTCCTATCTTTATTTTTTTCTTACCCAGTTATATTTTGTTAGGCATTCCAACTAAAACAATGAGTCAAAAAAAAAATTTTACATCCTCAAAATAAAGCATTCTACTCATTGAAAAATACTGTTAAGAGAATGAAAACAGGACCACAGAATGGAAGCAAATATTTGAAAATCATATATTTGATAACGACCTTGAATTCAGAATCTATAAAGAACTCTCAAAACTCAATAATTAAAAACAGTACATAAAAATAAACAGGCAAAAGATTTGACCAGACATTTTACCACAGAAGATATATGGATGGCAATAAGCACATAAAGAAATACTCAACATCATTAATCATTAGGGAAAGGTAAATTCAAACCACAATGAGATGCTACTACTCTCTTATTAGAATAGCTAAAATTGAAACTACTAACCAAACCAATTGTTGGAGTATATGAAGGAACTCTTATACACTTGTGGTGGAATATAAGATGATAGATCCACCTTGGAAAACAGTTCTGCAGTTTCTTAAAAAGTTATATATACATCTGCCATATGATTGAACCATTCTTCTCCTAGGAATTTAGCCAAGAGAAAGGAAAGTATATTATCACACAAAGACTATACAAGAATTTTACAGATGCTTTTTTCCCTTGTTTTGTTCCCAATTTCTATACCATTCCGCTACCTATCTGGATTCTTTCTTTGACCCACCTTGGCTTGGGAGTTGTGATCTCTTTTAATACTGCTTTTATTCCTTTTGGTCAGATAAAAAATATTTTCCCAAAATAAAGCATCTAGTATGTAGCATCCTCTAAAATTTAACAGACACAAATATTTGTGTGTATATAGACTCCTACATACACAACTACATATATATGTTATGTACTCTAAGAAGTGTCCTTTTTTAGAATCTGAGACTGGGTAGATGATGATGCCATTAATAAAAATTGAGAGCATAGGAGAAACAGTAGGTTTGGGGAGGTATCTACTGATAGGCAGAAGAACACTGAAGTCCCAGTATCTTCTCAAAGGGTTTTTCCTTTACAGATGGGACAGAATTCACATGTTAAAGAGACATGAGTGTTTTGTTTTTTAATTTCTTAAAATATTTTTTCAGTTACAGTTGACATACAATTTTACATTAGTTTCACGTGTACATCATCATGATTAGACATTTATATAGCTTACAAAGTGACCGCCCCAATAAATCTAGTATCCATCTGACACCACACATAGTTATTACAATGTTATTGACTATATTTCTTATGTTATATTTTACATCTCTATGACTATTTTGTAACTACCAATTTGTACTTCTTAATCTCTTCCCCTTTTTCACTTACCCTTCCCAATCCCTCTCCCATTTCACAACCATGAAAATGTTCTCTGTATCTATGAGTTTCTTGTTGTTTTATTTATTTTGTTCTTTAGACTCCACATATAAATGTAATCATATGGCATTTGTCTCTCTCTCTGATATAGTCCACTCAGCACAATACACTCTATGTACATCTATGTTGTTGCAGATAGCAAGATTTCACTCTTTTTTATGGCAGAGTAATATGCCATTGTATGTATGTACCACCTTTTCTTTATCCATTAAACCATATCGGGCTATTGTATATAATGCTGCAATGAATATATGGATTCACATATCCCTTCGAAGTAGTATTTGGGGTTTCTTTGGATAAATATCCAAAAATGGGATAACTGGATCTTTCATTGTCTGTTGTTATAGTCTTTGTTTTAAAGCCTATTTTATCTGGTAAGAGTATTGCCAGCCCAGCCATTTTTTTAATTTCCATTTTGATGAAATATTTTTTTCCATCCCCTCACTTCTAGTCTGTGTCTGTCTTTTGATCTGAAGTGAGTCTCTTATAGACAGCATATATAAGAGTCTTGTTTTCTTATCCATTCAGTCACCTATCTTTATTTAATTGATTTTTTCACAGTTTTATTGCAATATAATAGACAATTAGTTGCTCATATCTGTTATTCAATTCAATGAGTTTTTTTCAATTATAGTTGACATACAATAATATATTAGTTTCAGTTGTACAGCTTAGTGATTAGAGATCTATATAACTCACAAAGTGATCACCCCACTAAATCTAGTACCCATCTTCCCCTCACATAGTTATTACAATATTGTTGACTATTTTCCTTATGCTACACTTCATATCTCCATGAATATTCTGTAACTATCCATTTGTACTTCTTAGTCTCTTTGTCCTTTCTCACCGAGCCCTCCAACATTCCTCTCAACTGGTAGCCCTCAAAATAGTCTCTGTATCTATGAGTTTGTTTCCATTTTTGTTGTTTTTGTTTATTTTGTTCTTTAGATTCCACATGTACATGAAATCATATGATATTTGTCTTTCTCTGACTAACTTCATTCGGGGCAATGTCCTCTAGGTCCATCAAGGCAATATCTTATTCCATTCCCTTCCATTTAGTCTGTGTGTGTCTTTTAATCTGAAGTGAGTCTCTTGTAGGCAGCATATGTAAGAGTCTTGTTTTCTATTTTTTTTTTAATTTTAATTGGTTTCAAGCATATGGTACATTGGTTAGACATCTATATACTTTGTAGGGGTCTTGTTTTCTTATCCATTCAGCCACTCTATCTTTTGATTGGAGCACTTAATTCTTTTTCATTTGAGGTACTTATTGATAGGAATGTAGTTATTACTAGTCTTTATTCATGTTTTTGATACATGATTTTTCTTCTTAAAGAAGTCCTTCCAATTTTATAAATTTGACCTCAAAAGCAAAGGAAGTAAAAGCTAAAATAAATGAATGAGACTACATCAAACTAAAAAGCTTCTGGTCAGCAAAAGAAACCGTCAACAAGGTAAAGAGACAACCAACTTGAATGGGAAAAATATATCTGCAAGCAACGCTTCCAATAAGGGCCTAATATCCAAAATATACAAAGAACTCATACAACTCAATAACAGCAAAAAAACAAATGATCCCATCAAAAAATGAGCAGAGGACCTGAACAGACACTTCTCCATAGAGGACATACAAATGGCCAACAAATATTTAAAAAATGCTCAACAGCACTAGCTATTAGGGAAATGCAATCAAAACCACAATGAGATACCATCTCACACCTGTTAGAAGAGCTATCATCAACAAGACGAGCAATAACAACTACTGGAGAGGATGCGGAGAGAAGAGAATCCTCATACACTGCTGGTGGGACTGCAAATTGGTACAGCCACTACGGAAAACAGTATGGAGGTTCCTCAAAAAATTAAGAATTGATCCTTATGAACTGAATTACCATACGATCCAGTAATCCTTCTACTGGGTATTTACCCCCACAACTTGAAAACCCATATTTTAAAGATATTTGCACACCGATGTTCATAGCAGCATTATTCACAGTGGCCAGGACATGGAAGCAACCGAAGTGTTCTATGATAGATGATTGGCTAAAGAAACTGTGGTACATATATACAATGGAATATTACTCAGCCATAAGAAGAAATGAAATACTGCCATTTGTGACAACCTTGATGGACCTCGAAATAATCATGCTAAGTGAAATAAACCTGACAGAAAAAGTTGAAAACCACATGGTATCACTTATATGTGGGATATAAACCTAAAAGATACAAAATGAACAGGACAAACAAATGGAGACTCATGGACATGGACTATAAACTATTGGTTACCAGAGGGGTAGGGGTGGGGAGGCAGGAGGCAGACAGGGTAAAGGGGGCCAAATAATAGTGACAGAAAGAAATCTAACTATGGGAGGTGAACACACAGTGTAAATAAATAAATAAATATATATATATGCCTTACTGTTAAAGTGTACAGCTAAAACTTATTGGATTTCATTAACCAAAGTCACCATAAAAAAATAATTAATTAAAAAAAATGCCTCCAACATTTCTTGTAATACTGGCTTAGTGTTGATAAATTCCTTTAGCTTATTTTTGTCTGGGAAGCTCTTTATCTGTCCTTCGATTCTAAATAATAGCTTTGCTAAGTAGAGTAATCTTGGTTGTAGGTCCTTGTTTTGATCACTTAGAATATTTCCTGCCAATCCCTTCTGGCCTGCAAAGTTTCTGTTGAAAAACCAGCTGACAGTCTTATGGGAGCTCCCTTGTAGGTAATTAACTGCTTTTCTCTCACTACTTTTAAGATTCTTTCTTTGTCTTTAACCTCTGGCATTTTAATGATGAAGTGTCTTGGTGTGGGCCTTTTTGGGTTCATCTTGTTTGGGACTGTCTGAGCTTCCTGGGCTTGTATATCTATTTCCTTTGCCAGGTTAGGGAAGTTTTCCATCATTATTTTTTTAAATGGGCTTTCAATTCCTTGCTCTCTCTCTTCTCCTTCTGGTACCCCTTTACTGTGAATGTTGGTATACTTGTTGTCCCAGAAGCCCTGTAAACAGTCCTCATTTTTTAAAATTCTTTTTTCTTGTTGCTCTTCTGATTGGGTGCTTTCTGCTACCTTATCTTCTACATCACTGATTCCACCTTCTGCTTCATCTAATCTCTTATATATTCTTCATTTCAGTTATTGTATTCATTTCTGACTGGTTCTTTTTTATGATTTCTATTTCCAAGTTTATATTTCCTATCTCTTCATTAAAGTTATCACTGGATTCATCTCCTCTTTCCCTAAGTTAATTGAGCATTCTTATAACCAGTGTTTTGAACTCTGCTTCTGGTAGATTGCTTGTCTCCATTTTGTTGAGTTCCTCTTCTGGTGCTTTGTTCTGTTCTCTTTTGGGAGAATGTTTCTTTGTCTCCCCATTTACTCTGTCTCCTTGTGCTTGTTTTTATTTATAAGGTTGAGCTTCTATGTCTCCCAGTCTTGGTAGAGCAGCTTTATGTAACAGGTGTCCTGTGGACCCAGTGGCACAGTCTCCCCGGTCACCTGAGTTGGGTGCTCCAGGAGTGTCCTTTGTGTGGGTTTCTGTTGTGAGGAATGATGGTTATTCTGTAGGTTAGTTGTAATTTTGATGTGGTCATGAGAGGAGGCAAGCACAGTGTTTACCTACAATGCCATCTTGACCAGAACTTCAAGACATGAGTTTTAACTGACAGCAAACTCCTTGTGGGATAACACTGAGATGTAGTTGTCAAAAATAGTTCCATATTATAACAACTTTACTTTTAATAGTCTCCCACCAAAAACAATCCAATGGTCCATCAACAGGTGAATGGATAAACAAATTGTGGTACAGCCATACAATTAAATCATACTCAGCAATAAAAATGAATGAACTACTGATACAACAGCATGAATGAATCTCAAAATAAAGTGTGCTGAGTAAAGAAGCCAGACAAAAAAGATTCCATTTATATAAAGGTCTAGAAAACACAAACTATAGTGACAGAAAACACAGTGGTTGCCTGGAGGTATGGGCAGCAGAGCAATGGGTAGGTGGGAGAGATTACAAAGGGGCATTGGGTCATTTTGAGTGGTGATGGATATGTTCATTATAGTGATTTATAGATATAAATATATCTATAAATATATGTATTTATAGACAATAAATATACATATGAATTTATTGTCTATAAATTCTTCATAAAATATTTTAATTTTGCATTTTTCTTTTGATGATAATCTAAATACAACAATTATAATTTTAGATTTGGTTGATTGCCTTATAGTCAAGTCCAGTTATATAATTTTAGTACCCACATTACCACTGCTTTTTGTAATGAAGATGAAACCAAGGCATATTATTTTAGTTATCAAGTGTATAACATTGTCTATGTACCTCTGTCCCTTGCTAGTGATGCACTAACATGTTCCAGCCCTCGTCTCAAAGTGTAGATATAGATGCTCCTCTCTGACACCAGTAGATGCCCAGAGTGACCTGAAAGCACCCCTGCAAATACTATGGCTAAGCATCCTCACACATTGGCTGGATGATTGTGATACAAGATCTCAAGGCACAGACAGGATCTTATTTGCATTCACATGACAGGAGGGCAGTGAGAAGGTGAGGTCCTGGTATACAGACAGAGCAACTGTTCTCTCATACAGATACTTAGGTGGCAAGATCTCAAAGCACAAATAAGGGGATGGATACCCTTAAGACTTAGCCCCTGTCATGGTTTTGGGTTTGGTCCAAATCAGTGTTTCTCATGGCAATACTTGTCCACTGACTTGGCCCTTCTCAGGTTACCATCTGTGTAACTATACCCAGTGGTTGGTCTCTATTATCTTGAAGGATGGGGTAAATGTTTTAAGTTTTTCAAGATCTCAGCCTACCTCCAAGAAGGACTTCTTGCTATAATGTGTATGTCACAATTTGAGTTTTGATAACCTACTGCACTATGTTCCCAGTAAACTACACTATGTTCCCAGTAAAAATCTCTGTGCATTCACAAGGAAAACTCATTCCCCATCCCACAGCTCTCTCCAAGGGAAAAAGGAATGGGTCATTTTCTAGAAGTGGTTCAAAAATTCCTGCATGGTAGGTTCAGGGTTGATTTAATCAGCTATCAGATGACATCATCAAAGGCACAGGGGCTTCCATTCTTTTTTTCCTGCCTTCCTCTATTGACAGCATGTCTTTCTTCCTGGTTGCAAGGTGGCTGTAGCAATTCCAGCACTGTATACAGACACAGCAACAACCTGTTAAGAAGAAGGGAGTTCCCTCCTATATATCTCTTTTTATTACCAAGGAAAACATTCCCAAAAGTCCCCAGTAGACTTCCTCTCAGGTACTAGGACTGGGTCACATGCCCATACCTAACTCAATCATTGGCAAGGAGAATAAGCCCACCAATGACTGGCATTGACTATTCAAGATTCTACCACCAACCCAGCACAGGGCTAAGGTAGGGCCCCTTCCCTAAGCATGTGAGTACTTCAGGACCATGCCAGCAAGGAAGAAGAGTAAGAAATGGATTTTGGTTAAAAAAAAAAAACTAGCATGGCCTGCTACCCGCCTACCAACAGATTCCCCACATACAGACTATTTGGTTCAAAGGATGCTGCACAAGATTCCCCATGGCTATAAGTGGGCGGGAAGCTTGATAGGTGGCTGTCTCTATCTTTCCACTCAAATTCACCACCCAAATCCCTCACTCTCTGTTGGTTTAGGTGCTGTTTCCCCTCAATTTCGTACAAAGCTGAATTCCTCAAAGGACTTGTTCTTGCATTCTCTTCTGGGTATGGGGAGATTGTTTCTCGTCTACCCTGGGGTATGTGGGGGTAGTTTCCCTAACCAATTCCTTTATGAGCAATAAATTATTTTGGTAGATCACTTTATCTGGATTTGCACTACTTTCTGACTACACTTTATACTCAGTAGAGGGATCCAAGGTTTCCTTACCACATGTTAGAAAGTAGCGATCTAGTGATAGTTCACAGGGCATCCCCAAACTTCACAGCAGCATCCAGGCTCCCCGCTCCTCTTTTTTTTCACGGCGAAAGGCAGTAGTGGTTAGCTTACCAACCACTACTAAGAATACTAAGGGTAGATGAACACTGAGTGAATTTCCCTGTAATCTTGCCTCCCTCACCCATTCCAAATCAGAGATGAGTGAGCAGCCAAAGTATTATCTAAATGCCAAAAAGCAGCAGCAAAATCTATGGTATTAATTCATTCTGATGGCACTAATTTATCCTGGTGTCATTTAGATGTGTGCCAGGAGTGCCTCATATTGCCTCCACTGCCTTTTCCAATCAGGCCTGAGCATCCCAAATATATTTAATAAAAGTCAGTTAAACCCCTCTGGTTGTGGCCCTTCCCAGGGACAGTGGTACTCAGAACTGAACTTCTGTACCCTGGTTAATTGAAGTACTGTTGCCAGCAAATGTAAATCTAAGGGAGAGTTTATACACTGATAATTTTAGAGCAGAAATCCCCTAGAGTCATTATACATAGACTTCTTATCTTTGGAATCAAATGGCTGCAACCAGGTATGTTCAGGTGCATCCCATCAAAGACAGTGGCTTGTTGGGAAAAGTACTCTAAATTCTCTCCCTCCTCCTACCACTACCACTCACTTGCTCCCAGATCACCCAAGTCATGAAGCTCGGGTCTCTAGATGAGGAAGTTATATTCTGAGGACAACACCAATTGCTTTCTCTGCCTGTTACAGGGCACTGAAGCTCCCAGTACAGCTCCACCTCTAATCATTAGGCAGTTCTCCTTCCTTCTAATCTTACAGCAAAATATTAAGGCCCTGAGGGAACTAGAGCCTTGTTTTTTTCTTTGATCACTTTCCTCAACTCAGAGTCAGCCCGCTATGCCTTCCTCTACTCTGTTCTCAAATGAGGTAGCAATGACTAACTTGGTGCCAAGTGAATCAAGCAGCCCCCAACCATCAGCCTGTGCTGGGTCTTTTGCTACTCTCTTTGGGTGTGCATTTGAACCCACTTCCTCTGGTTAGGGACTTCCCCATCTCATGATTCTTGGAAGGAGGCAGAGCCCGCCTCCCTCTTCAAACTTAACGCCACATTTAGTCTCCCTGTAACTAGGGTGTTGGCACATAACCTAGATCAGTCATCCTAGACTTTTGCTTAGGCGTGAGCACAAAGAATCAGGGACCCAGGCAATCTCTCTCAGGCAGTGCTAGCATTCAAGGCAAGACAGAACTCTCCGCAGGGCGATAGCAGTGAAAACTGCAGACTGGAGTGCTCGGAGGTGCTGCAGTGGGTTCCTCACCAAACCGGTTCTACAGCGTGGTTTGAGTGTTGTTCCTGCCTGCAAACCTGCCCCTCCAGCCCGCCTGCTGATTTTGGAAGCTGCCCAATATCCTTTTAATGAATTCTTTTTCTGCCTAAATCATCCAGAATCCAATTCTGTTGCTTGCAATCAAGGATCTGGACTGATACGCAGCTATATCTTGTTCAGGAATTTGTCCTATTTCCGAGAAGTCCCAAAGGGCTTTCTTTGTCCTCAGGGAGAGTTGAAGGGGATTCTTTGTAGATATCCATTCTGTTATGAATACGAAAATTAGAAACAATAAGACTACCCACCATTGTCTTACAATATCTAGTTTAGTATCAGTGAGCATGTATGTTCTGAGCAATGCCGGAAAGCCCCTTTTAAAGAAATTTTGCCTGGCAAAAGACTTCGTAATGTTTCTTGAAATAATTAGTTTCATGACCTAGACCTGATCTCTGTGAACACATTATTTTTAAATAGGGATTTAAAATGTGCTTTGGCAAGAACTGAATATTCAAATGTAATGAGTTTAATTGATTATGAGTGTTTCTTTTGAGATGATGCAATAACGGCCTGGTATTGAGTCTGCTTCTCCGGTGTGTGCTGGCAGGAAGGCTTTCTAAGTTTATCTTGGTACATTTGAAATCTGATAAGTTATTGGTTCTCTCTCTAAACTCTGGTACAGAATCTAGCCATAAATGATAAGACACTAACGATGCCCTAAAAACTGACCAAAATAAGGTTACCCCTTGCTAAAACTTTTAATTTCAGCCAAGTGAGTCTGTCTGGGAAGACTATGGGGCCATCCCCCCTCTGATGACTACCAGGACTCACCTTTCCTACTTATTTCCTCCTGCTGTGCCCAGTTCAGGAGGGTGAAAAGTGGGTTCGATTGGGTGTTGTGCCAAAACTGTCCACAGAAGCCTTAAGCTTCTGGGGCTTTGGGGGATAGATGGAGGGTATCTTCATGCCAAGTATACATGTACTGGGAAAGGAATTTTGGGGTGATGGAACTCTTCTATATCTTGATTATGGTGGTGCTTACATGACTCTAGGCTTTGTCTAAACTCATAGAAATGTACACTAATAAGAGTAAGTTTTATTATATGTAAATTTAAAATCAATTTTTAAAAATTTTTTAAAGAATATGAGTGCTGTAGTATCTATTTTCCATGTGCGAATTGTGGCTGTGCGGTGGTGCAGCATGCAAACACATGACCACAGTAAAGTGTCTCCAGCTATTCTGAAAGCACTATGTGGTTCACATTCCAATAGCCACCTCAAATATGAAATTCTAAAATTCGTGAGTGCCCATTTTAGGGCCAGGAATTAATTTGTAAGGAAGATACTGGGTGTGGCTTTTTTTTTCAGGCTCCTATTGAAGGCTGAAAGAATCTCTCTTTTGTCTTGATATAGTACTATTTATTCCTAGATCCCAAAAAACTGATATCTATGTGCACGATGCAAAGCTTAGTAGAATCACTGAATGCTGAGAAAGCAATTTACACTTAACAGTCCATAGGGTCCAAATTCCCGGTAATAGGACCAACTTTTCCTAAAAGTTTTGTGTAGTGACTGGATTCCTACAATTTTCCTGGTTTGTTGGTGAAGCCCTGGTCTTAATCATCTCCACCTGCTGTGCCACATAATTCTTGGTTGACCTCCTATTCCGGCAATTCTCAACCTTGATTCTAGTTTAGAATTACCTGATACCCAGGCCATCACTCAGATCGATTAGATAAGAATCTCTGGAATGTGAGGCCTAAACATCAGTATTTATTTAAAACCCTTCAGATGATGTCTATACTTCTGAAAGGGGCAAGTTTCTACTTCATGGACAGACAGGAACACAGGAAGAGGGATGAATTAGTCTGTTTAGGCTTCCATAACAAAAATCCACAGAGTGGGATGGCTTAAACAACAGAAACTTATTTTCTCACAGTGATCAAGGTCTCTGCAGGGTTAGTTTCCCCTGAGGCCTCTCTCCTTGGTTTGCCCATGGATATCCTTTTGCTGCCTCTTCATAGGGTCAGCCCTCTGTGCCCACAGGCCTCATTTGTCTCCTTGTGCGTCATAATCTCCTCTTATAAAAACATTAGTCAGAATGGAGTAGAGCCCACCCTAACAGCCTCATTTTAATTGTATTTCCTCTTAAAAGGCCCTATCTCCAAATACAGTCCCATTCTGAGGTACTTAGTGTTAGAGATTCAGCATTTGAATGGGGGGAGGAACACAATTCCGCTCATAACAAAGGAGATTATGGTTCCTCTAATACTCCTCAACCTTTTGTTATCTTAACCTGCTGGGTTAATAGCCAAACTCTTGATCCTTTGCTGGTGTGGCTGCCTACATCAGGGCTAGGAGACTAGAGTTCAATAGGGCAGTCCAGGTTCCACTTTCAGGAGACCATTCTCCCAAATGCTAACCACTGTTCCTCTTAGAACCAATGTTGAGAAATTCTGCTTTGTCGCCAGAATGCTCTGAAGTGCATCAGAATAGGTTATTAATCAACTTAACTCCAAGTTCCCTGCTGCATCCTGGGCTGTAAAGTCTATCTTTGTTATATTTCCCATCCTAAATATGCTTGGCCATATTGTTCAATATGGTTGACCAGAAGTTATGTGTTCAGCTCAAATGATAACATAAAAATATTCCAAATAACGTATAAATGCCCCAGATTTAAACAATGTGAAATTCCTGAGAAGGAAATAAATTTCAATATTCTAAAGAAATTTAAGTACAAAAGTATTTCCTCCTGATTTCTGTTTCTGCTCACTCTCAGCTAGAAGGGTCTCACTCTGAAGTGTGAGGAGAGTAGAGGTTCCTTTGACAACTGCAACCCGAGCTGTCATCCACTGGAATAGGTGAAGTTCATGCAGGGACTCCAAAAAAGAATTAATCAAACTCCGAGGTTTTCATATGTCCCACTGTTTAATAGTTCAAAAAGTTAATTGGGCACATAAGATTTTCCTGGCACCAATCCTACATGTACAAAAATGTTAGAAGAAAATAATGCAAAGAAGCAACCAGACAAACCCAGTAAATGAAACATTCTGGAGAACCATTGGCCCAGTATCTTTAGCAAATCAGTATCATTAAAAATGGTGTTTTGGACAATAGTTTAGTGGTGGTTACCAGAGGGAAACACGGGAGGGAGGAGGTAGATAAAGGTAAAGGGGGTCAAATATACGGTGACAGAAGGAGATTTGACTTTGGATGATGAACACACGATGCAATATATATACGATGTATTATTGAATTGTACACTTGAAATCTATATAATTTTATTAACCAATGTCACCCCAATAAATTTAATTTTAAAAATGGCGTCTGTGCTAGATTAAAAGAAACTTAAAGACATGAGAACCAGATGCAATGCACGGTCTGGATTGGATACTGTTTTGGATGAAGCAACTGTAAGGGACATTTTTAGGTCACTTGGGGAAATACGAATATGATCTGGATGTTAGATGAGTTGAAAATTTACTGAAATAGCAAAACAGGTTGATGACTGTAAAAAAGCAGGCTGTAGAACTGTATGCGTAGTAAGATCTCGGCTTGGTGACGAAATAAGAGCATGGAGAGAGAGAAGGAGAGAGAGAGAGACAGAGACAGAGAGAGAGAGAGAGAGAGAGAGAGACAGAGAGAGAGAGATCTGAATATTATATACTAGGGTCATATAGTGGTAATTTCTAGGTAGTGGAAATTTTACTCGTTTAATTATTTATTTTATTTCTGTGTATCTATATTGTTTAATTTTCAATAGTGCATCTGTACATCTTCTGTATTAACATAAAATTATTTAAAAGAAAAAGTTCTTAGTCACAAGCAAACCTCAGCCCCTGAAGCAGTAATCTTAAGCAAAATCACGTTGCTAGAAACTAGTACATAATACAGTCCAGACTCACACTGCTGCCACAAAGTAAAGCAGAGATGGTGATATCTGGAGGAAAGAAGAGAAACCATAGAAAACACAAGAGAAAGAGGAAATTGTCTTTCTTTTAGCCTCAACAGGAGGCAACCTAGGTGCTGCTAGTTATTTAGGATCCATATCCCCTCAGTTTAAACTTTACTGCCTCTTGCTCTGAAATTTCTCAGTTGTATGAAGCCTGCCTTTTCAGGTGGTTTTCCTACTCTCTCTCATTTATTTTACTTCATGAATTACCCTCAGTGGATTCCTAAACAGATATTCAGAAGCTTGTGTACTTGGGTCTTGATTAGGAAAAATGCAACTGCCTTTGGGTTTGATGCCCTTGTGAAAAGCCTTTGACTTTCCCAAGACTTAAATACTGCTTCACCAATAGTGGAAACAGTTCTTTCTGTCTGCTCTTGTGACTCCCTTTCTCCTTTGAAGCAGGCTCAACTGAGTTTCCTCTTTTTTTAATTGTGAGAAATATAAAAGCTATAGTAGAGGTACAAAGACTATTCTAACAAAAACCCATATTCCCATCACCCACAATTGTAGATATTGTGTCATATCTGCTTCCTGCAGTTAAAATATATTAGAGATATAACTAATTTTCCAGGTAACCACCACTTGCATTGTCACACCTGAGACAATCACTATGATCTGGAGTGTATTCTTATCCATTTTTATGCCTTATAAGCATACATCCATAAACTGTATATGGTATTTTTTGTGCCTATCCATTTACATAATTGCATTATTTTTATTCAGCATTATGTTTTTGAGACCCATATTGCTATATGTAGTTCTAGCTCCATTTCTGTGCAGTATTACATTATATGACATCACCGCATTTTATTTTTTGGACAAGACTTACAAATTGCTCGCCAGTGGTTGTAATAGTTACGTTCCAATCAGCAGTGTAGGAATATGCTTATTTGCCCACATTTTCCCAACACTTGCAATAGTTAGATCTTAAAATATTCATCCGCTTAATGGCTAAAAAATGATACCTCATTTTTGTTTTCATACTCATGTGCAAAGTGTTGCTTGCTCTAGTCTGATTTCTGGAATCAGGTAGGGCCTTGGCTCCTCAGCCTCAGCAGGAACTGACACTCTAGCCCCTATAGCCTGTGTCATTTCTGGCTCCCTTGTTACCAGCATGCATGTCTATCTTACCTGTAGGAATTCTCTCTCTGTTTCTGACCCCTGGAGAGATTTTTTTTTAAGTTTTCAAGCTCAGATGCCCATTTTTAACTTTGAAAATATTTTATAAAAATGCGGGACAACTATTTCAAATTCAAACAAACTAAAGACACATAAAATGCAATGCATGAAACTTGACTGAATTCGGGTTTTTAAAAAAGTTGTGAAAAGATATTTTGGAGACAACTAGGAAAATCTTAATATGATCTGATATTATTAGATGATATTAAAATACTATTATAAGAATATGATCGTTCATTTCCTTAGTTGTGATAAAGGTTTTGCAATTATGTAGGAGACTGTCCTTTCAAGATACACATTGAAGTTTTTAGGGATGATGTAAGTCAACTCACTTTCAGATGGTTCAAAAAATTAGATAGATAGATAGATAGATAGATAGATAGATAGATAGAGATAGAAGATAGATAAAGCAAATATGGCAAAATGTTAACAGTTGAAACTGAGTAGTGGACATAATGAAATCCATTGTGCTAATTTGAATTTTTCTATATATTTGAGATTTTTCACAATAAAAAGATTGGAAATATTTTACATTAGATTTCTAGGTATTTGAAACAGGGTTGAAGACAGGTTTTAGTGAATGCTTAAGTCACTATCTTGATCCAGAAGCTCAGCTAAATTTTTCATATTTTAATCTTTACTTCCCTAATATGTGCATGACTACATTAGTTAGGCTGTAAGTCCAGCTTCTTGTAATAGAGACCCAAATGAACAGAGTCTTAAATAAAACAGAAATTTATTTCCCTTAAATGTAACAGACCAGAAGAAGGCAGTCCAGGACAAGTGTAGCAGCTGTTCTATGAGGTTATCCAGGTTGCAGGGCAGTAGAAGTGAGTCTAGGAGTATAGGAGTCTGTGGATATACCACAAAAATTCAAGAAGGCCCTTCCGTAGTTTTTCCTTGCATCTGGAACCGGATGTAATTAAAACCAAGGTAGAGGAACAACACTGATAGAATGCCACCCACTAAATGTAAAGGTATATTCTTACTCTCTAAGACTTCGTGGTTCACATGGAATTTACCTGCATTTACAGTTAAAAGCCCCAGCCTATAGTCTTGGCTCAGAAGTAGGAAAAAGGGAGTAAAAAAATTTCTGCTCTCCAATGCTGAAGAAGCCTGACTGTTGACATTATTTTGAGATAATCTTAACTAGGACCAACATATTTTTTTTCTGATACTCCAATCCCTGTCTTAGCCACAAAAGCATATACAGTCTGTTCTTACTAGGTCCACTTGGGTCCACCTGCTTTTAGACACCAGCCACAGTTGTAAGGTCAAAAACCTATGAGGCCTGTGCTTTCTAAAGCTGCTGTATATTAAAAGCAGTTGTATGCAGCAGACACCAATGATAACATAAACCTCTACAAACTCCCAAAGTCAATGATGCAGATGGCCAGTGCTTTCTAGAGCCTGCTCTATGGAAAAAA
>NW_024353905.1:510562-572091 GCF_902729225.1 Pteropus medius | reverse complement strand
TTTTGGCCCCAGATGGCAGAAGACATCAATTCCAAATGCAAGACAGAGGATAAAAGAGAGCTTAAAACAGAGCTTGCAAACTGGTAGCCTGTTGAAGAGATTCAATCCACAGATGTGTTTGATTTGGCTCATAAGAATTTTTTAAAATATTTTTTAAATTACTTGTCAGCATATAAAATTAGTAGAGTTCATATAAAAACCCAGATTTTATGGTTTCTCTGAAAAAGTTGGGAGATTCTGGTCATATAGATATGCATTTCTGTATGGCAAAATCAGCTGGATGGAGTAGCCACTACTTCTTTTAGGAAGGGTCACAGTCCCCATCTAGACTTTTGTGTGACCTGCCTAGCCCTTGCCTACATCTGAGTTTATGATCTCTGATTTAAATTGACCAGCATTAGAGATTGTTTGTGATCTGAGAGAAATGCAAATCATCCATCTCCGTGAGTGTTTAATCATGTCAGAGCGAGTATTTGGCAATGTAGAGAGTGCCAGGGAGGTGTGTGCCAAGAATCTGATCATCCATCAAGAGAGGGGTGATGAGAAGACATGGGTCTATATAACAAAGATGGAGACATTGTTATGAAAGGCAAGAGAAAAGGGCGCCACAGCCCGCAGTGGTGGAGAGGCAGGCTAGGCTGTAGCAGGTGACAACAGGCTTCAATTACAGCCAAGTGTTGCTAGGGCAACTCAGACTCAATGAACAGCCTGGAGGGCCTCTAGCCCTCTCACTGCTAAGGCCGCTAATTTAAGAGGCCAGAGCTATGAGGTCAGAGAAGCTTATGAGGAAAAAGATAAGGTTGCAGAAGCATTATCCTGGGTTAGGGCTCTTGGTAGTAGAGACAGAGGGAGCCACAATATTTCACACAAAGCTACTGGTGGCCACTCTAAAGGGCTCTGGAATTGAGAACCATTACATCTTCCCCCTTAAAAGCACTTTTTTCCAAACTGTCAGTCATAACTCATTGGTGGGCTGTGAAATTACTTTAGTGGAACAAGATCAGCATTTTTAAATGAAGAAAATAAATAAAATTTAAAAAGAGTATTATATACAGTAAATACTGTTTTGTGAAACATTGGTTTCAGATGTCTGTGTGTGCGTGTGTGTAAGGTGCACATGTAATGAGTTGTGATGTCAAATATGTTTCTTACTCTGTGAACTGCGCTCAAAAAAGTTTGAGAGCCCCTATCACGAGCTACAGAGTCAGTCAGTCATTGTGACCAGCTGACTAGATGTGCCAAATTTGACTTGTGTAATAGATTTTTTTTCGTTCTTTTGTTTTGTTTTTGCTGTTGTGAGCAAGAATGGCAGATGCAGGCCAATTATAACCTTCTAAGGAGGACTTTCTGGTATCAGAAAAAACACAGGTAATGCTGGGCCAGCAGGGAAACAGGTTTTGGGGTGTGGCTTCTCAGGAGAGGCACAACTCCACCTGACTGCTCGAGAGTCTATCCCCTGGGAGTGGTAGCACTGCAGGTGAGTGTGTAAGTGAAACCAAAAGGAGAGCCTACTCCACAGTGCTGGACCCAAATTCCCTTCTTATCTGGAATCTTCCAGGATTTCTAGGAGCAACATCATTCCCAACATTATTTTTGCATAGTTCACACTGTCGGTACCCTACCCAATGGCCATTCTTCACTTTCTTGCTCCCTAATAGAGTCCCCACTTTTTTTGGTATTTAGGGTAACCCTGTGCATCATGGGAGCTGGGATTCTAAATGTATAATCTCAATTTCTACACTTACTCGCGGACTGTGACCAACAGGTTATAGACTAGTAACAGTCCAGGGACCACACAATGTGTGACACTGGTCTGAGCTAACTGATCATGAAAATTTCATTTCCCTTGCCAAATGATTGGTTTAGGCACGGCATGAGACATGATTTCTGGTGATTGAGATAAGAGGGGGTGTCTACTGGGGCACCTGGGAAAAATTTCTTCTGGTCTTAATAAGGGACACCTGACATTTATGCTCTTCTTCCAGCTTCTTCTTGTTAGTTTATGACCGTATGACACCTGAGCAGCTGTGGCCATCTTGGGATCATAAAGTGAAGGACTAACAGGCTGAATACAGTGGAACAGGATGGAGGGAAACTGGGTTCTTAATGATGTTGCCAAACTGCTGAATTACCTACTCTTGAATCCCTTTATATCTGAAAGATAATAAAAATGGCCTTATTGGTCCACTTTGATCCACTTTGTGTTGGCTTTGCTGTTACTTGCAACTGAAAGAATTTTGACTGATGCACCTTGTAGGACATGACACCTTGTAGGGTTAAATAGTTTGGGTACACAGGCCTATCTGTACTTAGGATATTTTATAGTGAGCTTGGAATTCCCAGAAAAAAAGTGTAAGGATAAATGAGTAAACAATGCTGCAGTTGTATACTGACCCACCAGATAGCAGGTGTTGTTCTAATTCTAGTATCTTTTGTTTTGTATTTCATTTAACATACAGTATATTTGATCTTTTATGGGTATAGGTCCATGAATTTTAACACATTCATAGATTCATGTAACCACCACTACAATCAGAATACAGAACAGTTACATCACCCCATAAAACTCCATCATGCTATTGCTTTGAAGTCACAGAATCATACAGTATGCAACGTTTTGAGATCATCTCCTTTCACTCAGTGTTATGCCTTTAAGATTTGTGCAAATCGTAGCACGTTCATTCCTTTTTATTGCTGAGTAGTATTCCATTGGCTGGATGTACCACAGGTTGTTTATCTGTTCATCACTTAAAGAATATTTTGGTTGTTTTCGTGATTATGAATAGAACATTTTAAGCTTTTATGTATAGATTATGTGTGAACATAAGTTTTTATTTCTTAACAGTATATACTTATAATTGGGATTGCTGGGTCATATGGTAATTGTACATTTAACTTTATAAGAAATTGCTTAAATGTTTTCCAGGGAGGCTATACTATTTTGCATCCCCACCAGCAATATGAGAATTCCAGATGTTTCCCTATATTTTCTTCTAAAAATCTTATAGTTTTATAATTTACGTTCAGATCTAGGATCCATTTTGAGTTAACTTTTGTATAAGGTGTGAGGCTTCGGTCAAGGTTCATTTCTTATGTATGAATGTCCAATTGTTCCAATACCATTTGTTGAAAAAACTGCCATTTCTCCATTAAATTCTTTGCATCTTTGTCAAAAATCAATTGAACATACTTGTATGAGTCTATATCTGTTTCTATATTCTGCTCCATTGTTCTATATGTCTTTCCCTTTGCCAATACCATACTGTCTTGATTACTATAGCTATATAGTAAGGCTTAAACTCAGGTGGTGTGATTCCTCAAACTTTACTAATCTTTTCAAAGTCATTGTGGCTATTCTACTTCCTTTGCCTTTTCATATAAATTTTAGAATCAACTCACCTATATCTACAAAAAATCTTGCTGGAATTTTTGATAGAAACTGCATTAAATCTATAGATCAATTTAGGGAGAATTGGCATTTTCAATATGTTGTGTTCCAGTCCATAAACATAATATGTTTCTCTGGTTATTTTAGGTCTTTAGAGATTTCTTTCATCAGCATTTTTTAGTTTTCAGCATATAGATCCTATACGTGTTTTGTTAAATTTTTACCTATATATTTCATTTCTTGGAACTATTATAGATAGTATTGTTCATTGCTAGTATATACAAATGTGAGGGATTTCTGAGTATTTACCTTGCTAAATTCACTAATTAGTTCTAGGTATGTGTGTGTGTGTATTATTTGGAATTGTCTGTGTCATTTGTGAATAGGGACAGTTTTATTCCTCCCCTCTCCTTTTCTCTACTCTCCCTCCCTAACTGCCTAGAGTTAATTTGGATAAAATACAAGAGTGGAAGATAAGTAGATTTGTTATAGGTCATCTGTAAATTACTCAAGCTGTTTAGAAGTCATTCTATAACAAGGTGATAAAAATGTTATATACAGATGATATGATCATGTATTATTTAAAATGATAAAACAATAATAAATTTTTTTAAATAATAAATATTACAAACATACCAGTACTTCTTCTATGCCAGGGACTGTTCTAACAATTGTACATAAATGAACTAATCTAATAATCATAACCCTATGATGTGGGTACTATTGTGCCCATTTTACAGATGCAGAAATTAAATGGCAAAGCTGGCTATAAACTCAGGGAGTCTGGCTCCAGAGCCATTATATAATACAATGGAAGATTCTAGAAATGAACTCCAAAATATCTGGGAGATTAGTATTTGATAAAGAGGCCTTTCAAATAAATGAGTAAAGTGTCAATTATTCAATAATTATATAGGAACAACTGGGTAGCTACTGGGAAAAATTAAAGTTGGAAACCTACATTTGTACTGTACATCAAAATAAAACTAATGTGACACAAGTATTTAAAGATATAAATTAAAACCATAAAGGTGCAAGAAGAACCATGGAGAGTTATATAAGCTTGAGGTAGGGAAAGCTTTTCAAACTACAGCACATAAGCCAGCTATTGTAAATGAAATGATCAGTAATTTGATTATATAAAATATTTAAAATTTTTATATCCTAAGAAATAAATTTACAAGATTAAAAGACAAATAACAAACTGAGGAAAATATTTGTGAAAGGAAGACAAAGGGCTACTATCCACAATATAAAAAGAGCTATTCCAAATCAATAAGAAAATACTAAATTCAATAAAAACATGGGAAAGCAACACAAAAAGGCAACACATTTGAAAATAGAAGAATACAAATGGCTAAGAAACAAATTAAATGGTGCTCAACTTCACTAAAAATCAAAAACATGAAAATAAAAGTAATAAAAAATCACTTTGTATCAGATTAGCAAAGAAAAAAATCAGTGAAAATACACAGCTTTGGCAAGGGTATGGGGGAAAACTCTCTCATACTCTGGTAGTATGAATATAAATTTTTATAATCTCGTTTGCAGGATAAGTTGGCAATATCTATCCAATTGTAAAATGTATATACCCATTGCAGCAATTCCAATTCCAGGCATTTGTCACACAGAAGTACATACATATGCAAAGCTATTCATAAGGATGTTCATTTTAGCATTTTATAATAATGAAAACTCAGTAACAATTCAAGGAAGCATCCACTCTATGCAACTAATTAAAAAACTAAAGTAAATCTTTAAGTATTAACATATTAAGAAACACATAATCTATTGTTACCTCATCCACTTATTTCTGAGGATCCTCAGGGAATTTCTTATAGGGCGACTGTTAGGTAAATTAGCATTGCTTTGTAACCTGCGAAACAGGCATAAGCATAATACTTATCTTCTCATATGTTGTTCATTTATTCCTTCGAAAATGATTCATTGAACAGATACAATTACCAGGCACTGTGCTAGGTGCTGGAGTAAAAATATAAACAAAATAGACATGGTCCCACTCGAGAGGTGCTCACTGACCAATAGAGGGTGTGTAGAGTAGGCAGGGGGTTGAAGGGAACAAACATTAATCATACAACTGTACAATTAAATTGGCTTGGGTGCCTAGGGAGGAAAATCACAGTGTATGATAAAAATATTATTACAGAGTGCTCTGATTCAGTTTAGGAGGAGGCAGGGAAGGCTTCCCTGACATGATATTTGATTTTTAAAAAAAAGATAATGACAGGCCAGTTACTGTGTACAAATGCCAGCTCCAGAGATTAGTTAACAAGGATAATGTATATGTATATACACTGACATAGAAAGCATGTCAAGAAACAATTAAGTCAATAAAGCAAATTGTAAAACTATACAGCATGATCCAATGTATAGATAGAAAAAGATCTGGAGAATATATACCATACTAATAGTTGTTAACTCTATTTGGATAATTTATAAATTTGTCTGGCACTCTGTAATCAGAAAAAAACAAAGATATGTATATGTATATATAGGAGCAACAGCATAGATATTAGGAAAATTAGTATTTAAGGCAAAAAGTTTTAATTAGGGTAAAGAGGGATACTGATAAAAGATACTATTTACCAAGAATATCTTCTGTAATAAACATACATAGCAAATAATATTCCATTAAAATACATAAAGAAAACAGAAAAGCAGATAAGTTGTACCTTATAAAGTAAGTTTTTTTAAAAAATGCCTAAGCGGCCCTTGCAAAATTTGATCATATACTGAGTCACAAAAGAAAGCGCAATAAGTTTCCAATTGTAGAAATCATAAAAGTTACATTATTGGACCACAGTGCAATATAACAAACTTCTAACCACAAAAACAGTAAAAAAAAAGTTGGGTCACTCCAAAAATCAAATACTTCTAAATAACTCATGGTCAAAGAAGAAATCAAAACCGAAATTGTAGACTAGAAATTAATGAGAATACATATTAAGGTCAAACACAGAAAAAAATTATAACCTTAAATGCTTTTAGAAATAAATGAGAAAGAATGAAAATGAATAAAGCACATATTTAATATAAGCCTTCACAAAGAAAACAGCAAAACAAACTTAGAACTTAGAGGAAGATATTAATAAATATATAAGCTGAAACTAATAATTTATTAAGTAGAGAATAGAAAAAATGGTAGAATAGAATAGGAAAACAGAAATAGTTCTTTGAAAATATAAACAAAACAGAGAAATTTCTGTAGTCTAATTAAAATAGAAAGAGAAATCCATAAAAATATAAGATGGTTTGATTGATGGATAGACAGATGTGATAAAACAAAGACAGCAAAACATTAAATAGTAAAATCTATGTTGTGGGTATGCAGATGTTCACTGTAAAATTCCTTCAACTTTGCTGTATGTTTGAAAATATTTATGATAAAATAGATAAAAATCTGTTATCATCCAGAGCATCAGTTTGGGAAACATTGCACTAGAAGTTTCATTAGAACCAGGAGAAAGACAAAGATGTCCACTATTGCCTCTATTATTTAACATTTTTCTAGAAATCAGTAAAACATAATAAGTCAAGTAAATGCATATAGTAATTACAAATATAATAAGGAGGGGAAATTGTTTGCAGATGATATCATTATCCACCTGGAAAACACAAGAGAATGAATAGAAAAATTATTAGAACTGATAAGGAAGGTAAATAGAGTGGCCAGTTACAAAAAGATGTCTCATTATGCACAAAAAATATAAAGAGCTACTTCTAAATAGGCATAGTAGTGAAAGGAAGGGTGGCGAAAGGCATTTTTCATGTTTTGTTCTGAGTAAAGTACTTTCTGTGATGTTTGAATCCTTTACAACCAAAATGATTCATGTAGTTATTTGAAAAAGGGAAAATAAATCAATGGTAGGCAGAATCCTAATATGCACCCCACCCCAGATTTCCCACCCTAATTTCCGGACTACGGTTGTGATGAGATACCTTGCCTGTAATTATGTTACATGATATGGCAAAAGAGATTTTGCAGATTTAATTAAAGTTCCCCTTAAAATAGGGAGATTATTCTGGACTATTCTAATGGCTTTAATCATACAAAACTTTTAAAAGCAGAGAGTTTTCTCAGGCTAGTGGCAGAAGGAAAAGTAAGAGAGATTCCAAGCAAAAGAGGGATTCAGTGTGCCACTGCCGGCTTGAAGATGGAAAGGGACATGCAAGGAAAAATGTGAGTGGCCTCTAGAAGCTGGGAGCATAGGCATCTCAGTCCTACAAGAGCAAGGAACTGAATCCTGACAACAACTTGAATGAACTCAGAAGTGGATTCTTCCCAGAGCCTCCAGATAAAAGCCAAGTGTGGGACACCTTGACTTTGGCATTGTATGATCCTAAGCAGAGAACTCAGTCAAGCCTCTGACCTACAGAACTGTGAGACAATAAGGTGTTGTTTTAAACTGATAAATTTGTGGTAATTTGTTATGCAACGATAGAAAACAAATACAGGTTCTCCTCTATTTACAATGGGGTTACGTCCCAATAAACCCATCATCAGTCAAAAATAGTGTAAGTTGAAAATGCATTTAATACACCTAACTTACCAAACATCATAGCTTAGCATTGCTTATCTTAAACATGCTCAGGATACAATGTTCAAAAAACACTGGTAACACAGTGTACTGTAGAGTATCGGTTGTTTACACTCATGATCATGTGGCTGATTGGGAGCTGAGGCTAGCTGCCAATGCCCCAGCATCACTGGAGAGTATTGTGTTACACGTTGCTAGCCCGGGAAAAAATCAAAATTCAAAATTCGAAGTATGGTTTCTACTAAATGTATACCACTTTCTACTATAGTAAGGTTGAAAAATTGTGAGTCAAATCATCGTAAATTGGGGACCATCTGTACAAAATACATTATTACATCTGCAAAACAACAAAATATGTTGTCTATCAAATTTTCAAAGGTTCAAAGTCCATTAATGACCTAGTAATGCAGTAGGATAGGGAGATAACATACTCATACCCCTCATGGGAATGTAAATTGGTAAAACCTTTCTCAAAGTACACTAGGCAATACCTATCAACCCCACAAAAAATGCAACTATGCTTTGCCTTATTAAACTTTATTGTAGTTAAATAGGATGGTGTCCAAAGATTTTTCTAAATGTCTTTTACAAAACTGCTTATAACAGTGGACAATTAGAAATAACAGGAATATATGGCCAAAGAAGACTGGGTTGTCAAATAAAATATCCTATACTATTTGATGAAATAAATTTATGCAACCAAAAGCCCAATAGGAATTCTTATAGAACTTTACAAGTTAATTTTAAAATTCACCTAAAAGAAAATGCCTGAGAATAGTCAAGAAGTTTGTAGGAAAAAAAGAGGGTCTTGCCTTAGCACATATGGGGTAATAATTTAAAGCTCAAGTCTTTAAAAAACTGGTATTGGTACTGGTATGGACTTTAGAACTATTGAACTATTGAATGTATGATTTACATTCAAATGTTTAGGGCCTTATGAAAAATACCAATAAGTTATTTGTATTACAATGAAATAATATCACCTATTAAACATAACATCGTTAGAATATTTAATGACTTAGAAAAATGTTTACCAAAAGTAATTCAGAAAATGAAAAAGGCTAAACATAAAAAATTCTAAAATATTACAGGGAAATACAGGACAATGTTTCTAATATTGGTGTAGAAAGGCCTTCTTATATAAGATTCAAAATACAAAAGCCATAAAAGAAACAAACGAGAAATTTGAATATATCAACATTTAAAACATCCATACTCAAAAAGACCCCGTAAGAAAAATTTAAAAGCAAGCAAAACTCTGCTAAAAAATTTCCCACACATGTAACAAAGATTTATATCCAGACTACAGGACTCAATAATGAGAAGCCAAACAATCCAAATAGAAACTAGATAAAAGATATGAACAGGCAAGTCACGAAACAACACAAGTAAATAGCTAAGAAACATGAAAATATTCCTTAATCTTGCTAAAAATCAGAGAAATGTAAATAATGAGAAAGCATTTTCACTCATCACATTGGCAAAACATTCAAATGATTGGTTAAAACCTAGTGTGGATACAAATTTAGGGAAATGGTTATTCTTATTCACTGCTGGTGGAGGTATAAACTAAGTCTTCCGCCACGGCAATTTGGCATTCCATATTAACATTTCGAAATTTGATGTCTTTGAGCCATCTATTTTTCACTTCTTTGCATTTATCTTACAGAAATGTTTTCTCATATGTACAAAAAAGCATGTACAAGGATTTTCACTGCAGCACTGTTAATAGTTTAAAAAATAAAAGCACTCTTACAGTATATTGTTACAACTGTTCTGGAGAGCCTGTTCTGAAATTTTTGGAAGAAGTGACTATTTGACCCTAGCTACTCCATGTCTACAAATTTCTCCTTGAGGAAAATCTTAGAAATATGCAAATATTTAGTTACATCAAAGTTCATGTCTGTATTTCTTATAATTAAAAAGACCTAAACACGGACTCCTGGTTAAATAATTAGCATTACAATGGAATAACATTCACCCATTAAAAATAACGTTGTAAGAATATTTAATGGGTCAGTCTATCTCAAAGGGGCTTCCATAAAGCTGAGATGATATGCAAAATTTTATGTGTAAATATGTATTTGGCCGGCAGTGGATCCATTCATCAGATTCTCAATTCGGAGCATGAGCCTTTGCTCTGGAGGATTGGAATTAGAATCGGAGGGTATAATTACAGATTTTATTTCCTCTATGATTCAAGAGTACTTCGGATAGTGCTTTTGTCTTTATACTTTAAAATACTGTGTTAATACATGTTTTTTGTTAACAATTCAAACCCTACCGAAGTATCTAGAGTTGCAAGTCAAAGCTGTTCTCTACTCTCACCCTCCAATTTCATTGTGCAACCCCAATGAAGCACAGTTTATAGTTAGGGGTATCTCCTACCAGATCCATTTCATTACTATGCATTTACAGATGCAGATACTCTATAAAACTCTTTGCCAATCTCACTGCCACCTCAAATAGTACCAAGAAGAAAAAGAAAGAGAATGTTTATTGAGGGTTTACTATGTGCCTGAAGTAAGTGTTCTAAGCCTTTGCCCTTATGAACTCACTGTGGTCGGCGCCCCGGTCGTCCCTCGCCCTCCATCCACACCTTGTCCCTGCCTGCCCTCTTGCCCCCCATTCTTCACAAGGCAGCCAGAGATTAATTGTTAAACGCAAATCAAATCAAATTCTGTCAACCTTCAGCGGCTTCCATCGTGCCTCGAATCAAATCCTAATTCCTTAGAGACCCTACTATCCTTCATGGTTGGGTTTGCTGGGCTGGCTCAGACACGGTCCCCTATTGGGGACCTGGCTTCTCCGCGAAGGAAGCGCCCTTCCAAGGGGCAGGGGCGGGGATTTTCGAGCTGGGGGGTGGAGCCTCGGATCTTGAGTGTGGAGAGCCATAAGGGGAGGCTTTTCGCGGAGGGCGAGCGAGGGGAGCCGGGCTAAAGCAGGGCTGTGGACCCGGCACTCTCCTGCGGGCCCCGCGGTGCTATTGCCGCTGAGGTGAGCATTTTCCCTCGGGTTTGGGGTGCGGGCTCTGCTTTCGTGGTCGTCCTCGGATTCTCGCTGGGGGTTGTTCCCACGGGACCCTGCGCGGAGGTGCGGAGGTAGCGGCCTTAGGGAGCCTGCGGGAGAGGCTGGCGAAGGGACCCGGAGGCCTGCCCCAGCACTCCCTCCACTTCGCCTTCTCTCCCCCTCCTCCAGGCCTTGGCCGGCGCCAGCGAAGAGCAAGCCGCATCTTCGGGGGCAGCGGGGCAGTGGCCAGCAGCGCGGCGAGACAGCGACTGACAGTGGGGATGCGAGGTACCGGCGTTAGCCATGTCCAAGTAGTCCTAGGGAGGGAGTAGAGGCCATCTTCTTTGGCGGTTCTCTCTCTCGTGGGTTCAAGGGGAAGACACAGTCTCAGGGGAGGGGGAAGGTGAGGGGCGGGCGGGCCGGCTTCGCGGGTAACTACTAGGCATTGTATATGTATGTTTTGGGATCTAAACCGTACTATAACACACACGCATACATATTCATTTCGGCAAATTGCATTTTAAAAACTTAACAATATGCCTTGTAGATCTTTCTATATCAGAGAATCTCAATTTCTCTCATGTATAAACAGCTGCATTGTATGATTGTACTATATAGTTTATTTAACCATTTCCGGATTGATGTACATTAGCTTGTTTCCCCTTGGGGGGGAGGGGGCTGTTACAAGCAATGCTATAATGAATGGGTTTGTATATGTTTCATGCACATGTATGAGTATTTCTGTAGGAGAAATTCTTAGAAGAGTAATCGCTGGGTCAAAGTGTGCATTTTGAATTTTGATAGATTTATCCAAATCGCCATCCCAAAAGGCAATGTTAATTTACACTCTCCAATGTTGTACGAGAGTGCCCATTTTTCCACAGTTGTGCCAACACAAATTATTATCAATCTTTGTATTTTTCGCCAATTTAAAGGGCAAAAAAATGGTATGCCATTGTTTTAACTTGCATTTCTCTGATTACTACGGAAATTAAACATTTTTTATTTGCCAGTTTACAAAAGTAAATAGGCGAATATTAATAGAATAGTCTTCCTCTCTATAAGCAATAAGCATTTCGAAAATTTAATACTAGAAAAAACCCTATTCGCAATAGCAATAAAAACTAATAAAAATGCCTAGAAGTAAACTACAAAACTTTATTGAGGAATATAATAAAAGAACGTTTGCATACATGGAGAAAGAATACATGCTTCTGGATAAGAAGATTCAATTTTGTAGTGATGTCCATTTTTCCTGTTGCTTTATACAATTGATGTAATTTCAATAAATATATCAAGTTTTTGGAACTTAATATGATTCTAAAGTTCATCTGGAAAAAAGATGGCTAAGAATAACGGAGAAAATAATCCTAAAAGATAATTAAAGATGGGGTTATTTATACTACTAGATATTAAAATGTACTCTAAAAGAACAATATTTAAATTAGAATGGACAGAACAATGTATTAGAATAGAAAAGCCCACGAATCGAGCCATATTGGATCCTAGGATTTATTGGAGAAACATTGTTGGCTAGACGTGGAAAAACTGCCATATCAAAAGCTACAAACACTCATTTCCCCGCCGCCCCGAGGCTTCAATTTTCCTTTGAGGGTAGACTCCTTTGTTTGGAGAAAACCACTTTATTAGATCTTTTCGTTATGTCAAGGTAAAGCCTCAGGAGTTAAAATTAGTGGCTTTGGAGCTATTACTAACGATGGGTGCCTTTAGATTAAGATGGATCCAGGTTAGCCTGCAGTGCGGCGAGGGAAGGAGTCTGGATGTTACTGGTCTTTAAAAAAATTTTTTTTTCCCAATCTAAATGGGCTAAAACTGTTATGTCATTGTTTTCATTTGCATTTGCGTGCTTATTGTGAGATTGAACGTCTTTTATGTGTTAGTCCAGGATAATGAGATTCCTGGAGGCAGGTAACAATGGGGGACCCATTGCTCTTCTTACAGAACGTTTGGTTAATTGGTACAGGTCTGCCCAGAAGCATGAGAATAAACCGGTTGACTTCAAATTTTCCTCAAGCACTGGGCTCTAGACACCTTAGATCGGGGGCGGAGGCAGTTTTCAGGACATGGCCGAGATTTGGCGCTGAGCTGTGTCATCGCGAGGTTTGGCAGCCAGCACCGCAGTGGGTCGGAAACCTCGTGGTAGGCGAGATCCCTGCAGGACGGGAGGTTCCTCCCTTCCCCCCGAAAATCTCCCAGTCATTTTCGTGAAGCCCCGCCTCTCTCCTTTTTAGGAGAGAGCACCCAGTCTCGCGAGATCTCGTGTTTCCTAAAGGCTAGGCGCGGGCGGCATCCTGCGGTGATCTCAGAGTTCTCGCAGAGACTGAAACGTGATATCGCGATAGCTGTCAGGGCGCATGCGGAACCGGTGGCAGCAAATCGGCTCCGCCCCTCGGCTCTTCGCGAGGTTGTGCGTCATTTGCTTTTCGCTTAGCGTAAAGCGAGAACAGAGAGCCGTAGCGACTTCGGCTTTGGTGGGAGGAGGGGTCTGAGAAGGGCTGGGCTCAGGCTCTTCCCGTCCAGTAGAGGTTCTCGCGAGATTGTGCGGAGGCGGCCGCGGTTCGGCTACGGACTGCAACAGTCCTGGAGGCGACGACAGCGTCTTTAACTCGTGCTGTTCTTAGCCGGTGAGTTCTCGCGGGAGTGGGGTTACGTCCTCGTGGGATCCGTTGGCAGAGGTAGCTCGGAGGTGGGGGGGGAGCAGTGACTAGGGTCGGTCCGCTTGCTGTTAAGATGGCGGCGGAAGCTGCTGTCTGTCCGGCCAGGACCCTGGACTGAAGTGTTGGCTGTCCGCGTTTATGACGCCTCTCAGGTACCTGACATTAAGGAGGTGACGATCGGTGGGAAGCCCAGGTGCGGATAAACCGAGCTTTAGGTGAAGACCACCCTGCTTCTAGTCGATTAGAGCGACATCATTTCCCGGGCCTTAGCCGCGTGTGGGCCCGCCTATGTCCCATCAGTTGGTCAACGCCTCCGTTGTTGCCGCCGCAGTGGGCGGGAGTCCTAGAGTTCGTTGGGGAGTGGGGCGGGGTTAGATTGGGCGGTGGGGGGAAAGGGGTCTAACCTACGACAACTGGTTCTCTCCCCGCTACCTTTTTGTGAGCCCTCTGTTTCCCCCGCCCTGCGGCCTCCCAAAACAATCGCCTAGTTTTTCTTGAGTTGATGTGAGCTCTACTTCCTCAATTCCCTTGGTCTTTGAACTAAGATTTAGGGTTCAAACTTCGGTGCCTCTGACATACTCCCCCTTCCACCCTAATTCTGTCATCTGATCGAATCGTCCTCATTTACATAGGTATTTAAGGCTGTATTTAAGAGGGGGAGTCAAGAGTTTTTCCCTGTCATCTCTTGCCCAGCCCTCCTAAGGAAGGGCTTAGCCCAGGTCCCCTACCCTATCTCGTCTTCCTCTTCTATTGGTCCTCTTGACGCAGGTGTTTAATAGAGTCTTACCCATTCCCTGCATTTACTCCATCATAGTAGCCTTCTGTTTCCTTAAGTCTTCGCGCTTTATGACCCTGATCGAAGCAAAGGGCACCGATTTCTCCAACTCTGCATGCAGCTCGACCACTCTTAGGCGGAACAATGAATGAGTTGGTGATTGAATGATTGCAGTCTTCGCGACCTCTTCATTTTAGGGCTGTTAGCTTTCGCTTCCCCATAACACACCCCCACCACCACCACCCGAAAATAAAACTAAAAAGCTGTAAAGGATATTCTCCAGTAAACCAACTTTTTGTCTTTTTACTTGCCCCGCCATCTCCTGCGAAAGCTTGGGGAACTCCCCGCTTCCCTCCTTGCTCTGAGTTCCTATGACCTCTTTCTTGGTCTGTGGACATCTATCATTGCTTCTGACCACCTCTTACGTGCTTCTCACTTCTTAATGCTTCTACTTCCTGTCCCCCATGCTCTTTTACTAGGAGCTGAATTCCCCATGTGCTAGAAAATAACTTTGATAGATTACCTCTTGCCTTTAATCATTGCTCTGTTCTACTCCCCGGATTCCACCATTAGTTCCCTATCATTTGTTTCCTTTTTAGATTACATGTTCAACATTGTTTTCTTTTAGTCTAAATGTTGCCTAGAGTGAGGAGACACCAACATTCCCAGTCAAAGGCAGCCCAGTATAGTGAAAATACTGTGTGCTTGAGATTCGTGTTGAACTTTGTAACCTTGGGCAAATTACTTTTCAGATTCCCAGTGTTCTTATTTGTATAATGGGGATAGTATATAGCACATGAAGTTACTAGAATTAGATACTTTGTAAAGTGCCTGGCGTATGGTAAGCACACTATAAATTGGTTACTTTTTCTTGGTGTAACAGTAGGTTGGCAGATGCACCTGTGTCATGGTAGTTTAATGACCTGGGAAAGAATACGAGATGTTGTTCCTTTAACTGTAATTTTTCGTATTATTTCTAGGCCAGTCCTATCATTTTTGTATTTTTTTCCTTAGACCAAACTGTCACCACTGGTTCCTGATGTTTGAATATGATTCCCACCTGTGTTAGCCTACTAGACTAGTCTAGGAATTTTAGTGCAAAATCACTATCCTGGAATGACCACCAGCTATAATTCTGTCAAGAAACAACTCCCCTTCCCCCAGGTGTTCTGCCTTTTAGAAGGGGTGCCTCATCCCTTGCCTCTTTCCTTCTTCCACTCCTTCAAAGGCAGTCTGCCCTGTCATTCATCCTGGATGAGATTTGGTGCCGTGCTTTTCATAGTTATAAAGGGAACTTATGCTAGCTAGTTTTCAAGTGTTCATATTGCCTTTCCCCTATCTCCTTTCTTTTGGTCCCTCAGTTCAGTGTGGGGATCTGCTATTTTGGTCTTACCTGGGCAGGATAATTCCTATCTGAGAGTTTAGAAAGGTTATTTGAGTTACTGCACTTCTTTTCCAAAGGGAATTACTGCCAGTTCTTTAATACATCATCTTTTGTTGTGTTTTTGCCGTTTTATGTTTTCCAACATTCTGTGTCCAATATGGAGATAGTTTTCTTACTGTTAATATTTTTATTTTGATTAGACCTGTATTAAAGTGGGTACTTTTTTCTAATTACCTTGGCTATATGGGTCATATGTTGGGGTTTGAAATTGGAATATGGTGGTGAAAAGTTTACCTAGGATTAAAAATTTACCATGGGTACCCATCTAGTAATTAACTATATGTGGACACTAGTTTTGAGCTTTAGAGTTTATTTAGTTTTAAGTGCTTTGGAAGTAATGAAATTTTCCTCCTTCATTGGAGGTCAGGGGATCACTTTCTGTTTTGAGATTTTTGTCTTGGTGTTCTTCACAATGGGTTAAAGCAATGATCAGAAATTAATTAAACCTTAACTTGACTCTTGTCATTCAAAACGAGAATAAATCTGAGAATGACAATTTAGGTGTGGCCTTAAAAGGTTTAATTTATTCTAGGTAGATCTCTGAGAAGAGAGGAAGAAGTGGAAATACCAGTTGAAAACTTTGTCTAAGGTTCAGTGGCAAAGTTCAATCTGAGTTTCTAGGGTGTTTATCATTTGTCTCCCAGTATGGCCAAGAAGCATGAAGGTGAACATTTTTTTTTATATGTGCAGTTTTTTTCCCCACCCAAAATAATACATTTAATACTGTCTTGATATCATACAGTGGGCATATAAAATGTTTTATAAAATAATCACTGTCTCCTAGAATTTCATTTGGGTTGAGAACTGAGTTTTCAGGAGGTGGTGTCAGATGAGAAGAATTGTTTTTAGCTGTTGATTCTGGATTCTTATTACTTCTTAAAGCAGGTCCTGAAAAATGCAAATTGATATGTGAGGGCTATTGCTAAAGAAATAATAACTATGATTGTGTTTAAACACTGATATAATGGTTACCTTCCCCACACCCTAATAAATGTTTGTGTATCTCCCCCCACACACTTTTTTTTTGTAGGTCCTCCAGTAGTCTGACCTGAGTTGGTTAGCACTCCAGAGGAACCAGCAGACCAACTTGGTCAGGAAGGTTCAGAAAGCTGTTGGAGAAGTGTTGGTATTCAGCACCAGGATGAGTATGATTGGCTGTGATTTTAGGTTAGTTTTTCTAGATCTTTGTGGATAGTATTTGTATTTTACATCCTGGAATGGAGATGGTGGGGATGTGCATATTGCCATTCTGTAATTGAGCTACTTTGGTTTCTTTCATTGATCTGAAGTGGCACTGGCTGCTTCTTGCGTTTAAATGGAGCTCATTACTGAATTGAACTATTTGAAGGAATTTTGTTTGTACATGATTTTTTAAGTCACTTTGAGCATCATTCATAAAATAAAATTGCAAGATATTATGTCTAACCAATTTTTTAAGAGTTATGGAAAATTCAAACATACAAAAAAATTGGATGGTACAATGATTCCCTTGTGTACCTATCACCAGCTTTTAACAATTACCAACTTGTAGCCATTTTATTTCATCTATATTTCTACCTACTGTCCTCCTCAATTATTTTGAAATAAACCCGTTGTCATACTTTTTTATTTGTAAAAGATTTGTTATCTCTACAAGATAAGATTTCTATAGCCATTACCTCAAAACGATTATTACAGCTCAAAAACAATGATTTAAAAAAATATATGAAGCTCATGTTCAAATTTCACAGTGTGTTTGAATTAGGATCTGAAGAAAGTCCATTTATCACAAAGGATTGATATATCTCTTAAATCTATTTTAATTTGTAGATCCTCTCCCTTTTGTTTTTTTCTTCTGATTTATTTGTCGAAAAACTTGTCCTATAGTTTCCTCCACGTTTCGTGATTACATTCCAGTAGTGGTATCTAACCTATTCTTGCTAAGTTAAAGACCCTGGAGGACCCCATTATAATGGAACAATGGCAGTAATCTCCTGTATCCCAGTTGGAGTTGATACTGCTGGCCTAGGCACTATCCCAAAATAACTAGTCATGGATTCCTTTTTCTGTGGCAGTCTGTTTAATTGATACCTGACTTCAGTTCCATGTCTTGGCCCTGCTTACCGCTCCACATGAAAAGTAGGTGTCCTTGTGGAAGAAGCTAATGTTTCCTAGATAATGACCTGATTGTGCCTTTGGGGTTTTTCATTATGGTTTCAATTTCCTTAGGTGGTTTAGTTATTTTTATACTATCTTATAATGTTGCTTTTTATTCTTTCGATGTTGGTGTATCAGCCGCTCTGACCCATACATAACATCTAAGCTATTGAGACTTAGTGATGAGCTCCTCTGGCTGTAATACACTTTTTGAAATGGCAATGCTAAACAATTTTTGAGAATCTCTACTTTCTGATTTTTAGCTATTATACTCAACTGTAGTTTTCCTGTTGTTATTTTTCATTTTATTTCTTCTGAAAATGATGTTCCCTCAACATAAAGTCCTTTAAACTGTTCATTTCTTTCCTTGTGTAGCATTGGCCATCCTGGGATCTACTGTATGTCTTTTTCATGGTCAAAACCTGAGAATGGAAGTTGGACACACAGGCTCCAGCCAGCCTTTGACTTAAGCACAAATGGGGGCAGAGCAAAGCCACTTGTGCCTATCTTTAAAGTGAGAATGATTGCAAGTCTAAGGGGCAGAGAGGGTAGAGGTCATGAATGAAAGTTTTTGAGGTATTTAGATGAAATATGATTGTGAATCACCAGTGCTATGGATCATGAGTTCAAGCTTTTCACTTCTTTGTTCATTAGTGGAGAAATCAGATCGCTAGTTGAAAATAGACTAAGTATTATTGAAGAAGCAATTTCTTGGGGATTACAGAGAAGTCATTCGTTTAACAAAAAAAAAAAAATTCGAGTACATTGTATATAGTGATTAGATATTTACCCCTATACTGAGTTTTCTGTAGTTAGGAAGTTTCAACAAGGTCACTTAAACCTTCTAATCCTGAGTTTGTAAAACTAGGATAATAAATGTAGATTTTTGGGACAGAGCTTTGCACACGGTAGGCATTTCGATATTTGAATTGTTTCCGGAGTTCTTCATAGCTATAATTTTACAATGGAAATGCTATTTTTTTTTTCTTTTGTTGTGTGTTTTCAACCTTGGGTTCAAAATATTATTGAAATGCCAAACTTGGTTTCTTTGAAAATATTTGCTCTTTACACTCCATGTTACCTCTCCTGAAGTTAGATTAAGTTATTAAAATCCGATATGTAGCTATAGTCATATTAGGTTGATTTACAGTGATCTCACCATCTATAAGGTTGACAGTCACAAGCACTTGGGTTCTGGGTGTTTTGCTATATTGTTCTCTGACTCGTTTCCTCAATGACTGGTTATGAGATGTTTATATGTTACCATCAGGGATTATTCAACTCAAAAGATTCTTTGGAAGCCTTCTCATTTGATGTGTCATCGAGGTTGAGTTACTAAAACTTGATGTACTTGTTGACCAACTTGGTCTTCTGGTTGTAGAAATGCTTTCAGATAGTGAAGGAGTGGCTCTCTGTGAGTAAAACAGCTATGGATTTTGTTTGGGCTGTTAACCTGAGCATTTTCAACTTTCAGTTTCCTTAAAAAGTTTTTAATCATTTGGCTTTAATAATTACAGTGGTGACATGACTTGATCTCAGAATGTGATTTTACAGAAGTTGGAATTTGTTTTAGTTTCTTATAAATGTATCATTAAACGTAAATTGGTATTGTAGATCGATCAGTCTGGATTGCTGATTGGGCTAGAAGAATATGAAATTATTTTTCAACTTTGAGATTCTGATTGTGTAATCTTAAAAGTTGAGGAAGCCATTTTTCCTTTTCAATAATCTTTAATATTTGAAAGGGACTTGGAGTAAGGAGATGCAAATTATTCTGGAATGACCTTTTAGTATAATCGTTTAGATTTTAAAGATTGATGTGAACACACTACCATTAATTTATATACCATCTTTAGCATAATCCAAGTTTTAAGTCCCTATAATTAGATATCATTGATAATTTCTCTGGAAATACTTGGATATATTGTTTTGGTGGCTGCTTATGTTTCGGAACACTTTTGGAAGATTGCTTTAAATGCTTTCATTATTTGCTGTGGTTATTTTCTTACTTTCCTGTCTTTATAGTGAGGCATATTTTTCCTGATCTTTGCTTTATTACATTTTCCCAATTGAATTCTTATAGATGGAAGTACCTTTCAGCAGAGTGATTAAGAACACAGACTCTGGAGCCAGACTTCCTGGGTTCAAATTCTGACTCCATTTCTTACCAACTGTGTCATCTTATGCAAATTATTTAACGTCTGTGCCACAGTTCTTAATCTGTAAAATGGTAATAATAGGGTTACCTACCTCACAGCGTTTTTGGAACATCGGAATCACCTGAAAGGCTTGCTAAAACAGATTGCTGGTCTCCACCCCTAGAGTTTCTGATTCTGTAAGTCTGGGAGGGGCCTGAGAATTTGCATTTCCAGCAAGTTCCCAGGAGATGCTGATGGTCAGGGGAACCACTGGAATAGAACAATGCTTGGCACAGAGTGTTAACGTTTTTTTTTTTCTGGACTACTTTCTCAGTTCCTAAGTAAAAACACTACTCTTCTGTGCTGTACTGCCTTCATCTAGAATCCGTTTTGAAATCCTTTGTTGGAGTGGTTCTCAAAATGTGGTCCCCAGATCATTATCAGCAGCATCACCTGAGAGTCTGTCAGATATTCTGATTCTTGAGCTCCACCCTAGTCTTTATTTAAAACTGTGTCTTGGCTTAACTGGGGTGTCTTAAACTTCTAAACAGCATTATTGAGATATAATTCACATACCATACAATTCACCCATTTAAGGTGTACAATGGTTTTTAGTATGTTCACAGTTGTATAACCATTACCACATCAATTTTAGAACATTTTCTTCAGTCCTAAAGGAAACCTAGTACCCATTAGTAGTTACTTCCTTTCTCCCTCCCAACCACGCCAGTGCTTGGCAACCACTAATGTACCTTATGTCTCTATAGATTTGCCTGTTCTGGGAATTTCATACAAATGGAATTATACCATATGTAAGCAGTTTTAATGTGATTAAAATGTTTTCCTTTTATTGGAAACAAATAGAATGTGGATATGGAAAAGCACCCAAAAACAAATTTATAATCTAATAAATTATTTTAAACACTTTCGTAACTGTCACCCAAGTCAAGAAATAGAATTTTTCCTGTCACTCTAGAAGTTCTTCCATGTGCCAATCCCAATCACAGCATCCTCCCTCGCTGACTTTATAGTAATCATTTCTTTGCATTTTGTTATGGTTTTATCATCCAGTTGTGTATCCCTGGATAGTGTAATTTACTTTGTCCATTTTTAAAACTTGATCTGTCCTTTAAATATCTATAGCTTCCGTTTCTTCCTTTTTTCCTCCTATACTATATCTGCTGAGCTTAGGCCATTTGACCTGTAGCGTTTCCCACAAACTGAATTTTGCTGGTTTCGTATGCAGTACAGTTCAACATGTTCTTCTGTATTTTCTGCAAATTGACAGCTGGGTCCAGAGACTTTATAAATTCAGATTCATTCCCTTCGACAAAAATATTGGCAGTGCTGAGTTCATTCACATCATTCATTAGTTTGTGATGCTGTCTTGGAAATTTTTTTTTTGGACGTTAATAGCTGTTTAAGCTACCCAAAGCTTAGATCCATGACATTCTCTTCATTTTATTTTCATATGTTAGCTGGAATAATTTTGTAAGGTTGCTCAGTGATAAAATTTATACAAGAAGGGCAGGATAAATGCTCGATTTTTAATTTTTTTCTGGCCACTTACTAGTTCTATTACTTTGAGCAAGTTAAACCCTAATGTATCAGTTGCCTCATCTGGTGAAAATACCTTATTCATGGGGTTATTGAGATTAAATGAGAAAATGTAAGGTGTTAGCACACTGTAGGTGGTCAGTAGATGGTAATTTCTTTAACGTACTCTTTCGCTTAACCCCACCAACAGCTCAGAGATGGGCAGTCATGGTGGTGAAGTGATGGCCCATTAGCAAAGCCTGTCTGGACCCTTCGGGTCTGTGTTGGGGTCATCAGTGGTGGGTAGGAATGGGATTTGTTCTTTGGTCATTTGGGGCTAAGATTCTGGCCAGTGATAACCGAATGCTCTTCCATAGTAGTCTTTCACTTTGCCAAGCTTTAGAACTCAGATTCATACCCTCTGAAGGGTCTTACCCAGTTCTGTGGTGATGTGCAGTACATTGGTTGCCCTGATTTCCCTCCATCTACATAGCCCCCTGCTGTTCAAATTTGTTCTGTTCAAGGTCCTGTTATAACTTTAGTAACCCATAGGGAGTCTTCCTAATGGTCATCAGTATCACCACTATTAACATACTTGATTAGCACCATATATAACAGGTTAGAAAAGAGGTAAATATTCCTTTTAACATGATATGTTACCTAAAAAGTATAGCACTTGGCACATAGTAAATGCTCAATAAATTGGAAACCATTTTTTAAATTAATATATCTTCTTTAATATATATTAAATTAATAAACCTTCTCACATCTTACCTCTCCATTCAGTTCAACATGTGTTTACTGAATGTTTCTAAGTACAAGGGTCTAGGGACATAAAAGGAATGAGTTAGTCTCTGCCCTTGAGAAACTCACAATCCAAATAAGGACTCAATGAGATCATGTTTAAAGTTCTTTAGCCTTTTACTTTGTATTATCATTTCTTCCTCTGCTTTGTCGATGCATAATGTAACTTATTGTTTCTTAAAGTTCTTCTTAGCTCTGTATCCCTCCCTAGCCTTTGAGACTGCTGATATGTGAGAAAGCCTGCATTTGTCTTCTGTGTATACAGGGTAATAGCAAGAAAAACCTTTGGGCCAAGATCGGATTTCAAAGTGATACATATTGTGGTTGACACTACAATATCAGTTTATGGTCTTTAGAGGGACCTACACCTGGTCTTCAGCTTCTTTCTTGTTACTTTAACTGTCTTCTTTCTGCCTTCTCCCTTCCTCCCCTCTACCATCCCCCCCCAGATATTTGCTACAGTAGTAATCTATCAAGTATGTAAAAAGAACTATACTTCACATAAACTAGGATTTGAGTAGGCCTAGGGTTTATCACTGAATTTTCATTCTCATCTATAAAATGATAATCAAAGAGCCTACTTCATAGACTGTTGTGAGCATTAAAGTGAAATTATGTATTTAAAAATGTTTATAGAGTGCCCTACAAAGATAAGGCCATTGTAATTTATGGAAAATAAATATTTAATAGCTATGTTACTTGGGGCAGATTACTTCATCACTGAGCCCGTTTCCTCATCCTTTAAATGGCTGTGATGATATCTCAAGTATTTGAGGACATACTCAATACTGCCAGATGCTGGGAATACAAAGATAAGCAACTGAAGAATGGAGGGCAGCATGGTCTTTTAGGAGAGGGAGACTTGTAAATTATACTTAAAGGGTTTGGTACAATAACATGAGTGAACAAAATGTGCTGTAGCAGTTTACAGGAGGGCATCAGAGAATGTCACAGTAATTTTGTTAGGGTTAAACAAGATATAGGAAAAGTAGTACATCATGGACTCAAAAATGTTATACAGATGAAGTTAGTTAAATGTGTCCCACATGAATCAATAGCCTCAGCCATTATTTCATTTCCTCACAAGGCTTGTACTTAAATGTGTTTATTTCTTTGAGCAAGAGTTTATGAACTGGGGTGTTATGTACTCCTATAGTAGAATACCCTAAAAGTAATACCTTTTAATCTAAAAGGATTATTTTCACTACTTTATCGTCATTTTTTAGTTTATATTACTTGAATTAATTTAGGAAAAACTAAGAAATTTGTTCTTATTTTGGGAAAAGATTCCTCCTCCCATAACAATATTGTTACCATTAACATTTTGGTTGGTGTGTTCTCATCTTAATTATAAGAGTAACAATTTAGAAAATTTGGGACATACTTTTCCCAGAATAGGACCAAAAAATGTCTAATAACAAGAAAAGATACTCAAGCTAAACATCAGAAATGCAAAACAAAAAGATCTTTCTTAACCAGAAGATTGGCAAAAAATAATTTGGCAACATCAAGTCATAGCAAAAAATATAGAGGAAAGTCTGTTCTTGTAATACTGTCCACAAATGGTATAAATTAATTCAGCTATTTTGGAGATAATTTTTGCAAGTTGCAAGATATTATATAGTATATGATGGCTATTAATAGTTTTTTTTTTTTTAAACAGAGTAAACTGATTATTTGGGAGGAGTAGTCAAGGGAAACTTGAGCTCGTTCTGTAATATTTGCATTTCTGTTCCTGAGAAATTTAAAATACACCGAAGGGTACAGAGAACAATGTTATAAAAACTTTTCCTTACCACTTCCCCCTCCGAATTGATCATTTTTAACATTTTTGCCTCCAAGTCTTTAAGGGGGGAGGTAATATAGGTAAAAGGGAAATACTTTTTTAATAATAATTTAACCCTGTGATCATTACCATGAATTGCTTGAATTTTTTGTATTGAGAGAATGGTATAAATTACTCACGTAAATAGAACTTCAAAAACAATGTGATGTCCACACAACAATCTGTTATTACTTGTGTAGTATTAAATTTGCATACTACTTTAGAGTTTGTAAAATCACTTCATAAGAATGCTTTGGGAATGAGACTTTATTTAGTCATTTGTTCATTTTGTTTTAACTTGTTTGAAAATGATTTCCTAACTTTATTTTTAAATAATAGTCTTCATGTGACTGTAGAAGTATACGAAGCTTATTGTTGAAAAATACAGATAAGCACAGAAATTTCCTGAAATCCTACCTGTCAAGAGATAAATACTATTAACATGTTGGCATATAGTATATTCTTCCAAGGCTTTTTTTATGCCTGTGTAGCATAAACAATTTTTTTCAAAAATATTTTTTTAAATGTAATTCATTTCCTTCCTAACAACTTATTATGGAAATTTTTAAGCATAAAAATGCTGTGAAAAGAGCACAATGAGCATCTGTATATCATCAGCTATATCCAACAGTTAAGAATTTGCCATTTGGTTTGTATGTACATATGTGTCTTTAATTTTTCTGAAGCACGTGAAGTAAGAATGATATTCATCCTTAAATCCTTCAGCATACATGTTTTAAGAGTAAGGACCTACACAACCACAATACCATTATCACACCTAGGGAATTTGTTCTTTTTTTTAATATCTAATATCCAGTTCATATTCAGATTTCCCCAGTTTTTCACAAATGGTATTTTTAAATTTGCTGTTCCTACCTAATATATCGACCCTTGTTCCCTGTCATAATGTTCCCTTTATAATGTCTTTAATGACTACATTATATTCTATTGTGTGCATGATTTATAATTTATTAATCAGTTTCCTGTATTCAACCTTTTATGATCTTAAACAGTGCATTCTAGCACACAGTAGTCATTTGGTAAATAAGTGTTGAATGAAGGAAAGAAGCAGAGAAATATCTTAATAGAGAAATCTTTGTGACATCCCTGTTTATTTCCTTAAGAAATTTCTAGAACTGAATGCACAAATGTAAGACTTTTTAACACTGTCAAATCATCCTTTAGAAAGACTATCCACTGTTCACTGTGGTATGTTTAATATATAATCCATGTTGATTTACAATATGACAGCACCTCAGGGCAAGCCTCGGTACTTTAGTATTTGAGAAGAGCATAAATCGGGGTAGATCCAGTATCAGTCATTCCTATAGAGGGCTCTTTCCTTATACCTGTATCTGCTGCCACATTTTACAGAGGCTAGTTTGACTCCTCCAACCTTGCAATCTAACGACCTAATCTGGGGGTCCAGTTCCCTGCTCCTCAGATTTCCTTAATTATCTTGGCGAGGCCAGCCTTAAAAGGAAGTATATTCTGGAGAGGTGCAGATATCACTTGAAGATAACGTTTTACATAGAGCACTTTAGATTTTTGCTTTTTAAAAGTAAAGGCAGACTGCCTGCATGAGTGAATTTAAATCTCTTACCTCCAGCAAAACAAATTACCAGTGGCTTTAAAATGATAATCTCTTTTTCCAAAAGAAGAGTTGGAGAAGACCCTGTATTTCATATTAGCCATATCAAACTCCTTATAGGCCCAGATTAGGGGAAATGACTCATTTAAGGTAATATGGCTGGTTAGTATTGGAGTCGGGCATTGAACCCAGGTTACTTAGTCCAGTTTTGTTTCTTCTGTACTATATCTTTTCTTAAAACTGAACTTCTGTTTCTAAATGTGCCAGCAGGTGTCATCCATGGAATTGCAGAATAAGTGGCCCCCTTCCAATAAAAAAGTTACCCCCAAAATGGGGGAAATTTAAGGAAGTATAAATGAACAAGTCAAAAGTCCAAAGAATGCCCTTTTGACTATGGTTATTGCTTTTCAGCCTGAGGTCAAATTGGAACTTTTTCATGGGACATTTTGATTTGGCTCTGTGTTTTCATGTATATTTATGTATGCTGTAAACTGTAGATAGGACTGAATTTTCTGCTTGTAAAACTTTCAAATTAAAGTGACATTTTTCTAAGCCTATCTTTTTTTCTTCTTTCAGTTGTTTTAAATTACAAAAATAACATGTTGTAAATTTTAAAGATTCAAACAAACATTTTGGTTAAAAATTAGTCTCCCCTCAAATGACAATCTTTTTTTATTCATGCCACACCTAGAAGTATGTTACTAATTTATATATATTTTATACCTTTTACCTACTATCCTTATCCATTTGTGTACTGTGCATATTTTCATGTTAGAACACATGGCTGGACTATTTCTTTTAATGTTTGCATTGCATTCCAAAGCATGGGTTTGCTGTAATTTAATCATTCCATTTTGTTGGCTCTTAGAAGTAGAATTCATTCTGGGTCATTTAAATTTTTGATAAGTACTGCCAAAATGACCTCCAGAAAGGCTATATATAGTATTGAATTTCCATTTCCACCAGCAGTGTCTGTGAGCGCCCTTTTCTCCACCTATATCTGCCAAGGCAAGATGTTGATCTTTTTTATTTTAACTAGTCTGATGAGCAAGAAATAGCGCCTTCTTGCTTTGATTAGCATTTTTATAATTAAGCAAATGTTTATATTCTCTGCACATTGCAAATTCATGCCCTTTTACTTGGTTTTCAGTCTTACTTGGTTTTCAGTCTTAAGATTATTTGTCTTACTGAGTTTCGGGAGTTCTTTGTATATTAGAAATACTAACCCTTTATCCTATTGCTGATATTTTGTTTATGGTTTAGAATTTTTATGTAGTCAAATGTGCCCCTTTTTTCTTTCCTTTTTGGTTTCTAGGTTGTGTAATTTGCTTGAAAGATCTTTGCCAAGATTCCAAGAATCTTTCCCTATATTATTTTCTAATACTTCTACAGTTTAGCTTTTTATGTTTAATAGTGTGAAGTAGGTGTGTGCTTTTATTTTCATCCAGATGGTTAGCCAGTTGCTCCTGTTCTCTATCTTGGAAAAAAAATATTTGATCTTTTTAAATATGCTCAGCTTAAAAGTAAATTATTTGGAAAAGTGTATTTCGTTTTTTTAAAAAGTTGGGATTTTTGCCAAATAGAAAACTGGCTTGGTTGCTCTTTGCTCTCTAATTTTGAGAATAATTCAGATTGTTCATGTTTAATACTTACCATTTATCTTGATTTGAAAGCAGGGTGTTATAATAACTAAAGAGTCTCAGTTATTATTCCCATTTTATGTATGTTTGAGACCCAGATTGTCCTAAGGTCACAAAGTCAATTGGTGGCAGGGAAATACACTACTCTTGCGTATTGTTCATTTTCAGTAAACACCTTTCATGTTGTAGATACAAATATTTTAAAGCAGCAGATTGTTTACATTGTTTGGGTTATTTAAAGAACATTGGAATTGATTATAGGCCAGGCTTTGTGTGGTACCATGCAGTTTACTCAAACAGAGCCAGTTATGTCTGTATGCTGGGACATGATCTTTTTTCTAAAGGCTCTGTTTTAAAACTTTATCAATGAACTAATTTGATCCTTACAACAAACCTGTGAAGTTGAAATTATTTTCATCATTCTGAAAGGAGTTTGATATCACTTTGATAATTGCTACAAATAACTTTTTCTTTTGAAACACATAAAAGAATCTTTGTCTCTGTTCCTTCCAAATTCATTTGAACCAGCTCAGAATAATTGAGATACACTTAATATCTCTGGTTGTTAGGTGGCATGGCCCAAATATTGTTGAGTAGACTAACTATAACTAACTTGAGAATGAGACCTGGAGCTTCCCAGTCTGGTCATCAAAGTTAAGTTTAACTTTTTGGTTCATGTTAGTACTTAAGGCTAACAGTCTGGAGATTAACATATTACTATATATGTTTTCCTCCATATGCAGATAACATGTAGAAGGGTTGAAAAGACCAGCTCTCTTTCGCTTTTGATCGCGTGTGCGCGCGCGCGTGGGTGTGTGTGTAGAGAGAGAGAGTGCACGTGAGCACGAGTGATCTAGCATAAAATTGCTGCCCTTTAATCTGGAGCTAAAAGAAATAAACAAATAATATGGCTTATTCTTTACCAGGCACAATCTTATGAGATAGATTGTTTATTTTACAGAGGTTACTGACTGGTATACTAACTTGTCTAAGATCATAGAGCCAGTAAATGGAATTTAATCTCAGTTCTGTCTTGACTTCTGGGCCTTTCCGTTATGCTGTTGCCCTCTACTTCATTTTGACTTTCTTCCAGTAGTATTCTTCAGTCTCTAAATTAAAAAAAATAATCAACACATGTATGGTAGCAAATACCTTACTGAGATTTCTCCTCTCCACGATATATCTTTTGTCAGAATATTTTGTCATTAAAACCTAGCTTTTATTTAGAGATATACTCAGTCTAGCTTTTCCATAGAAAGTTTGTGCCTTTTCTACCTTCAGGATAGAGGATTTTTTATCCAGGAATAAAGAATTCCCCCTTACATATAGAGGAGGTTTAATCTTTAAAGGTGTTGTATATTTTCTTAAAACTCAGGATATGACAGAATTGGAGCTGAATAATGCAAAAGGATTGGAATTCTACTTTTTTGGTTTCTTGTACTGTCTTTATTGTATTTGACAGCCTATCATGTGGCTTTAGGGGAAATAGAAATACTTTACGCCTGTGTTCCATAAATGAAAATGAAAACATCATAGTGGTTAAGCAGACATTGTCTTGGAGATCTTTTTGTGAAATGATGGTTCCTAATGTTTTTCAAGTTATGGATCTCTTTAAGAAGCCAATAAAAGCTATCAGTTATCGTCCTAGAAAAATAACATATGCAAAAGTTTTCCATAGAATTTCAGGATTTTTATGGTGAGCCTTCAGTATAGGACAAGAAAAAAATCTAAAGATTTCTCCACATGTCTTTAAGAGGCTATCCAAATTACTATGTTGTTCTTATATTTCCTACTGTATATATGTTTTTAGACTAAAGGTGAAATTGGGCTAATTGTTTTACTTTTGCTAACGGTGTCTTCTGCTTAATGCAACTTTAATCTCTAAAAATCCAAATTTTTAAAACCAGGATTATGGCTGGTGTTATGTAAGGATTTATCTTATGTATTGTATTGATCTTGTAACTGTTTATTTCCAGCTTTGCTTTGGCCACTAGGAAGTTGTAATTTAATTGTGCATTTTTGTGTACTGACTTTCATTGCTTTTATATTAGCATTGCTTCTAATCTTCCTTTTTCTCTGATTTTTTTTTAACATTTTTGTACACATAGCTAGTTATCTCATAGCACCCATCGCAATGCCTCACGCATCTTCTGTTCATTTATATAGTATTTGTTGATTGGAAAGATACAGATTGAATAAATTGTATAAATTGGTTTTCTCAGTTGAAAATTTCACCAAAAGAGTTTAATGTGACTTAGATTTTTTTTTTTAGCTTCATTAAATATTTGTTGGATAGTTGTTCATTTATGAATATACTAAGTGACAGTTTCTATGCTGGTGACAGGAATGCAAAGATAAATAGACACAGTCCCACTCATGCAGAACTCATTCCTGTGGTGTTGATTGAGGGTATGTGCAGGGTACAGAGGAGGGAGAGATCGATTTTACTTGGGAAGGGGGATATCTGAAATAGCTTCATAGAGGAGGTGATGTTAAGCTAAGCTCTAGGGGATATGGTGAGAGCAGCTGTTTTTGCAGAGAGCAAAATTTGAGTCAGGGTATCAAAAGTCTTGAATGTTAAGGAAACTAAAAAGCTTGATATGGTTAAAGCATGTGGGGGAACCGAGGGGAATATTATGTAATGGCCCTGGTAAGTGGTAAACAGGGACTAGATCCTAGAGGTCTTGGATGCTGGGTTAGGTAAGGAGTTTGCACTTGATAATGTAGGTAGATTTTGAGTTTGAGGAAGATTGCTCTGGCAGCAATGTGGAGGATGGAATGGAGAGATCTAGCAGGATAAAGTCTTACTTCAAAATATTTTTAATTTATGGGCTTTTCAAACACAAGTTAGAAAATACTGTGTGACAGACCCCCATGTACCTGTTACCCAGCTTCAACAGTTATCAACACGTGGCTATTCTTGTTTTATTTAGACTTCACTCCCTCCCTAATTATTTAAAAATTACTGTGTAACAAATTGGCAAATCATAATAATATCTAACAAAGTGCCTCAAGTTTGGCTGTGCAGCTAAAGCACCTAAATAGCTTGGAAAAAAAAGTTCCCACATATGTACTGAGTTAGATATTTGTATGGCCAGACACTTTTAGTTTTCAAAATAAGTCTTGGTTGATTTTGCACAGCAAGTGTTGAGAACTACAGATTTATTTTAAGATAATTTTCAGGTAGATAGACTTCTGATGGATGTGTTTTCCTGACCTCACTGAATGCCACCTGTGGCTATTCTACATGAAGTGCACCTATTAAATAGTGGCAGGCTTTTCTGTGGTTAAGTTCTTGACATTTGAATATAGAGTACTGGTTTAAAGACTGATGTCTTAAACTTCTGTTAGAGGTGGGCAAGACTTGAAAAAGCACTTGAATCTTTGACATTGGATGTGTTGGATAGGGAATAACCCAGTCAGTGTTGTTATTGATCTTGTGTGCCAAATCCAGCCACAAGGAAGGAAGGGTAAGGGCGACAGATTATTCTTACAGGGTAGACTGGGGTTATTCTAAGCATCAATTTAAAATGTGTAGAGTAGGAGTCTTTCCTTAATTTGCATAACTTTGACAGCAGTCATTGCTGTTTTTATTTTTTGTTGGGAATGCTAAGAAGGGCTCTTTGGCATGCTGGCATTTCCTCTTTACTGGCAAAACTGATCTACAACTTTGGTGAGCTCTGTTGTGTTGCCAAATTCTTTTGATGTCAGTTTCTCTAAGTAATTGGAAGTAATGACCAGAAGGATAACTTCTGAATCTGCAGCTTCCCAGGACAGTAGGGTAGAAGATGTATAGGAGATGCATTCTGACATCTTTCATTTATCTAAAGTCACTGCTGGAGGTATCAGATTCCTCTCTCTTTGAGTATATTGAAGTGCAGAAAAGCACCAAGAGCAAGCCTATACACTTACCTGAGGTATAGTGTTTTCAGGTTTTAAAGAAGAGATTCTGTTTAGGTATTTCTGCAGATAATTTCCAGATTTGTCTTGGGTGAGTAAAGGCTATTCCTCAGTTACTTTATTATTATTGTGTGTGTGTTTTCCTTAACAGCAGCAAACATTAGGCAGTTACTATGCACTATTTTTTCTGCATGCAGTTTTTAAAATTAAATTTATTGGGGGTAATATTGATTAATAATAATTTTCAAGTGTACAACATAATTTAGCATCTGTATACTCTATCAGTTGCTTTATTATTACATCTTATCAGTATCCAATAAAATCCAGGTCACCAATACTTGGGGTCATGTTTTATGTGGTCTAGGATAGGGATATTGATGTCTGTAGGTGGGGGGTGGCAGGGTAGATTGTGCATATAGATATTTCGTGTACTGTGGAGTTGTGGAGCAAATTTGATGTGAATCCAGATTATGCCACCTACTGGGTACGTGACTACTCTTGGCTTCAGTAAACTGAGAACAGCCTTCATTTCCAAGTTGTTTTAGAGATAATGCATAATAGATGGTCAGTAAATGTTAGCTGTTGTTATGGTAAATGGATTCTCAGCCTATTTGTTGGGTGAATATTAATGTAAATAATCAAGCAATAGACTAAATGGAAAGGCCTGACAATCTGGTGGTATCCCCTTTAACAAATCAGTTAATGTTATGTCTGTGCTTCTGTAATCAAATAATGAATAATGGGTTTCAAGATTCGGCTTGCTGCTTCCTGACATGATAGATGGTCCAGACAGTTCTCACTTTCAGAGACTGCAGAGAGGCAAAGGAAATCACTTACTGCAAGGCAAAAATAATCGAGTATTTTGCTTTGTGGCACGTTGGAGTTTAGTGTTTTTTAAGCATTTTTGATTAAAAACTGCCATAAAGCTTTTCCATGCTTTCGGGGAATTTTAGGCTGACTTTGATTGATCTACACTCCGATACATGTTGCAGCAGTTCTTAACCTACCAATAATGAACCAAGTCAATAAATATTGAGTGCTCGCTGTGTGCCAAACTTAAGGATCAAGGAGCAAAAAGCATAGGAAAGACGCTCCAAGAGCAGGCAGCAGCCAATCCAAGGTATTTGTTTAGATAATATTGTTCTTAATTTGATGCATGCCCTTTGGCTCAGGGGTCGCTGTTTTCTACCTTAAGAAAAATTGTACAAAAGAAAAATTCTCGTAAATGGATGCATGATTGTAGAAAATATGGAAAGATCTGAAAAGCATGAAGCATAAATAAAACTGTGTTATCCTGCCACCTAGAGGCAACCACTGATAATGTTTGTTTCTTCCCTTCCCAACCCTGTGGCAGACATTTTCTCATTAATAGTCAGGGAAGTGATTGGTACAGGTTACAATATAAGCACATAGGAAGGGACACTCAGTCAAGTTTTAATAGATTGGGGAGAGGATTGTCCTAATTCTGGTTAGTATTTGTGCTGTTCATAATAAGTGTTCATTATGTTAAGGGGAAATAGTGAGAGGCCAACAGTATCCTACCCTTAAGTTTCATAGGGATTTTCTTTCCATTAACTTCACTTTCCCACCCTTCCCCTCTACCTTTCAATGACGCCATAATTCTCTGCTTATGTTTACAACCAACCTTTTCAAAAGTTTTCTATACATGCTATGTATATTGCCTCACTTCCCATTGATTCCCTGATTGTTTTTCCTTTCCCACAACCTCATTGATAATATTGCTTCTCAAGTTATCTCTATTCCCAGTTTCAGTGGACATTTTCTGGACATACCTCATTTTGGCATTTGACACAATTGATCAGTCTTGCCATCTTTTGTCTTTCATGATACTGTGAACTAGTTTTGCTCCTACCTTACTGGCCTCTCCTTTGCCTTACCTTTAAATGTTAGATCAAATAAGAACTCATTCTGGGCTTCTTTCTTTCTTTCTTGTAAATAATCATCTTCAGACCTGTGGCTTCAAGTACTGTATATGTTGACAATCATAGATTTTTTTCTCAGTGCATACTTCTTTTCTGAACTGCATTCTACAAATATATACGTACCTATCATATGGAAGATGCTGTGCTAGATGTTAAGAGCTTAACACTGTAGAAAATCAAACTAGTTATATTGATAGTTGCTATGAGAGAAGCAGGGTACCATAATAGAAAAATAACAATTGGACCAGCTTTAAGTGGGTTGCCATGGGAAGCCACCTTGGGTCTTATTTTCAAGTTAGTTTCTCAAATGGAACTAGCTGTGGGAAGAATGAGGGTGTGGGGCAGAAGCATTCCAATGGGAATAGCATTTGTAAAGGTCTAGAAGCCAGAAAGAACTTAGAGTGGTCCAGAAACTAAACAGAAAGACTAATGTGGCTGTGAAGAGAGGAGGTTGGAAAAAGTTAAAGGAGTACAACTCATGCCCTGTGGGTCATGGTTAGAGTTTGGATGTAATTTTAGGGAAACCGTTAAAAGATTTTAAGGAAGTAGCATGAGCTGGTTTATGTTTTAAGAAGATTACTTTTGCTGCTCTCCGGAGAATGGATTGGATAAAAGTGTGAAAGTGGGGAGATTAGTTATCCCTATTTCACAGTTGAGGAAACAAGTGCACAGAGGCTGATTTGTCCATGCTCAAACAGTGAGTAAGTGATACAGCAGTGATTCTCATGTGGGTTTCTTGATTCTGAGCCTGTATTCTGATCTGGTGCTTCTCCAACTTTAATATATGAGTCACCTGAATGTCTTGTCTTACTAAAATAAAGATAGATTCCTCAGGTTTGGGTGGGGCCTGAGAGTCTGTGTTTTTAATAACTCCCAGGTGGTGTCACTGCTGCTGATCCTTCAACCATACTTTGAATAGTAAGGCTAATCTACTACTACACTCAACTGCTGTTGAGCCAGATTTGGGAACTGCAGGTGGCCTTTACCCTTAAGCTGATTTATATTGAAAGTCATTGGAAATTTAATCAGCTGGAGGTGATTACCACAGAGCAAGCTACCCTTTAAAGAGCAACTTTCCTCACTCTTTTCATTGTACACACTTATCTTAATGTAAACCCTACAAAACCAAGATTCAAACCTCAAAGGTAAATGAAGTTTGGGGGAATAAAGAATTGAAAAAAGAAATGGTTGATTAAATGGAAGTCATGGTAATAGCTATGGATGGTGGTTCATAATAATTCATTAGCTTTCTTAAAGTTGATCTTTGTAACCTAAGTTTAGAAAGAAATGTTTACTACATGTAGAGGTTACTTAATGCTGGAGTTCTTGTCTGACCCAACAAAGGAACTAGGCCATGTTCAGGAATTTGTTTAGAACTAACTTCTTTTTGTTAGAGACTTTTTTTATGTAATGGATTTTCACCTGTTTAACTTCTAAGCATTAGGTAGAACTCTTTCCCTAGTTACTGTTCCAATTATTAGTGAAAATGACAATATCTGAGCTTCTCACCTTGTGCCCCAGTTTCTTCTCTTGCAATAATTTTTTGAACAATAGGATCCAACAATGTAGAAGAATCTGTCACAAGTTTATATTTTCATCTGCAGGCATTTATGTAGTAATAAAACTGGTAAAGTGAACAGCGTGTTATTAAAGCATGAACTTGGGAGTCAGGCTTGGATTTAGTTCGTGGTGCCAAGATTCCCTAACTAGGCAAGGTACTTAATTTATCTGAGCCTCAGTTTTCTATCTGTAAATGAGGACAAACTTGGCTTGACTGGTGAAGATTATATGAAAGACAATTATATGAAGCCCCTTGGCAGCACGTCTCAAAGTATGTTCTTTGGGATACTTAAATTGGTGGACTTTCAGTAGATGTCACTTGAAAAAATGGTTCTTTGCCCTAATAAGTTTCCTTTACCCAAGATTTCTTAGAGCCATTAGTAATGTCAGTCAGCCATGTGACTGTCCTAAAAGAAGGGGAATTCCATTTGTAATATTTTCCAAATTACTGGAACCTTGTCTTCCTTCATGGAGCAAGATATTCTAAGTGCTTTGGAAAATCCCAGCATAAGTATTATCTAGCTTGTAATGGGCACTCAAAAATATTCTCCCTTCCCACTGTAAAACCAGCTTAGAAATAGAATAGGAACAAAAATCTTGTATTTTCTTAATTGATATCTTATGGAAAGTGATATGTTTCCTTTTTTAGATTATAGATGTTTCTTGCAACAGACATAAAAACCAGGTTAATTTTGCACTTGTTACAGGGATGTATGTGTGTTCATATGTTTTGGCTTGTTTCTTTTAATTGGGTGCCTATAATGTGAATCTGTTTATAAAAAGTTTGGAACTGGAACACTGTGGAAACTAAAAAAGGAAAGTGCACTTGCTTGCCTAGAACCTCGACAGCCAGAGCATGAGCATGGGACCTATGCTTGACCAATCAGATGCTCACACTTGAGACTTTGCGTCTGGAGTCACTGATACCTGAGGCAAATAACCTAAGACCATTTAGAAATCATTCTGCCACCAGCAGTAGCTTCTAGACATCCAGAAATTGGTGTTGGCAGTGTAGGTACCCCCAACTAAGCTGTGTGTTTGGGAGATCCTGGGCTATAGTTCCAGGCTGTATCGCTTCTTTGGTTCCTCCTGTTTTCTGAATGTGGATCTCTAAGCCTTCCTGTTGGTTCTGTGAGCTACCAGTTATCCTCCAAGTAAATAACCTTTCTTTTATTAGCCAGAGTTCATTGTTCTTAACCCAGACCCTTGAATGCTATAATAAACATGGGGTGTATATCTTTTTTAAAGTTAGTGTTTTTATTTCCTGTGGATAAATACCCAGAAGTGGAATTGCTGGATCGTGTTTTTAGTTTTTTGAGGATCTTCCATACTGTTTTCCATTGTTGCTGAACCAATGTACATTCCCACCAGCAGTGCACAAGAGTTTTCCTTTGTCCACACCCTCACCACATCAGCCATTTTGTGTTAATTTTTGTATCAAAGTATGAGACACAAGTTAAAGTTCATCTTTTTTTGCCTATAGATGTCTGCTCTGGCACCATTTGTTAATAAAACTATGCTTTGAATTGCTTTTTCCTTTAGCAAAAATCAGTTGGGCATATTTGTATGGGTCTCTGGTCTATTTATATATGTGTATATAACTCTTCCAGTACTATATAAACAGTTGCAATTTCTGTAGATGTATGTATCCATATAGATAAATACATAGATATATGTATAACAAGTCTTAAAATCAGATAGAGTGATTCCTCCCTCTTTTCTTTTTCAAAATTGCTTTAGCTATTGTAGTCCTTTGCCTTTCTGTATACATTTTAGGATAATCTTAGTTTACAAAAACATCTTGCTGGGATTTAGATAGGAACCGCATTAAACCTATATATAAATTTGAGTAGAATTGACATCTTTATTATGTTGAGTCTTTTTAATCCATAAACATGGTATATCTCTTCATATATTTAGGTCTTTGATTTTTTTAAATCAGCATTGTGGTTTTTAGCATACAAGCCCTATACATGCTTTGTTAGATTTATACCTAAGTATTTCGATGTTTTTTTGAGCAACCGTGAGGCATTATTGTACTTTTTAGTTTAGAGTCCACATGTCCATTGCCAATATGTAGAAATATGATTGATCTGTGTGTTTAGCTTGTATCCTGCAACTTTGCTGAGATTACTTATTAGTTTTGGGAGGTTTTTTTGTAGATTCCTTGGGATTTTCTATTTAGGTAATCTTTTGTCATCTGCAAATAGGGACAGTTTTATTTCTTCCTTTCTGATCTCTGTACCTGTTATTACCTTTTCTTACCTTATTGCATTGACTAGAACTTCCAACACTGTGTTGAATAGTGAGAGTGGACATTCTTAATTTTGGAGGGAAAGCATTCAGTGATTTGGGTTGTATGGTATCGATAGTATACAGCAGAGGCAATCTAACAGCCTCCCAGCAAATGATTACAGCCATAGTAGTATGATGGCCACTTGCTCTAAGTAATGGGTGTGAGAAATTTTGTGAGAAAAATCAAGCCTGAGAGTAAATGTATAAATAGCTCACTTATGATTTACACTACATGGATCTGATTGTTGCCAGAATCCTGTTGGCCTCATTTTAGATATTTGGAAGTTGTTGGTGACAGATATTTTGTTCATTTTCTGTTAGATGTTGAGGTGATTTTTTTTTTTTAAGTAAATTGGTATTATATACCTTAACTGTGAACCGTAGAGGGAAAACATCTTTTTTTTTCTTTAGGAATGGTCTCTGCAGAAACATGAGAACATATTCTGGATTTTTCACCAACTCTTCCTGAATGACCATTGGTTGAATGGGTGCCGGCCATGCAGGCATATATATGTTATTTCCACAGTACCGAGTATATTGGACTAAATCTAGGCCAAAAGTTGCCTAAAATTTATACTTGGGCTTGTTCAGATTTATATTATGACAACCTCCTTGGGCGAGGTGGGGCATTGACCTCCAGTGACTGCTTTGTAGCAAATACACATTGTTAGCAGAAATCTTTGGTGTGTAAAGAGCTTACAGTTCACTTCTACCTCTGTGCATGTGTCCTGTTTGCCAATGGGAGAAACCTTCGTTTCTACCTGAGCCTTAGCCAGAGCACCTTGAAGGGACCTGTCTGCCATCAGGGATCAACTAGGTTTCTACTGTGGGTCTAAATCAGACTGTTGTTCACTTTTGAGCCTTCCAAATTACATGACCTTAGTTCTGTGCTCAGGACATTTGTACTGGGAGTCTTATACTCCATTTCCTAATTAAAAATAAAATATTATGTTGCCTTCATTCTTATGGTACAACTAATATATTTTTGTGGGTTAAAAACAGTAAAAGATACAGAGGTGCACAGAAAACAATCCTACATAATCCATTTTGTTAGCAATGAGTTAACATTTTGATACATAACCTTTCTAGCTATTTTTTATACGTAGGTTTATAGTGTTCATTCTGTTTTGTAACTTTTATTTCACCACGAACATCTTTGTGTGCTGTTGTATATAATTGTGTGCAATATTTTTAACAGTTGTGCAATATTTCATTTTAAACTAATTATATTTTGGACATTTGATCCTTTCCAGTTTTTCACTATTATACAAATGATCACGCAGTGTGAATTCTTGTTGTTAAATATTTATGTACATCCTTCTGACTTTCTTTGGATAAGTTCCCAGAAATGCAATTGCTAAGTTTTCTAGAAAACTACATGGATATGAATGGTGAATTTTCCATCTTGAGGTGTGTTAAAAACATTGAACTCTTTTATATTCGATTATGAATTGAAGAGATTTGTAAGTAAAAAAAGACGTTTTAATTTTGGCTTAAATTTGTTATAGATTTTTCCAGAAAATGGATGTGGGTCAGTTTTATCTGGAGAGATTATTTATCCCTCCCTACCTCATAGCTGTGCCTCTGATGTGGCATGGCATCATAACTCCAGAGTTTTTATTTTAAACATTTTGTATGCTCTTCATTCTATATTGTCTATATCTAAGCATGTAGAGTTCAAGATTGCAACTTTAATTCTCACTTTTGGGATTTGATTTTCAGATCATAAAACAAAATCGAAAACATGAAAGTAGACAGGACTAAACTGAAAAAGACACCTACTGAGGCTGTAAGTATCCAAAAATTTGCTCTGTTTTTTTTATTTCAGAAAAAAATCCTTGCCATCAGTTCACCCATACTGGTCTTCCAAATAGATCACGCTTATATACAAAGTGCAGCAAAACAATCAAATTTTCTTTTGAACTTTCATTGATTAAAAAGTGAATAAGCTAAGTGACCAGTGAAAAGTGAGCACTAAACACTTTGTAGCTAGCTGTATGTACCTGAAGTAGGCTCTCTGGCTGCTGTTTGTTCTATGCATCAAAAGGCTCTATGGTAATAATGGCAAGATCAGATGTGGGTTAAAATTCTTTCTGTACTTGTGGGATCTTTTTCAATTTCGTTTTCTAGAAAATTAAAGTGGTAGCACCTTTCTGACTAGATTTGTTATGAGGCCAGGGTTTAGCTTTCCTTATTACTGATTCTTAAATGCAGTTCAGCTTAACCCGTGTATTGGTTGGCCATGTCAGATGATTTATGTCAGCAGTAAAAAAAGACAGCTTCATTTATTCTATTAAACTGCATTCTGAGGTTAAGAAAGTATTGCATTTTTATGACACGCTCGTAGACTCTTTGTGCTGTAGTTCTAGGAGCACAAGCTCTGGAATTAGACATGGGTTTGAGGCTTACCAGATTTTTGTGGCTGAGACTTTATTAAATTCCACATTTCCACATCTGTAAAATAAAGTTGGTAATTCCTCCCTCCTTTATGTGACACAGTTGCTTAGCAAAGTATCTGGTGCATAATCAGTTCATTTTCTAAATACTAGGTTTTTAAAAAAACTGTAAGTACCCGACATGTATCACCAATAGATAGCACTATTAACATTTTGTTATTTTTCTTCCAGATTATTGCATGGGTAGTTCTCCTGACCTTTTCACTCAGCGTTATATTAATGAGCGTGAGAAGTGCTGTTTTCCCATACCTTCTCTGGCATTATAGATTATCTTTTAAATTTTTGTTAATACGTGGGGAAGAACTATTTCACTGTTCTAATTTACATGCTTTAATACATGCATTTTCAAATTCATTGGCCTTATATCACTTGTCTGCTCATGCTGTTATTTTTGTATTTGATATTAGAATGTCAGTTTCTTACTGAATGCCATATATAGAGTATATTCATTTTTGATATCTGTTGCAAATACTTTTATTTCCTTTTGATTTTGTTTCATGTGTTTTGGCACCTAGAGTTTTTGACAGGTACTCAAAATTTTTTTTTTTTTGAAACTGAAGAGCAGAAAGAAATGTTGCCTTAAGAAACTATACAAATAATGGAAATGTGAAGTACTTTATCCAAGAGACAGAGGCACATGACAAGCTGGGGAAAATATTTGTAACTCATTGTAGTTAATGTCTTTAGCTAAATCAGTAGGAGAGATAAATATCCCAATAACAAAATGTGCATAGGCCATTTTAGAAAAGAACAGTCGGTAAACTTGCAGAATAATTCAGCCTTGTAGATCATCAGAGAAATGCAAATTAAAATTATTTTTCCTTTACTTAGTAGATTGTTAAGGATTTGTACATTGATTCACACCTGTATACAAATTTCCTGGTCCACAACATTTGATAGCTAGTAGCAAATTACTTAGGATAAACTCACAAAGTGAAATTTTTAGATCATTGACTATGTATGTTTTTAATAAGGCTTGAAGATGCCTATTTTTCTCTAGCATACCCAATTTCCCCTTCCTATAACCAATAATAAGTATTATTTTAAAGAACTTTCTAAATTTAATTTCTTTTACCTTTTGACCCCTTTACTCATTTTACCCACTCCTTGCCTCTGGCAACCACTAGTCTGTATCTATGAGCTTGATTTTCCTTGTTTTTTATTTTTTTTTAACTCCATAGATGAGATCATATATTTGTCTTTCTGACTTATTTCACTTAGCCTGATGCCCTCAAGGTCCACCCATGTTGTCAAAAATGGCAAGATTTCAATTAATGACTGAGTAGTGTTTCGTTATATATGTATACTACATCTTTTCTATCCATTTGTTTATAGATGGATACTTAGCTTGCTTCCATATCTTGGCTATTGTAAATAATGCTGCAGTGAACATAGGGGTGCATATAATCCTTTCAAATTAGTGTTTTTTTTCATTTTCATTTCATTTTCATCTGATAAATATCCAGAAGTGGAATTGCTGGTTCATATGGTAGTTCTGTTTTTAATTTTCTTGAAGAACTACCATACTGTTTTCCATAGTGGGTGCACAAGAAAGACATTTATTGATGAACTTTGTGTTTCAGCAGCTGTGCAAAGGATTTTTTCCCTTGATTTGATATATTTATTGAAGCAAATCGATATAAACCATAGCAGTTGGTATGCAGCCGTTGAACTGTCACGTGCTTTCATTTTCATTACTATGAGTAAAGAAAATCACACTCAGTATAGCAGGGACAAGATGGTAAAGATGTACTTTTTGTCCCTGGTGCATTCTGCAAACTGCAGAGTCCAGAGCAGGGACCTTGACACTCAGAAAAGCCCGTGTGGCTTGCTACAGGACCTTGATGAAGATTGAATGCCTGATTCTGAGATAGATAACAAGTGATTATAGGACCCAAATGTTCATCATGAACTGGGTGTTGTATCACCTATAGAATCATAAAATTAGATCTGCATAGCTGCATTCCATTAGAAATTGAAGTTATATTTGATACTAGGCCCAAGTAGGTCCTGAAGGCACAAGTGAACTGAGTATATGGTTCAGATTTCCATGTTATCTGTTTCTACTGCTTCACCATCCCTCCCTTGACCTATATATGACTTCCAGAAGAGGAGGAACAAGTGCAGGCCTGGTTTATGGAAGGATTTTATGCCAAGGATTTAACATGCATTTAATTAACACAAAAATTTAAGGTAGCTTTAATCTCACTTTAGAGGAAGAAAAGGTTTGGGACTTAGCTTAAAGAAAACAATTTACCTTAAGCCAGCCCCTGTTGTTCCACATTTTGTTTTGAGTACTGAAAATACTTCTAGTTTAAATCACAACAATACTGCTTCATTTTACAGAAGAGGATACTGAGATTCAAAGAGGTAGCTTTCTAACTATCTAATTCCGAAGTCCATGTTCTTTTTAACAATATGCTGTCTCTCAATATTTAGGTTCCTATTGTGTGAGATCAGTGCTTTATGTATGTGGCAAACATTTGAGCTTCACATGTGTTTTACTAGTTATTAGAACTGTTTTCCTGATAAGAAAACTATGGCTTTCACATGTTTGCCATTCCTAGTGCCACTATCACTGTTCAGATTCTCATTCACTTAACCATTTATTAACTCATGCAACAAATACTTTTTGAGTGCCAGGCACTGATACACACACACACACACACACACACACACTAAGATTACAATAGTGAGCAAAAAAAAGATGTATTTCTTTCTTCATGGAGTTTACAAGGGAGGTAGACATTAATTAGATAATCACAAATAAACATTTGATTAAAACCATGTTAGTAAGATGCACCTAGGACTCTGAAAACATATAACAGGATTTAGCCTAAATTAGAGAAGTCAGTGAATGCTTCCCTGAGGAAATGACTATTGAATGAGTCCAGAGGATGGAGGATGGTAAGAAGAGTCTTCTAGACAGAATGAACAGCATATGCAAAGGCCCTGAGGTGGGAGAAAGCATGGCACACTCAAAAGACTCAGAAAAGACATTGCAGAAGACCAAGACCAGGCCACATAAGGTCACATCAAGCTGTTTGCCTTTATCTTAAGCGCAGTGAGAAGCAGAAGGGTAACACGATCAGATTTAAAAAGAGAAAAAACGAAAACTGGCTTAGTGGTTGGATTTGCTCATGATCAAACAAGCTGAAAACTGAACCCAGATTTATTTGGTTCCAAATCTAGGCCCATTCCCAGGATATCATACTACCGTAGAGTTAAAGAGCAAGTGTAATAACTTTGAGCTGCCATCCGTTAAGAGAAGGCTTCTCAGTCCCAGTCCCTATCCCTGCTTCCACTTTCAGACACTATAAATTCTCAATCCACACATTGTTACCTGACAAACAGATCCTTTAATCAGTAAAAGAGAGCAGGCATGTATGGATATGGGAACCCCAAGTAAATAAGGATGGAGTCCTAGTTGTACAAAGTTCAGAAGCTCTTTGCCCTACTATTACTAGAGGGTTTCCTGTTATAGCAAAATATAGCCATTGTTAGTCTTCACCTTTAACTGTGAATTTACTGGGATTTTTCAGTGTTCTTCTTCCTTCAACATGCTTATCAAGCATTCTGATTAACTTCTGGACCATGGTACAGATTCCTTCTTTATTTTCATTTGATGTTTAACTTATTTCCGTTATTTCTATTGACTGTACTCTTCTAAGTAGTTTGTCTACATCTACAGGTTTATATGTGTTTAAACAATGCACATATGGATTGTTTCATTATAAGATTTCCATTTTAATCCCAAGTGATCATCAGGTAAATTTCCACTTTTCTTCAGTAGTACATTCTATCAAAAGTGAAATTGCTGAGTGTGTTGGCTTAACGATTTCTTTTCCCGTTCTTCCTCTTTATGTCTCCCTTATACTTTAAAACACCCTTTGTGAGTACCTGTTTGTTTTTCTCAGCCTGCAGACTGCAGAGCCTTAATAGACAAACTCAAAGTTTGTAATGATGAGCAACTACTCTTGGAACTGCAGCAGATCAAAACATGGAACATTGGAAAGGTATGTGAATTCATGTTCCCAAAAGACAGGGCTCCCTGGACTAGAACATTTTGTTTGCTCTGGTTTGAAAGAGAAACCATAATGAGGTAGCCTCATTCATCAGTTACTTAAAAAGCATCAGTGTATGTCTAGCACAGCTCCGGATCAGTAGCTTTTAGCCTATGAAAGGTTGCCAAGGAAATTTTGAAAGAAATCTGAAAGGAGAATTTTGCTAGCTGAGGAAGAGGAACATTTATATAGATGATAAAGAATCTCAGCCACAAAATTCCTTTAGTTTTACTGATAACATGAGTTTGAGATAGTCTTAGTATTTTACTTTTAGTTTAAAAGAATCTTCTTGAGATAACTAAAAGTGAACACTTCTGATAAAATGGGTTCTGGCAGGGAGAGTCCTTGTGTTTGTAGGCCTTAGAATGTAGTCAGGATTCTTTGAAGACTTAACAAGGGGTTTTGTGGCATCTACTGGTGTTAGTATACTTTGGATATAACAATGAATTCAGGTCCACATGGTTCAAAGTACAATCTTTCTCATGGGTTTCTGTACTGGTGGAAGATTGAAGAGAAGCAACGGTGAGAAGTGTCATGCTCAGCAATTCATTGTAGCAACACTCAGCTCAAAACACCGCACAGCACTTTTACCTTAATCTTATATCTTCCTCTTCCTCTCTCCAGTGTGAGTTATATCACTGGGTGGATCTGTTGGACCGCTTTGATGGAATTCTGGCAGATGCTGGACAGACGGTGGAGAATATGTCATGGATGCTCGTGTGTGATAGGCCGGAAAGAGAACAACTGAAAATGCTTCTCTTGGCTGTGTTGAACTTCACAGCCTTGCTCATTGAGTACAGCTTTTCCCGGCATCTGTACAGTTCCATAGAGGTAGGAGAGGTTCAAGCCTATGTGATCTGTTCTTAACTAGAATTGTTCATGTCCAAAAATAAGGAAATTGCTGTTTCTCTCTGATGAATGCTTCTTTCCTTTTCATTACGGAGCTCTGGGCTTTTCCATGTGAAAGACAATGATAGGATATTTCATGGATATAGATACCCTTCACAGGATTGATGGGAAAGTTCTTTACTATCACCTTCACCCTATCTTTTGAGATTCAAGAAATTAATGACAATGTAATACATGTATTGAAGTATTCTTGCTAATTTACAGGTAGTGATCTTTGTTCCAGGTTATTAGAGCAGCCCCACATTACTTTTAAACTTAGAAGTAGCTTGATTTCTTTGATACATTACTTACTATTTTTCTAAGTTTCAGTGTGCTGCTTTTCAATCTCTTCCCTTTCCCCCCAAGTGAATATTAATAGCATACTATGTTCTTAAAAAGTAAAGTGGGCACAGGAATTAGTGATCTTTTGAATTGGTCAAAAATCACTATAAGAAGAAACTCTTTTCCTTTAGCCTGACTTTAGATTTTTTATCACTGTTGGTTAAGGGCCCTGTTGTGTGTTAATTTTCCTTAGTCTTCGGTAAAGAACCAGAATAAGAACAAACAAGTAGAAAATAGCTTAGGAAAAGAAGTGGAATGACTGAACTTAAGGCACTCAAGAGTTTTAAGTAGGGAGTGGATAAGCAGTCTGGTGAAGAGGAAATAGATTAGCTGCAAAAGGAAGTCCATGGCCTTTGGGATAATAATCAGCAACTAGAAATACCTGGGTTCATGTCCAGCTGAATTACATACTGATTCTAATGCTGACCAAATGCTTCAATATATTGGTGACTTTTGATTGTTTTAAAAAACCAAAATAGTCGCTCTTGGGTTGCATTTACATACACTTTGCCCTAACAATCATATGTCACTAGATGTTGGTATCTTTAGCTTCTATATGAAGAACCCTGTATTTTAATTAACTCCAATTTTATTTTTGTCATAAAGGATGCAGAAGGAGTATAAAATTATTTTACACTCCAACTTTAGTTGGAGACAGTGTTGTTGAGTTCCACTATGTATTAAAATATATATGTTTCTTTATAATAATCTGTTTCTTTCTGTGGGGGCACTTATGAATTTTGAACTCAATTTTTTAACTTTTATTGGACTTTCTGACTTGGGAGATTGGAAGCTCTTGCAGACAAGGTTATATGTTGTAAGTGCTCAAATATTTATAAATGTTTTTTGTATTACTAAACTTCTCGATAGCTTTGTAAATGTTGACAAATCTATTACTACATTGGCATTTTTAAGTTTTCAAGGCCTAGAGTGCTTGATACCATGAACTTGCCCTTTTTTGTCCCCTGTAGCATTTGACAACTTTGTTGGCTTCCTCTGATATGCAAGTGGTGCTGGCAGTCCTTAATCTTCTGTATGTGTTTAGCAAAAGATCAAATTACATCACACGCCTTGGATCTGACAAGAGAACTCCACTGCTAACCCGGCTACAACATTTGGCAGAGGTGAGTCATGGGTGGAGAGTTGGAAGGGCACAAAAATTGGACCATTTAGTACCTTTTACAGGTGTCCCTTGCAGTTCAAAATGAATTAGGCATTCCTAAATTAACTTTACTAGCCTAATTGAGTAGAACTGTTGGAGCCCACTTAGCTAGGTTCCCAAAAAACCTAAGAAGTATCCTTAACTACTGCGAAGTAATTTTGAGGGATTTCATGAATCCCTGCTCACAAAGCAGAATCTCTTTGTTCAAAATTGGCAGCTTCTCTTCTGGAAAGAAAGGTCAAAATCAGATTCTACTTGGGAAGGGAGTATGGTGCAATATAAGATCTGGATCTGCGTCCTAGCCCTGCTTATTATCTCTGATAGTAGTTTTCATCTGGGAATGTAATATATCTACCTTAAGAGTAGTTTTAGAATAAAAAAAATAAAGAATACTTAGTTTTGTGCTCAGTAATTGGTTTGTGATGGTAGTAATTGTAATTTAAGGCAAAAGCTCTCGTATAAAAGTTCAGCTCAACCAAACTTGTCCAGTGTTCCTAGAGACAAATTGTCAATACATAGGTTTGAGAAAGGTAGCCACTGCTAGCGGAGAAAGCTTGGTAAGGCTGACTTTTAAAGCTGATAACTGGTTACCTTCCAAATAATAACTCAAGTTTCAGGCTATTTTTAAGTGTATAATTACTTAAAAATTATTTTTATATGATTGTAAATGTAACCTGTGTTTTGAAAATTCTAGGACATGTAGGAAAGTATAAAGAGAATATCAACCACCTGTAATTCATCCAGATGGAGCCTCCCGTACAATTTGAGCACATTTTCTTCTTGCATTTACAAATATGTATATATAGAAACACAACCTGTTTTTTTAAAAATTGTAAATATTATTTCTTGCTATTAAAAAATGCAAGACAGTTCAACATTGGATCCTCAAGTAACAGTTAAAAGGAAAAGGAAGCCATATGTCAGTAGATGCTTCAAAAGCATTTGATAAAATTCAGCACATTAATAAAAACTAATATAAACTCTTAGGAAGCTAGGAAAAGAAACTTTAAATTTATAAATTATCTGCCAGAAGTCATAATGGAAGAACTCTGAAGCATTTTCATTGAATTCAAAAGTTACACAAAAATGCCACCTATTACTTTTGTCACTTAAGTTTGTAGTAGAGATCCTAACCAATATAGCAAAAGAAATGAAGGATACATATTAAAAGAGGAAACTCATTATTGTTTGTAGGTGATGGGATTGAAGCTCTTGGTTTTCTGGAGAGACAATATAAAATTATTAGAACGAGTGAAAGTACAGTGAGGTAACCAAGTAAACAATAGACAGAAACAAATGGCTCCTCCATATGTTAGTAATAATAACCAGTTACAAAAATGACCTCATTCACTGTATCAACGAGTAGAGTGTCTTTAAAATAAGCCACATCGGGTAAAACTATAAATTTAAGAGAAGATAATGTAGAAGATTATATTGTGATCTACTGTTGGGGAAGGCATTCTTAAAAATCCTAAAGCATAAACCATATGGTAAAAATTTGAATTTTATATTACTAAATTAAGACTTCCTTTTCAATGGAAAACATCGTAGTTCAGTGCTACTCTTCAGGTGTTTACAACGGAATGTAAATCAGCATACTGCTTTTTTTCTTCATCAAGAAAAATTTCATTTGAATAGTGTACTTACTCAGGTGGTTGAATAACATTCTTGGTGCAAACTCATTTTGTTATGGATCAGTAACACATTCAAACAGTTGATATGGACAACATTAAACATCACTGTTGGAGGCAAAGGTTAACAGACTGGTGATAGGATTGAGAGGTATTCAGCAGTATTTTAAAATTGACAGGAGACTGTTAATGTAAACTATCCAAGGAACTCTTACAAGTCAACAAAGATAAACAAAGGATATGAATTGACAGTTCACAGACCCAGGGAATTCCGCACCTGAGTAGATGCTCAAACTCAGTAGTAATTAGAGAAATAACAAATAAGATACAGCTTGATAAAGCTATGTCAGATTAATGGAAATTAGAAAACTTATAATGGTAAGTACTAACAGGCATGTGAAGCTATAGCAATTCTTATACATTGCTTATAGAAGTATAGACTGGTACTCCTGGGTATATATCCCAAAGATGATATAACATTATTACATAAGGTGCTATCTGTGAAAATATTGCATCATTGTGGTAGGGAGAAGTTGGAGGCAACCTAGGTGTCCATTAATAGATTTGGGTAAGTAAAATACATGTGCATACTATAGAATATGTAGCAGAAGCAGTGCACCAGATAATACACATAGCAACATTAATAGCTTTTAAAAATTGTGCTGAGTTGGGGGGGGACGGTTAAAAAAATGTTTATTGTTCATTACCATTTTTGAAACTTAAAAATGTACTCACAAAGCAAAATATCGTTTTGAGAAAACAAAATTTAAAGGATAGATAGCAGAAGTGAAACTAACTATCCCAATATTGCCATTCACATTGCTTTCTCTTCTCCAAAGAGAAAGCAATGTGAATGGCAATATTGGGATAGTTTATATAAATATGCAAAAGAAAATAAACTTAACCAACAATGTTTAAGATCTGTTAGAACAAAACAACCTTTACGGATTTAAAAGATGGTCTAAATTTGTTAGAGACATTTTTTACATGGGAAGACTCAATAGTATAGTAGAGGTTCTCTGATGAAATTAGGGCCAATAGTTGGTAGTTAATTATTTTTTAAAATCTTGCTGAAGCAGGAACTTTTTTAAAAAAATTGATTAATACATAATATTTAAAAAAGTTAAAACACAAATTTCAGTTCCCTTACTTGTCTTTCTAATGTAGGACCAAGGACTTTACTTTGAGTAAGAAACAGTCTGTTACCTTGTTTACATAAACTACAACTATAATCTGTGATATCTTTAAAGTGGAACAACAATGTAAAGACTTTAGTTTGTAAAAGAACCTGAATACATAATTATAAATTTTTATAATTTACCTCTGAATCTCTTTTCCCTAATTTGAGGATATTTTTATTTTAGTATCTTAGTCTTCACAAAATATTCAACTTAGTTTTTGTAAAATAATTCTCTTTTTAGTTTAAATCACTGTTTTGCATCATATTTAAAATCACATAATTATAATACACATAAAATTGACATAAGTGAGTTTGGAGACAAATACACCTGATTTGGTACACATACAGATAACTAGGAGCAAGAGCACCTGCAGAAGGCTGCATCAGTCAGTATGCAGAAGGCATGGAGAATGCAGTTAATCTGTTAAATTGGTTAAGTGGAGGACTTAATAGCATCAACTTAAAAAAGGAAATGCACAAAAATATCTCAGAAAACACTGGTAAAGAATCAGGTTCATTTATTATACCAGATAAAATACAAAGCCATAGTTATTTTAAGTTTTTTAATTGATACAAGATAGACAAATATGTCTGCAGAATGAAATAGTAAGCCTCCTGTCACTTAAGGTCAAAACAATGGGACAGTTGGCCGAGGGAAAAATGTGTTTAGATCATTTCTTCACACTCTTCACCTAAATCTTAGAAACATATTTAGAGGTATAATTACAGGTAACTTTTAACATCTTTCATGAGGAAGTATTACCTAAGAAAGTCGAGAAACCTAAAAGCCATTTTAAAAATTGACAGATTTTATGATGTGAAAATAGAAGATAGTGGTAAATAAAAAACAGATCACTTAAACTGGGAAAAATATTTGCAATATATGCAACAAAGGAATACAATATGTAAACAGCTCCTACAAATCAGCAAAAATGTAAGTAACAGCAGAAAAACATGCAAAAGCAAATAAATAGTTCACAGAGGAATACAAAATATTTCTTTCAAATTAGTCTAAAACATGAAAAGATTGCACTAGGAATACTCAAGGAAGATGTGCATTAAAGGGAGATCATTTTAATATTTTAGATTGGCAATAATATCTAGTATTGGCTAGGTCGTGGCAAAGCAAGTACTTACAGACTGTTGGTACACAGATGTCCTGTTGTAGGGTCATTTGGCAGCATTTAAAAAATGTGTTCGTTTTTCCATCCAGCAATTCGATTTTAAGAAAATTATGTTACAAACATAATCAAATGTGCACAAAAATGTATGCCTAAGATTGCACCATTGTTTGGAAACATTATATTTAATATGGCTTAAGACTATGTATGACCCTGAAAGTTCTCAATGAAAAGATCTCATAGCAAGAAAAGCTAGTCGAAGAGCCTCATTTATGGTTTTTCCAAAGTCTAAGAGTAAAAATATATTAATAAAGTCTAGAAAATTACATATCTAATTGTAAACTGAGAAAAAGGGAATTGAATATGTGGAGAAGATGGATGTTTCACTTTTTTATTCTTTGAATATTTTATCTGTAGTATTATATATTACTTTTGTAATTAAATATGAGAATTGGCAATGATTTTGCAGATGTATGTTTATATGTAGTCATTTAGTTGTTTCTTGATTTAATGCCTGTTATATGTAACTAATTTGGGGGTAGGAATTCTTATATATATAATTTTATTCTTAAGCCATATTAAATATAATGTTTCCAAACAATGGTGCAATCTTATGCATACATTTTTGTGCACATTTGATTATGTTTGTAACATAATTTTCTTAAAATCGAATTGCTGGGTGGAAAAACGAACACGTTGTATAGTGCCCATCTGACACCATACATAGTTATTTCAGTATTATTGACTGTATTCCATAAGTTGTACTTTATATCCCCATAACTATTTTGTAACTGTTAATTTTATTGTTTTCTGATTGTAGTTCTCTTTTCCTTATTCTTTTACTCTCTTGTATGTTGGTGATATTCTGTAGTGTTGTTTTTGGATTCCTTTCTCTCTATTTCCTGTATATCTCTTGTAGATATTGGGAGTTCATTTTAGTTTTTAATTTTTTAATATTTAAAAAATTTTCAATTATGGTTGACATTCAATACTATATTAGTTTTAGGTGTACAGCATAGCGGTGAGACATTTATATAACTTACAGAATGATTCCCCGATAGGTATAGTGCCCATCTGACACCATACATAGTTATTTCAGTATTATTGACTATATTCCATAAGTTGTACTTTATATCCCCATAACTATTTTGTAACTGCCAATTTGTACTTCTTAATCCCTTGACCTTTTTCACCCAGCCCACAACCCCCTTACCATCTGGCAGCCATCAATTTGTTCTCTATGAGTTCGTTTCTGTTTTGTTTTTGTTTTTTAGCTTCCACATATAAGTGAAATCATATGGTATTTGTCTTTTCTCTGTCTGACTTATTACTTAGCATAACACCCTTAGGTCCATCCATGTTGTCGCAAATGGTAAGATTTCGTTCTTTTTTTTGGCCGAGTAATATTCCATTGTGTATATATACCACCTCTTCTTTATACATTCATCTTTTGATTGGGTCATTTTAATTCATTTACTTTTAGAGTAACTTGTTAGATATATAGTTATTGCCATTTTATTGTTTTCTGATTTTGGTTCTCTTTTCCTTATTCTTTTACTCTCTTGTATGTTGGTGATATTCTGTAGTGTTGTTTTTGGATTCCTTTCTCTCTATTTCCTGTATATCTCTTGTAGATTTTTGGTCTGTGGTTACCATGTGCTTTGTATATAGCAAGCCATGTTTATAGCCATCTATTTTAAGTTGTTGGTCGCTTAAGTTTGAACACATTCTAAACTCACTACCATTTTTACTCCCTCCACTTTCATTTTTGTCATTTTTTACTACTTTTGTGTGTGTGTCCCTTAATTTCCTTTAAGTCATGTCACCAGGTATGTCACCTTCACACCAATTCTGTTAAGATTTTTTCTTTAAAATTTTACTTTTGTGATTTAAATTTTCTTTTTTCAATTACAGTTGACATAAAATATTATATTAGTTTCAGGTGTACAACATAGTGAATAGACATTTATATAACTTACAAAGTGATCACTCCCATAAGTCTAATGCCATCAGACACCAAACATAATTATTACAATATTATTGATTATATTCCCTATGCTGTATTTTGTATTCCTGTGACTTTTTATAACTGACAATTTGTACTTCTTAATCCCTTTACCTTTTTCACTTCCCCCAAATCCCCCTCCCATCTGGCAACCATCAATTTGTTCTCATCAATGGTTCCCATCTGGCAACCATCAATTTGTTCTTTGTATCTGTGAGTTTGTTTCTGTTTTTGTTCATTTATTTTGATTTTTTAGATTCCACATATTAAGTGATCATAAGGTATTTGTCTTTCTCTGTCCAACTTATTTTACTTAGCATAATGCTCTAAGGGTCAGAATTCTCATTCCCATTTTACAGATGAAGAGTATGAGGTTAAGCAAGGTGACATGATTTGCTTATAATTTTCACAATTGAGAAGTGATGGATCTTGGGTTTGAAACCTGATCTATTTGATTATAGGGGCCATTCCCTTGCCAAGGGAGGTACTGTATCAGTGTATTGAGATTTCAGAATAAGTTTTATGTTTAGGGATGGAAGAAGTGCACTCTAGAGTTAAACTGGTTCTTTATATACAGGGACAACAGCACCTATCAGAAATAGCTCATCAAATTATTACACCCTATCTTTAGGCTGATTATCACAGACTGATATTTCATACATAATTAAAATGTTCTGACCATTTAGAAAGTAAAAGTTAGATGCAGACCGTACTTTTACATGGCACGCATATGTAAAGTGTAAGGTTTTTCTTTTACTGTCATTTTTAGTAGTTAAGGATTATCATGTTCTTTTCTTCTCTTGGATCATTCTATCACCAGGAAGGATTACTTAAATGATTGCTATTATGTTCCTTCTCATTTTGGACTCCTTTTAACTTTGACAGATGTACTACTTTTTGTCCTGACTTGGGCTAACAGATTTAAGGTTAATTTCCAGTCCTGAATAATTTGGAATCTTGACAGGTGTAGTACATAGCTCGTTTTGCTAATATATTACGTGCATGATGCTTTGCTATTACAAATAAAAGAATCTTACAGGCTTTTTAGAGTTAGAGATAATATGCTTAGGTGTTTAGTAATAGCTGCCATTACTAATATCGGTCATTAAAATTTTTAAACTATTTTTCTCTAAAATGTGGCATTTCTGTAAAAATGCAACTTATTGGTGTGGGCTGCTTTCCCCTACATCTTCCTTTTGGTGTAACTCTGGTTTTTATAACAGTGATCTTTACAGACAGTTTGGTTCATGTCTCTTGATTATTTCGACAGCTTCAGGGATCTGAATTTCTTTTGTTGTCCCTGCCCTGTACAACAAACACACATACATTCACTGCATGTGGTTAAGAACCTGGGTTTAGGAATTGGTCCTAGTTTGGTCAACAGCTCAAATTGATCTTAGTTTACATATCTGTAAATTGGGGCTTCATTGTTTTTAGGATTAAATTAAGTGGGGTCATAAACGAAACTCCTAGATTTAATGCTGATCGTGTCAAAAGTAGTTAAAAAATGGGAGCTGTTATTGAAGATGGTTACGATCACAAGCTACATGTTCTTTTATATTTTCTTTTAAAAGTGTATATATATTATATAAATACATGTTATCACATGATTTTTTGGTGGTCTTTTTCCTCTTGGGTCATCCTCCTGCAGCCTAAAATGTACCCTTTTGATGTATTTTTAATCTTCATATTATAGTGACATGTTTAGGGTATTTTTGTCATTAAATTGCAAAGACAGGACACTTTTACATCTCAATTTTCTTATTTAATACTTTATTTTAAAAAATCTCTTTAAGTCACTGTGAATAAGTCATTCTTTTAATGGCTACATAATATTCCATAGTTTGGATGTTCCATAATTTGTTTAACTAATTTCTCAACTATGCATATTCATTTTTTTCTGTTATGAATAGCGATTGCTACTTTAAACAATCTTGTACATTTGCCCTTACTGATAACTTTTGATTCTATGAGTTTCAGAATTCTTTGTGTTACTTTAATTGGCACTTACTGATGAGTAGTGAATTTGAATATTTTTTCATTTTTGACCATTAAGCTTTGCACTTGTGAATTGTCTGTTTATATTTTTTGACCATTTTTTCTATTGGTTTAGTGTTTTTGTACTATAAAAACTGTATTGGTGCTATTTTTGTCATCTGTTAAACATTTTTTCCTAAATCTTTGGGGGTTTTTGTTTATTATGTCTGTACATAGTGTCTTCAAAAATGGTTCAGAGAGAGTGTTGGATGGCTTTGGGAAAGTGTTGAATATCACATTTTGGTCTTTATGAAAAATGATTTTGTACGTGGTATCTTTTCTCATGGTAGTTTTTTATTGACTCAGTTAACCTAGTGATGTGAGCTGATTGTGAATATGAACAGTGACTAGTGAACCGCATATGTAGGGTAAGTTCTCCAAAGACTTGTTGAGTCAGTTAAAATCCAGCTGGCTGGTTTTTGTGAGTCTGTCTAGTACATGGGTTCTCAAACTTCAGCATGTACCAGTCACTTTATTAAAGCTTAGATTGGTCTTCCTCCCCTCTCACAGCCCTTTACCTACCCCCTCCAGTTTCTGATTCGGTAAGCCTAGGCCAGGACCTGATAATGTGCATTGCTAACAAGTTTCCAGGTGATACTAAGGCTGTTGGTCCAGGGATCGCACTTTGAGAACCATTGATCTAGTCTTCCCTATTGGGTAAAGTTACAGAATTTCACATTCTTATAATTCCATCTCAAAGAGTATCAGGCCTTTTTCCTGATGTCTGAATACTTACTCATTCTTTAGCAAATCACATCTGGTGAGATGTTGTCAAATATGCCTCTCTGGCATGGTTGATATAACAATTATTTATCGGGTGTCTACTTAATTATTAGGATCACATAGTAGCACTACTGGGTAGGTGAGGACAGTGAGACTCAGAAGTTAATGTTATTTTGGGGAAAAGCCAGTGGGCTTTCTTTTACCACCTGATGAAGTGTGAAATGTATCTGCTATTCCTGTCTTAGACATTTGGAGTTGCTTGGTCATGGTTTTTATTGCAAACATAGGTGTCAGCCTAAGACCTAGCTCCTGAATCCACACCCAAACTTTCCAGTTGATATCACTGAAGAAGTATATGATCAACCTTGCGCTGGATGTAATAAAAAAAATGCTCTTTTCACATAGTAGTCGAGAAAGCAGATTATGTACATAATAAAAAGGACAAATAACTAGTTATTCTGAGTAGTACCGACTAGTAAGTACCCTAGAATCTTGTTGCCGCAAAACAAAATTTTCTTCATAATAAAAATATGTGCTCAGTATTAAAAATTTTTAGAAATGTACATAATCATGCCTGTACTCTTTGCGATTTGGTACACTTAGTTTTTATTTCTGCATATTTCTTTACATAGCTGAACGCATGGTAGATATGATTTTACATCCTGCATTATTTACTTACCATATTAACATCAGTGTTTTCCCATATTAACTGCACATAATTTTGTAAGAAATGTTTCTTTATATTTAATGGTAATATAAATGTCAAAACATCACTGTCTTTCATCAATCAAGTTCGGTTTCATATGGTCTTTTAAGGATCCCACCTTACCACAACTTTGTAATCATAGGTGCTTGATTTTTATTAGATCACAAAAGATGGAAAGAGATTTTGTGGTGACAGTAATAATAAAGTATTCTAAAACAACTGTGATAACAGAAGAAACAAAAGGAAAGGAGTTATGAAGATATATAGCCTTTCAAGCTTATTCCACCTTGCAAATTAAGGTCCTTGGTTTGAATTACCTGTATCTGCTATGTGGCATCAAGTGTTATATCCTTTATGCTCATGGTTTTCAGCAAATTCCATTTCTTCACTGGAAGTCCTGGGACTAGCTAAGAAAATTGTTGGAAATGTAATGAGGAAGTACTTTTCATATTAGGGTATGAAACCTGTTTAATAAAGCTATAGGAATTAAAATAATGTGGTAATAACAGTCGAAATGACTAGTTGAAAGATTCTAGAAGCAGATCTAACATGTAAGAATTGACCTTATAGTAAAGATGGCATTTCAGATTAGCAGAAAATAGATTAAATTACATTATACATATAAATATGTAGATAAATTATATATATTTATGTGTATATAAATTATAAGAATGATATAACAACTGGCCCGCTATTCATGAGGCAGTTAAAGTAGATCCTACCTCATTAAAGTAAAATTAAAGATTTATTAAAAAGTTAAATGTTAAAAGCATGAAACTAAAAGCATTGAAAGAAAGTATAACTACATGTTTTTATGTTGTTTAGGGTGGGCAAGGTCTTTTCAGGAATGAAAATAATATCAGCAAAGAAAAACTATTAAAATATAATTTATACCTTCTGTATGTATCTTAAATGTCACATTATGCCATCATATGATTATCACAGTTTATGTAACATTTCTCACGTTCTTTGGGTTATTTCCAATATTTTTCTATTGTAAATAACACCACAGTGAGTAATACATCGATATTTGTCCATATTTAGCAACCGATGTGTTTTAATTTTTATTTTTAATTAAATTTAACATTCAATATTTTATACTGGTTTCAGATGTACATATAGTGCTTAGCCATTTATATAATTTACAAAGTGATCCCCCCGATGAGGCTAGTACCCACCTGGAACTGTACATACTTATTACAATATTGACTGGGTTCCCTATGCTGTACTTCACATCCCAACAACTATTTTGTAACTGACGATTTGTACTTCTTAATCCCTTTACCTTTTTCACCCAGCCCCACAAACCCCCTCCCATCTGGTAGTCACCAGTTTGTTCTCTATATGAGTCTATTTCCATTTTATTTTGTTGTTTAGATTCCACATATAAGGGAAATCATATGGTATTTGCCTTTCTCTGACTTATTTCACATAGTGTAGTACCCTTTAGGTCCATCCATGTTGTTGCAGATCCTAAGATTTTATTTTTTGTGGCTGAGTGACATTCCATTGTTTATATATACCACATATTCATTATCCAGTTGTCTATTGATGGGCACTTAGGTGGTTTCCATATCTTGGCTATTGTAAATAGTGCTTCAGTGAGCATAGGGATGCTTCTCTCTCTTCATATAAGCGTTTTGGATTTCTTCAGATAAATACCCAGAAGTGGAATTGCTGGGTTATAAGGTAGTTCTATTTTTAATTTTTTTAAGGAACCTCTAAACAGTTTTCTATAGCGGCTGCACCAATTTGCAGTCCTACCAACAGTGCATGAGGGTTCCTTTTTCTCCACATCCTTGCCAGCCTCCCCCCTTTTTTATTTTGACGATAGCTATTCTGACAAGTGTGAGATGATATTTCATCGTGATTCTGATTTGTATTTCTCTGATGATTTGTGATGTCGAGCACCTTTTCATATGTCTGTTGACATCTGTATATCCCTCTTTGGAGACATACCTATACAGGTCTCTGCTCATTTTGTATTTGTATTTTTATTTTTTATGGTGACATTGGTTAACAAAATCCAGTACGTTTCAGGTATAACTGCTCACTTTTTAATTGGACTTTTTTTGGGGGGGGGGAGGGGTGGTTGTTGAGTTGTATGAGTTCTTTATAAATTTGCAATATTAACCCCTTATTGGATGTATCATTATCAGATGCCTTCTCTCATTCAGTAAGTTATTTTTTTGTTTTGTTCATGATTTCCTTTACTGTGTAAAAACTTTTTAGTTTCACGTCATTCCATTGGCTTATATTTTCTCTTGTTTCCCTTGCCCAAGAAGATACATCAGAAAAAAATATTACTAAGAGCAACGTCAGAGAGTTAACTGCCTGTTTTCTTTTAGGAGTTTTATGGTTTGGGGTCTTACATTTAATTATTTCATCCATTTTGAATTTATTCTTGTATATGGTATAAGAAGGTGATCCAGTTTCATTCTTTTGCATGTATCTACCCAGTTTTCCCCAAACCATTTATTGAATAGACTGTCTTTACCCCATCATATATTCTTGCTTCTTTTGTTATTAAATGACTGTATAGGTGTGGGTTTATTTCTGGTCTCTATTCTGTTCCATTGGTCTGTATGTCTGTTTTTATGCCGGTACCATGGTGTTTTAAATACTGTAGCCTTGTAGTATAGTTTGATATCAGTTAGCAAATCTCCACCTTTGTTCTTCTTTCTCAAGATTGCTGTGGTGTTCCTCAGGATCTTTTATGGGTCTATATAAATATTAGGATTATTCATTACAGTTTTGTTAAAATTGCCATTGATATTTTGATAGGGATTGCACTGAATCTGTAGATTTCTTTGGGTAGTATGGACATATTAAAAATGCTCGCTCTTTCTATCCTTGAGCACGGTATATGCTTCCATTTATTTGTATCTTTTTCAGTTTTTTTTCCTCAATGCCTTATTTTCTGAGTATAGGTCCCTTTGTTAAATTTATTTCTAGATATTTTATTTTCTTGATATACTTGTAAATGGGATTGTTTTCTTAATTTCTCTTTGACAGTTCATTATTGATATGTAAAAATGCAACTGATTTCTGAATATTAATTTTGCATTCTACTTTACTGAATTCATTTATTCTAAGAGTTTTTTGGTGGAACTTTGAGGTTTTCTATACATAGTATCATGTTATCTGCAACAATTGACGATTTTACTTCTTCCTTTCCAGTTTATATGCCTTTTATTTTTCTTGTCTGATTGCTGTGGCTAGGTCTTCCAATTCTGTGTTGAATAAAAATGGCAAAAGAGGACATCTTTGTCTTGTTCCTGATCTTAAGGAAAACACTTTTAGCTTTTCCCCATTGAGTATGATGGTAACTGTGGGTATGTCACATATGGCCTTTTATTATGTTGAGGTATGTTTCCTCTATTCCTACTTTGCTGAGTGTTTTTTATTATATTTATTTATTTTTTATCAGAAATAGATGCTGGATTTTGTCAAACACTTTTTCTGTATCTATTGATGTCATTATATGAATTTTATCTGTCAGTTTGTTAATGTGGTGTATCACATTAATTGGTTTGTGGATGTTGAATCAATCTCGCATCCCAGGAATAAATCACACTTGATCATGGTTTTATGATCTTTTTAATGTACTGGTAAATTCAGTTTCCCGATATGTCGTTGAGAATTTTTGCATCTGTATTCATCAGGGATATTGGCCTATGGTTTTCCTTTTTTGTAATGTCTTTGTCTGGCTTTGGAATCAGGGCAATGGCGGCCATGTAAAATAAGCTTGGGAGCCTTCCCTCGTCTTGAATTTTTGGAACAGTTTGAGAAGAATAGGTGTTAATTGTTTTCTGAATATTTAGTAAGATTTACTAATGAAGCCATCCGGTGCAGAACTTTTGTTTGTTGAGAGTTTTTGACTACTGATTTCGATTTCTTTAGTAGTTGGTTAAGATTTTCTGTTTCTTCTTAACAGTATTGGATGATTTAATGTTTCTAGGAAAAATGTATCCATTTTTTCTAGATTGTTCAATTTGTTAGTATATAATTGCTCATAGTATTTTCTTATAATTCTTATAATTCTTTGTATTTTTGTGCAGTCAGTTGTCACTTTTGGTTTTATTGATTAAGCATAAGGTTAGATAGTTTAAGATGTGTCTTGTTTCTTGAGGTAGGCCTATATTATGAATTTCTCTCTTAGGACTGTTTTCGTTGTGTCCCATAGATTTTGCGTTGTTGTGTTTTCATTGTCATTTGGCTCAGGGTATCTTTAGATTTCTTCCTTAATCTCATTGTTAACCTATTTATGGTTTAGTAGCACGTTATTTAGCTTCCATGTGTTTGTGTATTTTTCAGTTCTTGTAATTGATTTCCAGTGTTATACCATTGTGGTCAGAGAAGACGCTTGATGTACTTTCAGTCTTTTTATATTTATTGAAACATGTGGCCTAACGTGGTCTCTTTTGGAAAATGTTCCATGTGCACTTGAGAAGAATGCATGTGCTGCTGCTTTGGAGTGAAATGCTCTAAAAATATCAATTAAATCCATCCGATCTAATGTGCCATTTAGGCTGCTATTTCCTTGCTGATTTTCTGTCTGGAAGATCTGTTTATTGGTGTCAATGGGGTATTGAAGTCTCCTATTGTGAGTGTATTACTGTCAATCTCTCCCTTTATGTCAGTCAATAATTGCTTTATGTATGTAGGTGCTCCTTTGTTGGGTGCATATATGTTTACTAGGGTTATATCCTCTTCATGTATTGATCCCTTTTTCATTATGTAATGCTCTTTATCTCTTATTATAGCTTTTGTTTTAAAGTCTATTATGTGTGATATAAGTATTGCTATCTCAGCTTTTTTTTTTAAATTTCCATTTTCATGAAATATCTTTTTTCATCCCTTTACTTTCAGTCTGTGTGTCATTTGATCTGAGGTGGGTCTCTTGTAGACAGCATATGTATGGATCTTGTTTTCTTATCCATTCAGCTACCCTGTGTCTCTTGATTGGGACATATAATCCATTTATATTTAAAATAATTATAGGTGCATAATTATTGCCATTTTATCATTCATATTTATGTTCTTTTTTTTTTTCTTTTTCCTTCTTCTTTAAGTCCCAGTAACATTTCTAGTAATACTGGCTTGGCAGTAATGAATTCCTTTAGGGGAAACTCTTTATCACACCTTTGATTTTAGTTGATAACCTTGCTGAGTAGGTTGGTCTTGGTTTTAGTTCTTTGCTTTTCATCATTTTGAATATTTCATGCCAATCCCTTCTGGCCTGCAAAGTTTCTGTTGAGAAATCAACTCACAGTCTTATGAGAGCTCCCTCATAAGTAACTAGCTGCCTTTCTTTTTTTTTAGGATTCTCTTTTTAAAAGTTAAAAGTCTTTAACTTTTGCCATTTTAATTATGATGTATCTTACTATGGGCTTGTTTGTATTCATTTCGTTTGGGACTCTGCACTTCCTGGACTTATATTTCTGTTTTCTACTCTGGGTTGGGGAAGTTTTCTTTTCAGTTATTATTTCTTCAAATATGATTTCAATCCCTTGTTCTCTTCTCTTTATGATACCCCTATGAAGCAAATGTTGTTAAGCTTGATGTTGTACTAGAGGTCCCTTAAACTGTCCTCATTTATTTTTTATTTTTTATTTTTGCTGTTCTGATTGGGTTTCTGCTACCTTGTCTTCCAAATCGCTGATTTGATCCTTCATCAAATCTACTGTTGGTTCCTTCTAGTGTATTCTCCATTTCAGTTATTCTATTCTTCATTTTTGATTGGTTCTTTTTTACGCTATCTCTTTGTTGAAGTTCTCACTGACATCATATTTTTTCCCCTAAGTTCATTGAGCATCCTTATGACCAGTGTTTTGAACTCTGTATCTGGCAGATTGCTTGCTTCCATTTCATTTAGTTCTTTCTCTGGAGTTTTCTCCTCTTTCATTTGGGACATATGTTTTCTCATTTTGATTGCCTTTGTAATGTTCATTTCTATGTATTAGGTAGATCTGCTATGTCTCCCAGTCTTT
>NW_024353905.1:495593-509466 GCF_902729225.1 Pteropus medius | reverse complement strand
ACAGGAGGAGGGCTCAACAAAAGAACAGTCATAGCTGTCCTTCAGCCCTTGCCCAGAAGCCACACAACTCAGTCTTTCCCTGTTTGTCTCTTGTGCCTCCTGAGCTCTTGTCCCTCTGCCAGAGCCCAGGGTGATCACCTGTGAGCGAGCGAGGAGATGTCTGAATTTCTAGTAGCTTTCTAGTTCACCTGGGCAGTCAGAATCCCCGCTGATTTTCACAGCCAGATTTTGTCGGGACTCCTCTTCCCAGCACTGGAACCCTGGGCTGAGGAGCCCTGGTGTGGAGCTGGAGGCCTCTCCCTCCACTTGGGCATACCTTCACCGCCATGATATCCCTCCCAGTGCTCAACCGCCAAATGTGGGTATGGGACCAGCCTATTTCACATCTCTGCCCCTTCTAGCAGTCTTGGTGTGGTCTCTATATCCTTAGTTGTAGGAGTTCTGTTTAGCTAGTCTTCATTTGATTCTCCAGGTTGATTGTTCTATAATTTTTTACGGTCATGGGAGAGGCAAACACAATGTTTACCTACTCCGCCATCTTACTAGAACTCCCTTAATTAAGTTCTTAATGAATGTTGGACCTTTTACTTTACGTATTCTTATCTTATGTAATCTTCAGAAAGATACTATATAAGCATCATTTTCTAAATTTTATACATGTGCTCAATTTTGAGGTAAAAATCAAAGGAATCAATAACTTGCTCGAGTCATTGAAGATGAACCTAATAGCCAGCTGTCTTGAATCTTTTCCTTTTCACTGGTTCCTCCTATCTAAAGGTATTTGTTAAAAGGCAGAGCAAGAGAAAGCAAGAACATACTTTTTATTTGGTCAGTGTAGCTAAAGGTTTGTTTATTTTGTTGATCTTTTCAAAGAACTAAACTTGGTTTAGTTGATTCTTTTTTTATTTCTGTTTCATTTGTCTATGCTTTAATTTTTACTATTTCCTTCTTTCTGTTTGGGTTGAGTTTGCTCTTCTTTTTCTAGTTCCTTAGGGTGGAAGTTTTGTGACTGATTTGAGATCTTTCTTTTTTAAATGTAGCCGATTACAGCTCTAAATTTCCCTCCAAGCAGTACTCTCAGTGTACCTCACAAGTTTTTGGTATGTTGTGTTCTCATTTTCACTAATTTCAAGGAATTTTGTAATTTACCTTGTGATTTCTTCTTCCACCCATTGGTTATTAAGAGTGTGCTGTTTAATTTCCACATATTTGTGAAATGTCCAGATTTCCTTCTATTATGTATTTCTAATTTCTTTCCAAATTTCCTGAAGTTTGTTTTGTGGCCTAACATGTGGTCTGTCTGTGAAAATGTTTTATATGTACTTGAGATGATGTGTATTCTGTTATCGTTGGGTAGATTATTCTTTATCTCTGTTAGGTAAGGTATAGCTGATTTAATGTTCAGATCTTTTGTTTTCATGTTTATCTTTAGTTATTAATGTCTGCCCTGTGGATTACAACTAACATCTTAATAAAAAGTTTAATACCAACTTAGTTTTAATAATAGACAAAAACTTTGCTCCTGTATAGCTCCGTTCTCCCACACACACGCACTTTATGTTGTTGCCACAAATTCCATCTTCATATGTTGTGTGGCTATCAACATAAATTCATTATTACTACTTTTATGTAGTTGTCTTTTAAAACACTGGGAAAAAAGGAGTTACCAACCCAAAATTTGTTACTACTGACTTTTATATTTACCTGTATTGTTTCTTTACTGGTGTTCTGTAAGACATTCTCATGGTTTCCCCCTTTAGTTTTTTTTTTTTTTTTTAAGTTTATTGGGGTGGTATTTGTTGAATACACATCATATAATTTTCAGGTGGTGTCATTTATTTGACATCTCAGATTTCATGGGGCAATACCCAAACGAAGTTTCCTTCAGCTAATTATATATATTTGATCCTCCTTTGCACCACTTGGACTCCTCCCAGCCTCCCATATATTTGACTCCTTTTAACTGTCTACTACCTTCCCCTCCTCCCCCATCCCCACCCTGAGGTAACCACTAGTCTATAGTCCATGTCCATGAGTTCATCTACTACTTTTTAGTTCTTGTATATGATTTCCCTTAGTTTCTTTTGAGTGGCTATGAATAGTTGATTTAAAGTTTTCATTTGGTAAGTGCAGTGTCTGACTTTCCAGGAAGTTGAAGTCGTTTGTTTCTTTTCTTTTTTTTTTTTTTTGCCAGCTTTTATTAGATGGTATCGTCAGACATATAATACTATGTAAGTTTAAGGTGTTCAACATGATGATTTGATAACACTTATGTATTGCGAAGTTATTACCACAGTAGGATTAATACCTCCATCACCTCATCATTACCATTTCCTTTTTGTGTTGAGAACATTTTAAGATTTACTCTCTTAGCACCTTTGAAGTATATAATACAGTATTGTTGACTGTGGTCACCATGGTGCACATTAGATCTCCAGATATTATTCATCTTACAGCTGGAAGTTTATACCCTTTGACCAACATCTCCCTATTTTCCCTAGCGCCAGTCACTGGCAACCACCATTCTATTCCGTTTCTAAGAATTCAACATATAAGTGATACCATATAGTAGTTGTCTTTATCTGACTTATTTCGCTTACCAAAATGCTCTCAGGGTCCATCCATGTTGTCACCATAGGTGGAATTTCTTACCCATTAATCCGTAGTTGGATAATGTTGCAGTGAATATGGAAGTGCATATTGTTCTTCGATGTCCTGATTTTGTTTCCTTTAGATATATAACCAGAGCTGGATCATTGCTGGATCCTATAGTACTATTTTTAATTTTTTGAGGAATCTCCATTCTGTTTTCCATAGTAGTTCTACCAATTTATATTCCCACCAAAAGTGCACAAGGATTCCCTTTTCTCCAAACTTCACTAATACTTATCTCTTTTTGATAGTGGCCATTCTGACAGGTGTGAGATGATATCTTATTGTGGCTATGATTTTTATTTCCCTGATAATGAGTGATACCGCATACCATTTCATGTATCTTGTGGCTGTTTGCATGTCTTCTTTGGAAAATGTCAATTTATTTCTTTTGTGTATTTTTTCATCAGATTTTTTTGTTGTTGTTGTTACTGAGTTGTGTGAAGTTTTTTAAAAATATATTTTGGATAGTAATTCCTTATCAGATCTCTCTGGGTCACAAATATTTTTTCCTATTCTGTAGATTACCTTTTCATTTTGTTGATTGGGTTTTTTTTTTTCCTCCTGTTTGTTTGGATTTGGTTTGGGAGTTTTTTGCTGTGCAGAAGATTTTTGTTTGATGTGTTCTCATTTATTTTTGCCTTTGTTGCCTGTGCTTTTGGTGTCATATCCAAAAAATTGCTACTGAGACCAACCATGTTTTCTTTTAGGAGTTTTACAGTTTCAGGTCTTATGTTGAAGTCCATTTCACTTCTTTGAGTGGTGTAAGATAGGGGTTTCAGTTTCATTTTTCTGCATGTACTTATCCAGCTTTTCCAGCACCATGTGTATAAGAGACTATGCTTTCCTCATTGATTATTCTTGGCTCCCTTACAAATACTAGTTGACCACATATGTGAGGACTTATTTCTGGGCTCTCGATTCTCTTAACATTGGTCTTTGTCTTTTTATGGCAATACTGTACTGTTTTGATTACTATAGCTTTGTAATAATGTTTGAAATTAGAAAGTGATACCTACCTCTAGCTTTGTTGTTCTTTCTCAGGATTGCTTTCTGTTTCTGTGGAAAACGTCATTGAAATTTTGAGAATAGAGATTACATTGAATCCCTAGATAGCTGTGGATAGTATGGACATTTTGACAGTATTCTTCCAATTTATAAACACTAGCTATCTGTCCATTTGTTTGTCTTTAATTCTTTCATTAGTGTTTTATAGTTTCTCTTCCACATAGCTCGTTAACATATAGAAATATGAATGGTTTCTGCATGTTGATTTTTTTTTTTTTATCCTGCAACTTTACCAAATTTATTAGTTCTAACAGTTTTTTGGTAGTGTTAAAGGTTTTCCATACAAGATCATATTATCTACAAAGACAGTTTTACTTATTCTTACCTTTTCTTTTTCTTGCCTAATATCTGGCTAGGACTTTCACTGCTATGTATAGAATAGGAGTGGTAAGATTGGGCACCCCTGTCTTGTTCCTGATCTTAGAGAGAACGCTTTTAACCTTTTACTGTTGAGTATAATGTTAGCTGTGGGCTTGTCATATGTAGCCTTTATTATGTTGATGTGTGTTCCTTTTATACTCTAATTTTTGAGTTTTTGTCATGCTTTTTATAATATCAGTTAAGATGATCATATGATTTTTTCTTTCATTATGTTAAGTGGTGTATCACATTTACCGATTGGCTTGTGTTGAACCATCCTTACACCCCAGGTATAGATTGTACTTGATCATGGTGTGCGATCCTTTAAATGCGCTATTCAGTTCAGCTTGCTAGTATCTTCATGTTTTTTGCATCTTATGTTCATCATGGATATTGTCCTGTGATTTTCTTTCTTTGTAGTATTATCTGCCTTTGGTATCAAAGTAATTTTGGCCTCAAAATAAGTTTGGAAGTGTTCCCTCTTCTTCATTATTTTGGTAAGAACTTTAGAAGGATTGGTGTTAATTATTTAAATGTTTGGTGGAATTTGCCAGGAAAACCATGTGGTCCTACCCATTTCTTCTTTGGGTGTTTTTTGATTACTGATTCAATTTTCTTAATTGTTACCGGTCTGTTTGTATTTTCTATTCATGATTTGGTTTCAGCAGGTTATATGTTTCCAGGAATTTTTCTAGTTCTAGGTTATCCAGTTTATTGAATTTTTGTTCATAGCTCTCTCTTATAATCTTTTAGATCTCTGGTATCAGGTGTAATATCTTCTCTTCGTTTCTTATTTATTTTAGTCTTCAATGTTTTTTTTTTTAGTCTTACTTGTTTTCTCTTTTATTCCCCTCCACACACACACACACACACACACAAAATAGCTCTTACTCTCATTGATCTTTTCCATTGTTTTTTATGGTCTCTATTTCATTTGTTTCTGCTCTGCTCTTTGTTATTTCCTTCCTTCTAACTTTGGGCTTAGCTTGTTCTTTTTCTAGTTCCTTGAAATATAAAGTTAGGTTATTTGAGATCTTTCTTGTTTCTTAATGTAGGCGTTTATCCGTGTCTAATTCCCTTTTAGAACTGCTTTTGGTGCATCTCATAGGTTTTAATAATGTTTCCATTTTCATTTGTCTCAGGATGTTTTTTAAGTTCCCCTTTGATTTCTTCTTTTGACTCATTGGTTATTCAGGAGTGTATTGTTTAATTTACACATATTTCTGAGTTTTCCAGTTTTTCTCCTGTTACTGATTTCTAGTTGCTAGGACTTGTTTTGTGACCTATCACATGTATCCAGGGGAATGTTCCACGTGCATTTGAGAAGACTTGTGTATTCTCCTGTTGGATGAAATGTTCTGTATATGGGTGGTAGGTCCACTCGTCTAAAGTATAGTTCAAGTCCAATGTTTACCTCACTGATTTTCTTTTGGAATCAGTTTATCTATTGTTGAAAGTGGAGTGTTGACTTCTATTATTGTATTGTCTATTTTTCCCTTAAGATCTGTTAGTATTTGCTTAATATATTTAAGTGCTCCAATGTTGGGTACATACATATCCAACATTGTTGTTACATCTTGTGATGAATTGACCCCTTTACCATTATATAATAATATTCTTTCTTATTACAGCTGTTGAATGAAAGTCTGTTTTGTCTGTTATAAGTATAGCTACCCCTGCTCCTGCTCTCTTTGCTTTCACTTGCATAGAATATCATTTTTTGTCCCTTCACATTGTGTCTATATATCCTTAAAGCGGAAATGATTCTCTTGTAGAAGGCATGTAATTGGTTTTGCTTTTTTATCCATCCAGCCGTTCTGTGCCTTTTGGCTGGAAAATCAATCCATCTACATTTAGAATAATTATTGATAGGCAAGGATTTAGTAATGCTATCTTATTAATAATTTTCTGGCTGTTTTTTATTTCCCTTGTCCTTCCTCTCCTGCTGTTTTCCTTTATGAATTAATGGTTTCTGTAGTATGCTTTGATTCCCTTCTCTTTATCTTTTGCGTATCTAATCTAGGTTTTTGCTTTGTGGTTACCATGAGACTTATATAAAACATAAGTTTATTTTAAACCGATAACAATTTTGATTATATACAAAACTCTACCCTTTTTCCCTTCACCTCGATCCATTTTATGTTTTGATGTCATAATTTCTTTTTATATTGTAAATTCAGAAACAGATTATTTTAGTTCTTACTGTTTTAAATACTTTTGTCCTTTAGTCCTTATTACTCATAGATGATTAAGACATCGTTCTCCTGGGGCTCTCAAACAACTGCTAAGAGTAGTTGCAGCCAGTTCACAGGCTGCAAGGTCCACAGCTGGGACTGAAGTCTATATGCCTAACACCCTGGGTCTTTTGGCATATGGGGCTGGATTCTACAGTTTACACAAAGTCACTTCTGTCTGTGATAGATGCCAAATTGTTGTGGTGAGGGTAGGGGGAGCTGGAAGACATCTTAATCAACCATCTTGTTGATGTCGCTCCTCGTGTTGCTATATGTGCTTCATAGTGTCTTCTTTCTATGCATGCCTCATAATCCTTTGTTTTGTGTGGTCTTTGAAGTCTCTGTTCTATTAGCTTAATAGTCAGCTAATGATTTCTCTTAAACTCCCAGAACCAAAAAAAAAAAAAAAAAATCCAGTCTTTCTAGGTAGGTTCTGAGTGTATTTTTGTGTCTTCAGTGTCAGTACTCAGCATCTTCGATACTCAACTAGAAGTTTACAACTCTGTCTTAGCCTTCATTTCTGGCTTGCGCAGATCCTGATGGTCAGCCAGAGGTATATGAACTTGGACCTTCTCAGATATTTTCTGAGAATGTGCCCAGCCTTCCAGATTCCCAGGAATTAGTGGAGCTTTTCAAAGCCCTTACTCCTCCCCTCTCACTCTCCAGCCTTTCTTTCCAAGCTTTTCAGTTAGTTAGTTATCCCAATTGTATGTCTTGTCCTAGGAAGTGGAGACTAATGCATTTACTCTTGAATGTTTTCAACAAATGCCCAATTCATCCTTGGAAGAGTTCTAAATTAGTCAAAAAATGTTTGTTAGTTTAAATGCCGTTTTTAAATACAGGCTAGTTATTAAGCAAGATTATATGGCTGGAATTTTGAATTTGATAGTATGTAACTGAGGCATTCTTCCCCATTACTTTGGGGGTTAGTACTTGTTAATAGGTTTTTAGACTTTGTGGTGGCAGAAGTACAGTAGAAGTAAGCAATGCAAAATCTTCTGCTTTGCAACTTGGCTCATGTGGAGTGAGGAACTGAAGAACGTGTGATTCCACCCTAATGAAGGAGGTGAGCAGGCTGCACATGGAAGGCCTAGTACAATACTGAAGGCCTGATGGAACAAGACTCATCTGTTAACAAGCATGACAGCAGGCGTGTAGAATGCAATTGCTTGCAATAGCTGCTTATATTCTCCCCGGTAACATCCTCACAGAACAGTGGAATTGACCTCATTGGAGAAATCACCTTTAGGCTGACCATCTTGCCTTGAGTCTTAAGTCCTTGCTTCTGTTTGCTCCCTCTTTTCATTTGATTTACACGTTGTACGTCTTCTCAACACTGTGTTCCAAGCAGCCACATACTCTTACATATTTTATATATAAGGCTACCTTAAGCACTGTTTAACACTGTCTTTTTCCTTTTCGAAGAGCTGGGGTGGAAAGGAGAATGGCTTTGGACTTGCAGAATGTTGCAGAGACTTGCATATGATGGTAAGTAACTCTTTGGGATATGGGATCTTGGCAGAGCTGTGTGTGATCTCTTTTTGAGCCTTACTTTACAGCGAATATATGGTATATAAAGTTGGCACTTCACATTAGGACCTTTGAAGAACCTAAGATCGTTTGAAACATAGTACACCTTGTCTAGAAATTCTTGGGTCCTCAATGTGCTGGTGGTAGATAAAGAACCTCAGAAGCACAGTGTATGTTTATACCCAGCTCTTGAGTAGGAAGCTGTATTGGGTGAATCAGTTTGAAAGTGACGAAAAAATCCCAGAAAGTGCACTTGCTTGTATTCTCTGGAACTTTCGGGACTCTGGGCGGTCTGGCATGATTTAAGAATGGCTGCTTGGAGAACAGTTTTGCCATTAGGGTTATTAAGAACTTAACATGTTCTATGTGCTTTCCATGTTGACCCCTCATGCCCCGTCCTGTTCATACCTTTCACCCATGCTTAAGTTATGAGCTCCGGCCATCTCCCCTCTCCATCGATGTGTTACTGTGGAACCACAAGGCACAATTGGATGTGTTATAATAATTCTGTGCCAAGAAGCTACTATATTTTCCAGCTGATAATACTTTTGTTAGTTTGTCTGGGAGAATGGCTCTTTTTCTGGTCACAGAAAATTGTAAATATATAGAAAAAATTACTTTCCCATCTTAGCTGGTATACTTTAGTGTGCATTATATGAATGGATATTGGATAATATTGGAGGTGAGTGTTGTCTGTTTAATAATCAAAGCTACATAAATTTTAAAGGGTATTTAGTTTAAAATTCTAATTTTTCATCTTAAAGTTTAGTTGGTTAATTCTGAGCCTCCTAATGTATATGAAGCTTGTTCTTTGCCCCTTGGGCAAAACAATGTGATGCACTCTGCTGGGATTGCATGATGTCTGTTACCCATTTTAGTCCCAGCCTATATTAAGAAATCACACATCTTTTTATTTATTAGTATTTGGCATGTTATGAGATTTCGAAAAATATGTATACTTCAAAAGGTAGTAGTAATATATACACATGTTAAAAAAATTCCAAGTGTATAAGAGGGTATACAATAATTCTCCATCCCCAGAGGCAACCACTGCTGTTGATCTCTCTCACAGATGGGCATGCTATCGCAGTCTTGTTTTGTTTTTCATGGCGATTTTCTAGAGTTAAAGAGGATTTGTTGTCAGGGTCTGGTTTATATTGATTTAGGTATCTTCCTCTGTAGAAAAGCAGTTGGATATCAGAAGTGGTTTAGAATGGTATGGAAGGGAGTATGTGAAGAATTATGAAGGTACACCCATGAGGCATAGTTTGAATAAAATATTTCAAAAGGTGATGATACACACAGAGGTTTCTATAAGAATGTTTTTTTCTATTCTCGAGCTGGTGCCTAAACTCTTGTCTTCCATTTTTTCTTGGATTCTTATTCATTACTGCTTGACAGACTTGCTCCTATTTTCCCTCTTGAGAATAGCTACAGTCCAAATTGATTTCTTGAAAGAAAGGGCAACTTGGTAACTTATAAGAAATATGAAAGCTTTTGGATCTCTGGGCTCCACCTTCCTGATTCTTGTTATAAGATGTCTGAGCTCGGCTAAGACAAAGAATGAAGTGGTAGCTGTTGGCTACATGCTCATTCTGCTGCCGCAATGAGTTGCACAAGTGGCTAGGACTTTGAGGGAAGATTTGGGAGATGGTATCTGATTCTTTCATGTGCTTTATACACAGAAATACCCACCCAGTGCAACTACACTACACTTTGAATTCTATGCAGACCCTGGGGCCGAGGTCAAAATCGAGAAAAGGGTGAGTCTCAATCAGACTTGTTCTGATAGAGTCTGTAATCTACTGTAACTGGGGTTGACTTTTCTAGAACTCCTCAGTTAAATGAGGGAATGGTTTTAAGCTACACTGCTGCCTTCCCAAGCTAAATATACCTAATAGCTTCTCAGTAATAAGTGTTTATTTATGCCCAGCTCTGATAGGTTTGGATCTTACTTACGTTGGAGCTGCCAAAAGCAAGACTCCCTATATGGAGCACTGCTATAACTTGTACATTTTTCTCAGTCTCAGTTCCAACATGCAGTGTAATAATCTAGATAGTGATGACTCAACTTTCTCTACTTAAGCCAGCCTACAAGAAGTCTAAATATTACTTACAGGGTCCTGCTTCAATTATCTGGTCATTCCATATTCTTTGAGGAGATACTAAAGTTCAGTTTGGTTTAGAAGTAGCCTAGTGAATAAGATCTTTTTCTTCTGCCTACAATATATAAACAAAAATAAACTTTCTAGATTAATGGCGCCTTGAAAACAGCTCTAATGCATATTTAAAGAGAAACCATTTTCATGGATTTAATCTTTGCTGTAAATACAGAGGCTGTGGGGATTAAGACAATAAAGGTCAAAAGGGGACAAGGAAGAATATGAAATGTTTCTGACTATGTGCATTTTATCTTGATAATACTGGTTTCAAAGAAGCTTTCCTGAGAATATTCTATATAAAAAGTGGGTATTTTGGGGAACCCTAAAGTCATCTTGATTTTAAGAACATTCAGTCAGCATTTCCCCTAAGGTGACATCTTGATTTTCAGACAGCTCTTGCAGTCCTGTGGCAGGGGAAGCTAAGGTATACAGTGACTCCTAACAACTCTCTTATCTTTTTAATTTCAGACAACTAGTAACACACTACATTATATTCACATAGAGCAACTTGACAAGGTAAGAGGAGTCTTTGACTATTGACTATTTTCTTAACATTTGGTTCACTTTTTGTTCCTAACTATTTTTTTCTAATGTAGATTTCAGAAAGCCCTTCTGAAATCATGGAATCTCTTACCAAAATGTACAGCATTCCTAAGGATAAGCAGGTATGATATGTCCTAAAAATATCTAAAGGGTGTAGTTGTTAATCATATAGATTGATGATATGTGCTGGGCTGGTAGACACCATAGCAGAAAGAATGGAGTCATACCATGGGCAAGTTAGTTAACCTCTGTGAGCCTTAGTTTCCTTATCTTTTATGAGGCCAATGCTTAACAAATTTCTAGGTTTGTGCGAGAGTTTGAAGAAAACATAAGCTGCCTTACTCACCATGAGTATTTAATAAGTGGTGGTAGCTCAACACTTTGGATACCAACAGAGAAAACATTTAGTTGTGTTATTTTTTTCTGCTCATTGTGATGGTGATCAGATATTTCATTTGGTTAATAACAATCAAAACTCTTGCCAAATATCTCCAGTTTGTTACCTATCAGTAGAGTGATAGTTCTTGGCTTGTGTTGAAATATTAGGATTCTGTGTCCTTCTGTTTTCATGCTCCTATTTTTGTCAGCTAACTTCAGAGTGGAACTATTCTGTTTGATACCTTAACAGATAGCAGCAGTAAACCAGTTCACCAAGTAGCTCAACAGGTACAATTTAGCCCTCAGAAAGTATAGTCACCTTTTCCATTGATTTCCTAATTTAGGTCTTATGTCTCTACAGATGCTGTTATTTACACACATACGGCTGGCCCATGGCTTTTCTAATCACAGGAAGCGATTGCAAGCTGTTCAGGCCAGGCTGCATGCAATATCTATACTAGGTAAGAGAATAACACTAATTAACAGGCCCTGATTAGGTGATTTAGCCTTGATTTCCTTTGAATTTCATTTGTCTTTGTTGCTCTGAGGCTTATTGTAATTACATAGGCGGCAAGTTAAACTGTAAAATTGCCAGCATTCTTAGTCTTCACTGTATTCACCATTCCTGAGCTCCTTAATGTTGAATCAGAAAGAGGATAGATTGGTTATTGATATGCTACATGGGTTTAGTCCTCATTATGGTCTTTTTTTTTTTTTTTTTTTAGTGAGTCATCTCCCCTGGTGTCCCTGTTCTTCCTCTTGCCATTTCATCTTCCTCTTCTATGCCTTCAGGAGGATAATCTTGAAATAAGACAGAAAGTGTTTGTTAAGTAGTCAGTACTGTGCATTTTACTTTTACTATAGGGTGGTCTAGAGTGGAAAGCACTCTAGTTTTGGAATCAGTCCTGGGCTCTCACCCTGGCTCTGCAGATTAGTAGCCACATGTTTATCCTTTTGACCTCATTTAATATTAGGACAGTACTTACTTTACAGGCTGATATGAGGATTAAACAAAAGCCTGTAAAGCACCTAGTACTGGTCAGGCACATAGAAGGTATAAAATAGTAGCTGCTATTAATCTTGCCAGCTTTCATTATGTTATTACTCGTCTGCTATTTTAAACTATGAGTTCCTTGAAGTGAAGTTCCTACTCTTTTTTTTGTACTCATACCTAGCGTAACTTCTGACATGTTAGTAGGTGCTCAGGAAATGTTTATTGAAAGCTAAATGTGTTTACTCCCAGTAGTTTGCACTTCAGGAGACTGGGGTTCAGTACTAACCTATGTGGGGTTCATCAAAAGTGTATTACATGCATTCTCAAGTTTTACTCCAATGTCATACAAGTTTCTGGCTTAGTCTGCAGTAGTCCATAAATCCTGTTCTTTACAATTTATAAGTGTTTCCAGTGAAAACAGAAGCATATGAAGAGACTAAAATGAAAGTTTATGTCCAAGGCATAATAAAGTTATATCAAGTAGTGATGTTATTTAAAAAAATAATAGCTCTTTATTCTCTTTTTATACTTCCATTCCCAAAAGTTTTTGCTCAAGAGAACTGATACCATTAATAGGAGAATCTGTCAGTTGGGTGGGTATTTAGAGCTTATCATATTTGAGCCAATCCTCTAGAATTGGTGATTCTGCTCTCCAGTGCTGGTTAGAAGGGAATCCTTCCCCAGAACCAGTAGGTGCCAAAAGGTTTATCATTGGGCAGTGGCTTGACCACTGCCTTCTTGCCTAAAGTGTTTATTTCTCCTTTTGCAGTGTATTCCAATGCCTTGCAGGAGTCAGCAAACAGTATCTTGTATAATGGGTTGATAGAGGAGTTGGTAGATGTCCTTCAGATAACAGATAAGCAGCTTATGGTAAGTATTTATTAATACTCTCCTCTGTATATCAGGCTCATATGTATTTATTTGCCTTTTAGTTTTTCCCAAGAGCTTAGATTGATCCCCAAGAGGGAAGCTTGGCCCTGTTACTTCTTCTTCTTTGGCTGTTTATCTGCAAAGTTAACAAATCCTGGATTTTCAGTAATATTCTCAGTAGACTTCCATTTCTCCCAAGCAGTTACCAGTAGAATAACTTAAATTTTAGAATTTTGGGTATTAGCAACTTGGTTTAGGCCTATAATTATTTAAAACACATACTATGCTTACCTTCTGTTTTTCTAGGAGATTAAAGCTGCTTCTTTACGAACATTAACATCAATTGTCCACTTGGAGAGAACTCCCAAACTCAGCAGTATTATTGACTGTACTGGAACTGCATCCTACCATGGATTTTTGCCTGTACTTGTGCGGAACTGTATCCAGGCCATGATTGGTAAATTTTGATGGTTTTATCCTACGCAACAATAATGCCACCCTTTGTTTATCAGCCTTTGTTTACCGTCCTGCCAGATTAACACCAAATTTTGAGCTAACTTTTTCTCTCCCTCTCCCAACCTCCCTTGTAGATCCTTCCATGGATCCATATCCTCACCAGTTTGCCACTGCTCTTTTCTCTTTTTTATACCATCTGGCCAGCTATGATGCTGGTGGTGAAGCCTTGGTCTCCTGTGGAATGATGGAAGCCTTATTGAAGGTGCTCTACCCTTTTTTTTTTTTAAACGCATTTGTGGGGGAAATCAACTAAGAGAAAGTGTAGAGTTGCAAGTTTAAAATGGTTCACAGTGAGAGCAAATAGCATAAGAAAGCTTACCTAGAAAATGCTTTACTTAATTTTTGTAGTTTGGCCTTGAGGTTATCTCATTAACAACTTTCAAAGAGCAGCTGTCTTTAAGAATTGATCATAGTCCAGGTGGTGTGGGAGTAGGCCCCATGTACTAGTCAGGGCATTGCCACATATTTTCGTGAAGTTAGGCATGACACCGAAGAAAATGTATCTAAAGGTACTTTGTAAGTGGTTCTGTTATGGTAATAGGCTCTACTAGGCATTGGGCACTGGA
>NW_024353905.1:422918-495582 GCF_902729225.1 Pteropus medius | reverse complement strand
TATTGTGTGTTTACCACCCAAAGTCCAGTTTCCTTCAGCTACTATATATTTGATCACCTTTAACCACTTCACCCTCTTCCCAGCCCCCTATATTTGACCCCCTTTACCCCGTCTACAGCCCCGCTCCCCACCCCACCCTACCCTCTGATAACCACCAGTCTATAGTCCATGTCCATGAGTCTTTGTCCTACTACTTTTAGTTCTTTGTATATGATTTCCTTTAGCTCTTTGAGTGTATTAAAAATAGTTGATTTAAAGTCTTTGCCTAGTAAGTGCAGTGTCTGGACTTTCTCAGGAACAGTTTCTGTTTCTTTCTTTTTTACAGCTTTATTGAGATATAATTGACATATAATACTATGTAAGTTTAAGGTGTTCAACATGATGATTTGATAACACTTATGTATTGCGAAGTTATTACCACAGTAGGATTAATACCTCCATCACCTCATCATTACCATTTCCTTTTTGTGTTGAGAACATTTTAAGATTTACTCTCTTAGCACCTTTGAAGTATATAATACAGTATTGTTGACTGTGGTCACCATGGTGCACATTAGATCTCCAGATATTATTCATCTTACAGCTGGAAGTTTATACCCTTTGACCAACATCTCCCTATTTTCCCTAGCGCCAGTCACTGGCAACCACCATTCTATTCCGTTTCTAAGAATTCAACATATAAGTGATACCATATAGTAGTTGTCTTTATCTGACTTATTTCGCTTACCAAAATGCTCTCAGGGTCCATCCATGTTGTCACCATAGGTGGAATTTCTTACCCATTAATCCGTAGTTGGATAATGTTGCAGTGAATATGGAAGTGCATATTGTTCTTCGATGTCCTGATTTTGTTTCCTTTAGATATATAACCAGAGCTGGATCATTGCTGGATCCTATAGTACTATTTTTAATTTTTTGAGGAATCTCCATTCTGTTTTCCATAGTAGTTCTACCAATTTATATTCCCACCAAAAGTGCACAAGGATTCCCTTTTCTCCAAACTTCACTAATACTTATCTCTTTTTGATAGTGGCCATTCTGACAGGTGTGAGATGATATCTTATTGTGGCTATGATTTTTATTTCCCTGATAATGAGTGATACCGCATACCATTTCATGTATCTTGTGGCTGTTTGCATGTCTTCTTTGGAAAATGTCAATTTATTTCTTTTGTGTATTTTTTCATCAGATTTTTTTGTTGTTGTTGTTACTGAGTTGTGTGAAGTTTTTTAAAAATATATTTTGGATAGTAATTCCTTATCAGATCTCTCTGGGTCACAAATATTTTTTCCTATTCTGTAGATTACCTTTTCATTTTGTTGATTGGGTTTTTTTTTTTCCTCCTGTTTGTTTGGATTTGGTTTGGGAGTTTTTTGCTGTGCAGAAGATTTTTGTTTGATGTGTTCTCATTTATTTTTGCCTTTGTTGCCTGTGCTTTTGGTGTCATATCCAAAAAATTGCTACTGAGACCAACCATGTTTTCTTTTAGGAGTTTTACAGTTTCAGGTCTTATGTTGAAGTCCATTTCACTTCTTTGAGTGGTGTAAGATAGGGGTTTCAGTTTCATTTTTCTGCATGTACTTATCCAGCTTTTCCAGCACCATGTGTATAAGAGACTATGCTTTCCTCATTGATTATTCTTGGCTCCCTTACAAATACTAGTTGACCACATATGTGAGGACTTATTTCTGGGCTCTCGATTCTCTTAACATTGGTCTTTGTCTTTTTATGGCAATACTGTACTGTTTTGATTACTATAGCTTTGTAATAATGTTTGAAATTAGAAAGTGATACCTACCTCTAGCTTTGTTGTTCTTTCTCAGGATTGCTTTCTGTTTCTGTGGAAAACGTCATTGAAATTTTGAGAATAGAGATTACATTGAATCCCTAGATAGCTGTGGATAGTATGGACATTTTGACAGTATTCTTCCAATTTATAAACACTAGCTATCTGTCCATTTGTTTGTCTTTAATTCTTTCATTAGTGTTTTATAGTTTCTCTTCCACATAGCTCGTTAACATATAGAAATATGAATGGTTTCTGCATGTTGATTTTTTTTTTTTTATCCTGCAACTTTACCAAATTTATTAGTTCTAACAGTTTTTTGGTAGTGTTAAAGGTTTTCCATACAAGATCATATTATCTACAAAGACAGTTTTACTTATTCTTACCTTTTCTTTTTCTTGCCTAATATCTGGCTAGGACTTTCACTGCTATGTATAGAATAGGAGTGGTAAGATTGGGCACCCCTGTCTTGTTCCTGATCTTAGAGAGAACGCTTTTAACCTTTTACTGTTGAGTATAATGTTAGCTGTGGGCTTGTCATATGTAGCCTTTATTATGTTGATGTGTGTTCCTTTTATACTCTAATTTTTGAGTTTTTGTCATGCTTTTTATAATATCAGTTAAGATGATCATATGATTTTTTCTTTCATTATGTTAAGTGGTGTATCACATTTACCGATTGGCTTGTGTTGAACCATCCTTACACCCCAGGTATAGATTGTACTTGATCATGGTGTGCGATCCTTTAAATGCGCTATTCAGTTCAGCTTGCTAGTATCTTCATGTTTTTTGCATCTTATGTTCATCATGGATATTGTCCTGTGATTTTCTTTCTTTGTAGTATTATCTGCCTTTGGTATCAAAGTAATTTTGGCCTCAAAATAAGTTTGGAAGTGTTCCCTCTTCTTCATTATTTTGGTAAGAACTTTAGAAGGATTGGTGTTAATTATTTAAATGTTTGGTGGAATTTGCCAGGAAAACCATGTGGTCCTACCCATTTCTTCTTTGGGTGTTTTTTGATTACTGATTCAATTTTCTTAATTGTTACCGGTCTGTTTGTATTTTCTATTCATGATTTGGTTTCAGCAGGTTATATGTTTCCAGGAATTTTTCTAGTTCTAGGTTATCCAGTTTATTGAATTTTTGTTCATAGCTCTCTCTTATAATCTTTTAGATCTCTGGTATCAGGTGTAATATCTTCTCTTCGTTTCTTATTTATTTTAGTCTTCAATGTTTTTTTTTTTAGTCTTACTTGTTTTCTCTTTTATTCTCCCTCCACACACACACACACACAAAATAGCTCTTACTCTCATTGATCTTTTCCATTGTTTTTTATGGTCTCTATTTCATTTGTTTCTGCTCTGCTCTTTGTTATTTCCTTCCTTCTAACTTTGGGCTTAGCTTGTTCTTTTTCTAGTTCCTTGAAATATAAAGTTAGGTTATTTGAGATCTTTCTTGTTTCTTAATGTAGGCGTTTATCCGTGTCTAATTCCCTTTTAGAACTGCTTTTGGTGCATCTCATAGGTTTTAATAATGTTTCCATTTTCATTTGTCTCAGGATGTTTTTTAAGTTCCCCTTTGATTTCTTCTTTTGACTCATTGGTTATTCAGGAGTGTATTGTTTAATTTACACATATTTCTGAGTTTTCCAGTTTTTCTCCTGTTACTGATTTCTAGTTGCTAGGACTTGTTTTGTGACCTATCACATGTATCCAGGGGAATGTTCCACGTGCATTTGAGAAGACTTGTGTATTCTCCTGTTGGATGAAATGTTCTGTATATGGGTGGTAGGTCCACTCGTCTAAAGTATAGTTCAAGTCCAATGTTTACCTCACTGATTTTCTTTTGGAATCAGTTTATCTATTGTTGAAAGTGGAGTGTTGACTTCTATTATTGTATTGTCTATTTTTCCCTTAAGATCTGTTAGTATTTGCTTAATATATTTAAGTGCTCCAATGTTGGGTACATACATATCCAACATTGTTGTTACATCTTGTGATGAATTGACCCCTTTACCATTATATAATAATATTCTTTCTTATTACAGCTGTTGAATGAAAGTCTGTTTTGTCTGTTATAAGTATAGCTACCCCTGCTCCTGCTCTCTTTGCTTTCACTTGCATAGAATATCATTTTTTGTCCCTTCACATTGTGTCTATATATCCTTAAAGCGGAAATGATTCTCTTGTAGAAGGCATGTAATTGGTTTTGCTTTTTTATCCATCCAGCCGTTCTGTGCCTTTTGGCTGGAAAATCAATCCATCTACATTTAGAATAATTATTGATAGGCAAGGATTTAGTAATGCTATCTTATTAATAATTTTCTGGCTGTTTTTTATTTCCCTTGTCCTTCCTCTCCTGCTGTTTTCCTTTATGAATTAATGGTTTCTGTAGTATGCTTTGATTCCCTTCTCTTTATCTTTTGCGTATCTAATCTAGGTTTTTGCTTTGTGGTTACCATGAGACTTATATAAAACATAAGTTTATTTTAAACCGATAACAATTTTGATTATATACAAAACTCTACCCTTTTTCCCTTCACCTCGATCCATTTTATGTTTTGATGTCATAATTTCTTTTTATATTGTAAATTCAGAAACAGATTATTTTAGTTCTTACTGTTTTAAATACTTTTGTCCTTTAGTCCTTATTACTCATAGATGATTAAGACATCGTTCTCCTGGGGCTCTCAAACAACTGCTAAGAGTAGTTGCAGCCAGTTCACAGGCTGCAAGGTCCACAGCTGGGACTGAAGTCTATATGCCTAACACCCTGGGTCTTTTGGCATATGGGGCTGGATTCTACAGTTTACACAAAGTCACTTCTGTCTGTGATAGATGCCAAATTGTTGTGGTGAGGGTAGGGGGAGCTGGAAGACATCTTAATCAACCATCTTGTTGATGTCGCTCCTCGTGTTGCTATATGTGCTTCATAGTGTCTTCTTTCTATGCATGCCTCATAATCCTTTGTTTTGTGTGGTCTTTGAAGTCTCTGTTCTATTAGCTTAATAGTCAGCTAATGATTTCTCTTAAACTCCCAGAACCAAAAAAAAAAAATCCAGTCTTTCTAGGTAGGTTCTGAGTGTATTTTTGTGTCTTCAGTGTCAGTACTCAGCATCTTCGATACTCAACTAGAAGTTTACAACTCTGTCTTAGCCTTCATTTCTGGCTTGCGCAGATCCTGATGGTCAGCCAGAGGTATATGAACTTGGACCTTCTCAGATATTTTCTGAGAATGTGCCCAGCCTTCCAGATTCCCAGGAATTAGTGGAGCTTTTCAAAGCCCTTACTCCTCCCCTCTCACTCTCCAGCCTTTCTTTCCAAGCTTTTCAGTTAGTTAGTTATCCCAATTGTATGTCTTGTCCTAGGAAGTGGAGACTAATGCATTTACTCTTGAATGTTTTCAACAAATGCCCAATTCATCCTTGGAAGAGTTCTAAATTAGTCAAAAAATGTTTGTTAGTTTAAATGCCGTTTTTAAATACAGGCTAGTTATTAAGCAAGATTATATGGCTGGAATTTTGAATTTGATAGTATGTAACTGAGGCATTCTTCCCCATTACTTTGGGGGTTAGTACTTGTTAATAGGTTTTTAGACTTTGTGGTGGCAGAAGTACAGTAGAAGTAAGCAATGCAAAATCTTCTGCTTTGCAACTTGGCTCATGTGGAGTGAGGAACTGAAGAACGTGTGATTCCACCCTAATGAAGGAGGTGAGCAGGCTGCACATGGAAGGCCTAGTACAATACTGAAGGCCTGATGGAACAAGACTCATCTGTTAACAAGCATGACAGCAGGCGTGTAGAATGCAATTGCTTGCAATAGCTGCTTATATTCTCCCCGGTAACATCCTCACAGAACAGTGGAATTGACCTCATTGGAGAAATCACCTTTAGGCTGACCATCTTGCCTTGAGTCTTAAGTCCTTGCTTCTGTTTGCTCCCTCTTTTCATTTGATTTACACGTTGTACGTCTTCTCAACACTGTGTTCCAAGCAGCCACATACTCTTACATATTTTATATATAAGGCTACCTTAAGCACTGTTTAACACTGTCTTTTTCCTTTTCGAAGAGCTGGGGTGGAAAGGAGAATGGCTTTGGACTTGCAGAATGTTGCAGAGACTTGCATATGATGGTAAGTAACTCTTTGGGATATGGGATCTTGGCAGAGCTGTGTGTGATCTCTTTTTGAGCCTTACTTTACAGCGAATATATGGTATATAAAGTTGGCACTTCACATTAGGACCTTTGAAGAACCTAAGATCGTTTGAAACATAGTACACCTTGTCTAGAAATTCTTGGGTCCTCAATGTGCTGGTGGTAGATAAAGAACCTCAGAAGCACAGTGTATGTTTATACCCAGCTCTTGAGTAGGAAGCTGTATTGGGTGAATCAGTTTGAAAGTGACGAAAAAATCCCAGAAAGTGCACTTGCTTGTATTCTCTGGAACTTTCGGGACTCTGGGCGGTCTGGCATGATTTAAGAATGGCTGCTTGGAGAACAGTTTTGCCATTAGGGTTATTAAGAACTTAACATGTTCTATGTGCTTTCCATGTTGACCCCTCATGCCCCGTCCTGTTCATACCTTTCACCCATGCTTAAGTTATGAGCTCCGGCCATCTCCCCTCTCCATCGATGTGTTACTGTGGAACCACAAGGCACAATTGGATGTGTTATAATAATTCTGTGCCAAGAAGCTACTATATTTTCCAGCTGATAATACTTTTGTTAGTTTGTCTGGGAGAATGGCTCTTTTTCTGGTCACAGAAAATTGTAAATATATAGAAAAAATTACTTTCCCATCTTAGCTGGTATACTTTAGTGTGCATTATATGAATGGATATTGGATAATATTGGAGGTGAGTGTTGTCTGTTTAATAATCAAAGCTACATAAATTTTAAAGGGTATTTAGTTTAAAATTCTAATTTTTCATCTTAAAGTTTAGTTGGTTAATTCTGAGCCTCCTAATGTATATGAAGCTTGTTCTTTGCCCCTTGGGCAAAACAATGTGATGCACTCTGCTGGGATTGCATGATGTCTGTTACCCATTTTAGTCCCAGCCTATATTAAGAAATCACACATCTTTTTATTTATTAGTATTTGGCATGTTATGAGATTTCGAAAAATATGTATACTTCAAAAGGTAGTAGTAATATATACACATGTTAAAAAAATTCCAAGTGTATAAGAGGGTATACAATAATTCTCCATCCCCAGAGGCAACCACTGCTGTTGATCTCTCTCACAGATGGGCATGCTATCGCAGTCTTGTTTTGTTTTTCATGGCGATTTTCTAGAGTTAAAGAGGATTTGTTGTCAGGGTCTGGTTTATATTGATTTAGGTATCTTCCTCTGTAGAAAAGCAGTTGGATATCAGAAGTGGTTTAGAATGGTATGGAAGGGAGTATGTGAAGAATTATGAAGGTACACCCATGAGGCATAGTTTGAATAAAATATTTCAAAAGGTGATGATACACACAGAGGTTTCTATAAGAATGTTTTTTTCTATTCTCGAGCTGGTGCCTAAACTCTTGTCTTCCATTTTTTCTTGGATTCTTATTCATTACTGCTTGACAGACTTGCTCCTATTTTCCCTCTTGAGAATAGCTACAGTCCAAATTGATTTCTTGAAAGAAAGGGCAACTTGGTAACTTATAAGAAATATGAAAGCTTTTGGATCTCTGGGCTCCACCTTCCTGATTCTTGTTATAAGATGTCTGAGCTCGGCTAAGACAAAGAATGAAGTGGTAGCTGTTGGCTACATGCTCATTCTGCTGCCGCAATGAGTTGCACAAGTGGCTAGGACTTTGAGGGAAGATTTGGGAGATGGTATCTGATTCTTTCATGTGCTTTATACACAGAAATACCCACCCAGTGCAACTACACTACACTTTGAATTCTATGCAGACCCTGGGGCCGAGGTCAAAATCGAGAAAAGGGTGAGTCTCAATCAGACTTGTTCTGATAGAGTCTGTAATCTACTGTAACTGGGGTTGACTTTTCTAGAACTCCTCAGTTAAATGAGGGAATGGTTTTAAGCTACACTGCTGCCTTCCCAAGCTAAATATACCTAATAGCTTCTCAGTAATAAGTGTTTATTTATGCCCAGCTCTGATAGGTTTGGATCTTACTTACGTTGGAGCTGCCAAAAGCAAGACTCCCTATATGGAGCACTGCTATAACTTGTACATTTTTCTCAGTCTCAGTTCCAACATGCAGTGTAATAATCTAGATAGTGATGACTCAACTTTCTCTACTTAAGCCAGCCTACAAGAAGTCTAAATATTACTTACAGGGTCCTGCTTCAATTATCTGGTCATTCCATATTCTTTGAGGAGATACTAAAGTTCAGTTTGGTTTAGAAGTAGCCTAGTGAATAAGATCTTTTTCTTCTGCCTACAATATATAAACAAAAATAAACTTTCTAGATTAATGGCGCCTTGAAAACAGCTCTAATGCATATTTAAAGAGAAACCATTTTCATGGATTTAATCTTTGCTGTAAATACAGAGGCTGTGGGGATTAAGACAATAAAGGTCAAAAGGGGACAAGGAAGAATATGAAATGTTTCTGACTATGTGCATTTTATCTTGATAATACTGGTTTCAAAGAAGCTTTCCTGAGAATATTCTATATAAAAAGTGGGTATTTTGGGGAACCCTAAAGTCATCTTGATTTTAAGAACATTCAGTCAGCATTTCCCCTAAGGTGACATCTTGATTTTCAGACAGCTCTTGCAGTCCTGTGGCAGGGGAAGCTAAGGTATACAGTGACTCCTAACAACTCTCTTATCTTTTTAATTTCAGACAACTAGTAACACACTACATTATATTCACATAGAGCAACTTGACAAGGTAAGAGGAGTCTTTGACTATTGACTATTTTCTTAACATTTGGTTCACTTTTTGTTCCTAACTATTTTTTTCTAATGTAGATTTCAGAAAGCCCTTCTGAAATCATGGAATCTCTTACCAAAATGTACAGCATTCCTAAGGATAAGCAGGTATGATATGTCCTAAAAATATCTAAAGGGTGTAGTTGTTAATCATATAGATTGATGATATGTGCTGGGCTGGTAGACACCATAGCAGAAAGAATGGAGTCATACCATGGGCAAGTTAGTTAACCTCTGTGAGCCTTAGTTTCCTTATCTTTTATGAGGCCAATGCTTAACAAATTTCTAGGTTTGTGCGAGAGTTTGAAGAAAACATAAGCTGCCTTACTCACCATGAGTATTTAATAAGTGGTGGTAGCTCAACACTTTGGATACCAACAGAGAAAACATTTAGTTGTGTTATTTTTTTCTGCTCATTGTGATGGTGATCAGATATTTCATTTGGTTAATAACAATCAAAACTCTTGCCAAATATCTCCAGTTTGTTACCTATCAGTAGAGTGATAGTTCTTGGCTTGTGTTGAAATATTAGGATTCTGTGTCCTTCTGTTTTCATGCTCCTATTTTTGTCAGCTAACTTCAGAGTGGAACTATTCTGTTTGATACCTTAACAGATAGCAGCAGTAAACCAGTTCACCAAGTAGCTCAACAGGTACAATTTAGCCCTCAGAAAGTATAGTCACCTTTTCCATTGATTTCCTAATTTAGGTCTTATGTCTCTACAGATGCTGTTATTTACACACATACGGCTGGCCCATGGCTTTTCTAATCACAGGAAGCGATTGCAAGCTGTTCAGGCCAGGCTGCATGCAATATCTATACTAGGTAAGAGAATAACACTAATTAACAGGCCCTGATTAGGTGATTTAGCCTTGATTTCCTTTGAATTTCATTTGTCTTTGTTGCTCTGAGGCTTATTGTAATTACATAGGCGGCAAGTTAAACTGTAAAATTGCCAGCATTCTTAGTCTTCACTGTATTCACCATTCCTGAGCTCCTTAATGTTGAATCAGAAAGAGGATAGATTGGTTATTGATATGCTACATGGGTTTAGTCCTCATTATGGTCTTTTTTTTTTTTTTTTTTAGTGAGTCATCTCCCCTGGTGTCCCTGTTCTTCCTCTTGCCATTTCATCTTCCTCTTCTATGCCTTCAGGAGGATAATCTTGAAATAAGACAGAAAGTGTTTGTTAAGTAGTCAGTACTGTGCATTTTACTTTTACTATAGGGTGGTCTAGAGTGGAAAGCACTCTAGTTTTGGAATCAGTCCTGGGCTCTCACCCTGGCTCTGCAGATTAGTAGCCACATGTTTATCCTTTTGACCTCATTTAATATTAGGACAGTACTTACTTTACAGGCTGATATGAGGATTAAACAAAAGCCTGTAAAGCACCTAGTACTGGTCAGGCACATAGAAGGTATAAAATAGTAGCTGCTATTAATCTTGCCAGCTTTCATTATGTTATTACTCGTCTGCTATTTTAAACTATGAGTTCCTTGAAGTGAAGTTCCTACTCTTTTTTTTGTACTCATACCTAGCGTAACTTCTGACATGTTAGTAGGTGCTCAGGAAATGTTTATTGAAAGCTAAATGTGTTTACTCCCAGTAGTTTGCACTTCAGGAGACTGGGGTTCAGTACTAACCTATGTGGGGTTCATCAAAAGTGTATTACATGCATTCTCAAGTTTTACTCCAATGTCATACAAGTTTCTGGCTTAGTCTGCAGTAGTCCATAAATCCTGTTCTTTACAATTTATAAGTGTTTCCAGTGAAAACAGAAGCATATGAAGAGACTAAAATGAAAGTTTATGTCCAAGGCATAATAAAGTTATATCAAGTAGTGATGTTATTTAAAAAAATAATAGCTCTTTATTCTCTTTTTATACTTCCATTCCCAAAAGTTTTTGCTCAAGAGAACTGATACCATTAATAGGAGAATCTGTCAGTTGGGTGGGTATTTAGAGCTTATCATATTTGAGCCAATCCTCTAGAATTGGTGATTCTGCTCTCCAGTGCTGGTTAGAAGGGAATCCTTCCCCAGAACCAGTAGGTGCCAAAAGGTTTATCATTGGGCAGTGGCTTGACCACTGCCTTCTTGCCTAAAGTGTTTATTTCTCCTTTTGCAGTGTATTCCAATGCCTTGCAGGAGTCAGCAAACAGTATCTTGTATAATGGGTTGATAGAGGAGTTGGTAGATGTCCTTCAGATAACAGATAAGCAGCTTATGGTAAGTATTTATTAATACTCTCCTCTGTATATCAGGCTCATATGTATTTATTTGCCTTTTAGTTTTTCCCAAGAGCTTAGATTGATCCCCAAGAGGGAAGCTTGGCCCTGTTACTTCTTCTTCTTTGGCTGTTTATCTGCAAAGTTAACAAATCCTGGATTTTCAGTAATATTCTCAGTAGACTTCCATTTCTCCCAAGCAGTTACCAGTAGAATAACTTAAATTTTAGAATTTTGGGTATTAGCAACTTGGTTTAGGCCTATAATTATTTAAAACACATACTATGCTTACCTTCTGTTTTTCTAGGAGATTAAAGCTGCTTCTTTACGAACATTAACATCAATTGTCCACTTGGAGAGAACTCCCAAACTCAGCAGTATTATTGACTGTACTGGAACTGCATCCTACCATGGATTTTTGCCTGTACTTGTGCGGAACTGTATCCAGGCCATGATTGGTAAATTTTGATGGTTTTATCCTACGCAACAATAATGCCACCCTTTGTTTATCAGCCTTTGTTTACCGTCCTGCCAGATTAACACCAAATTTTGAGCTAACTTTTTCTCTCCCTCTCCCAACCTCCCTTGTAGATCCTTCCATGGATCCATATCCTCACCAGTTTGCCACTGCTCTTTTCTCTTTTTTATACCATCTGGCCAGCTATGATGCTGGTGGTGAAGCCTTGGTCTCCTGTGGAATGATGGAAGCCTTATTGAAGGTGCTCTACCCTTTTTTTTTTTTAAACGCATTTGTGGGGGAAATCAACTAAGAGAAAGTGTAGAGTTGCAAGTTTAAAATGGTTCACAGTGAGAGCAAATAGCATAAGAAAGCTTACCTAGAAAATGCTTTACTTAATTTTTGTAGTTTGGCCTTGAGGTTATCTCATTAACAACTTTCAAAGAGCAGCTGTCTTTAAGAATTGATCATAGTCCAGGTGGTGTGGGAGTAGGCCCCATGTACTAGTCAGGGCATTGCCACATATTTTCGTGAAGTTAGGCATGACACCGAAGAAAATGTATCTAAAGGTACTTTGTAAGTGGTTCTGTTATGGTAATAGGCTCTACTAGGCATTGGGCACTGGACACCAGCTTTTTTCTCCCTGGATATTTTATTTAATCCTGAAAAGTAATTTATGTCCCCATTACCTCAAGAGGTTTAGTCCCAGACGTGATAGAGCTATCATTTGGCAAGCACTAAAAATCAAATACATTTTTTTTTCTTGTATCATGCTACCTCCCTGTGACCCTAGAGTGTGTGTTTTCAAAAGAGAGTACATTATTTACAGCATTGTATCTTTTTATTTGACTGGTTTTGCCTGTTTTTCTCTCCCTGATAGGTCATAAAATTTCTTGGTGATGAACAGGACCAGATAACATTTGTTACCAGAGCCGTCAGAGTGGTTGACCTCATCACCAACCTGGACATGGCAGCTTTTCAATCTCATAGTGGACTTTCTATCTTCATTTATAGACTTGAGGTATTATTATACAAGGAGCACTTTACGTAGACTTATACTTAATGAGGCCTGAGCCTAGGAACTATCTTAATAACCCTTAAGAGCCATCTAATTCCTCTTGTTTTTAGAAACCAATTTTGTAATCTGCATAGAACATTCTTTCGTTATAATTATTTTTAATCCCTTGTATATATGTATGATTTTCTTACTACTTTTCCCTTGATCATAGCATGAAGTAGATTTGTGCCGAAAAGAATGTCCATTTGTGATCAAGCCAAAGATCCAGAGACCCAGTACTACACAAGAAGGAGAAGAAATGGAAACCGATATGGATGGTAATTAACAGTTACTAAGTCAATATTTTTTGTGCTTGACGTTTTCTTGTCATTTCATTCTCTCTCATAAATTTGCAACAACATGGATGCAAAATGAGATTATCATGCTAACAAAATCAGACAAAAAGTTGAGAACTATATGATTTCACTTGTGTGGGATATAAAAAACTGAAAGCAGCAAATGAGATGAACAGGCTCATAGACACAAACAATAGTTTAGTGGTGACCGGAGGGGAAGACGGGTTAGCTAAGGGTAAAGGGGGTCAAATATATGGTGACAGAAGGAAATTTTAACTTTCGGTAGTGGACACATAGTGCAGTATACATATGACATATTAAGTGGTACATTGTACACTTGAAACCTTTAATTTTATTAACCAATGTCACCCCAATAAATTACATTTTTAAAAAAGTATACAACTGACGAGTACATATTTTCAACAACAAAACAGTTTATATAAATGATTTGCGTATTGTTTTTCATGTGGTTAATTAGAAAAGGGAGGCACGAATTGTTGGGAACAGAGATGGAAGATGAAGCAGATGGCAGGGCTGCAGTAGAACCTTATTATAGTCACTCCATGATAATCTGTTTTTATTTCAAGACTTAATAGCTATTTTCCTAAGTATTGGCTCATTATCTTATTCCCACTAAAATGTAAGCTCTATGAGATCAGGATACTGTTTTGTTCACTACTGTATCTCCAGCACTACCTGCTATAGCATAGATGTTTAAATATGTGTTTGGGGAAGAAAAGGACAATGTAGACTAAAATGGGACTTTCTGAAACTATCTGGCTATTTTGAGAAGGGAGAGAAGAGGTGAAAAAGTTGTTGGGTAGGGAGCAACTTTTAAATCATTAAGTGTGAAAGAACACCGGATATTCTTAATCTTCAACTGATCATGTGTGTCCTTTTTTTAAAACCTCCCATCCCCTGCATGCATAGTTCTTAATCGTAGTACCAAAAATAAAAAACTGTTTCCAAAACAGCTTAGAATTTAATCTTGTCTTGATGACCCAGGTTGTCGTTACATGTTTCTGTTATCATGCTTATATTAAAGGCATTAGAATTTATAATGCTTTCATTTTTGACACTAAATATCCATATGTTACCATTCCTTGTTTCTTTTTTCTTTGACACTAAATATCCATATGTTACCATTCCTTTTTTTTCTTTTTTCTCAACACAATTATCTGTGTGCATTGCTGTTCCTAGGAACCCCTTTACCTAATTTATATCTTTAGTCTATTACTGTTGGGGAAGCTGGTATTTGAGTTAATGAGTGGGATTCTGGAGTGTTGATTAATATGTGGCATCTACTAAATGGTGTAGTTATCAAACTTTAGTATCCATAAGAGTAAATGAAAGTGCTTGCTAAAGATTTAGACCCCCGTCTACAGTGCTAAATTCATTAAGTTTGTTAAGTGAAGACCAGGAAATCTGCATTTTCAACCAATCCAGGTAATTCTGATACACTCATAGAGAAAATTTTATATTAAATGGAAAAGCAGGTTACAAAATCATGAGTTTGTGTTTCCCATATATGAGTAGGCACGTAGATATATGTTGGTAAATGTATAAAAAAAGATTAGAAGAAAGTATTTCAGAATGTAAACAGTGGTCTAGCACTAATGGAGCTTTATTATATTTTATAAATTGTGAGAAGTAATTGTGTATTTTGTACTCTTAATTAATTAAAATTATTAAAGTGTATAAAGTAAAAATGAATGCTTACTCTCTACCCACCATAGCTGCTATTTTGGTGTAGTTTTTTTCCAGTCTTTTTTATGCATATTCAAGTACATGTTGACGTAAGTACATAGTCTTTAAAATGGGAAGAGGAAATCATTAACATATTGCTCAACCTAACATTGTTTGTTCAGTGTATTATAGACATCCATCCTCCCGTATCAGTATATTGAGTATTAATATCTTCATGTTTTTTTAAATTTATTCAGTTACCCTCCCAACAAGCTCTACCTACTATCTACTACCCACCAGTAGTATATGAAATTGTATGTTTTACTAACCCCCTCTTTTCCTCCCAAATTAGGTGGTCGAGAAATATTGAAGGACTTCTTTTGTATGATTATTTTTAATTTTTATGTCTTGAATAACATTATTATTAAATACTTTTCTATTTGTTTATGAAAAGCTAACATTTTCATTTTGGATTTCAATATTCTAATCCTTTCCATTTTGATATTCATCTCACCTTAACTGGAAAGAATTTTCTCAGTCTTTTTTTTTTTTTGGTGGTACTTTTTATTCTAACTAATTTCTGTATCATGACTTTTACTTAGTTGCAGATGTGACTATGGAAAGTAGTCCAGGATCATCCATCCCTGTGGATCATCGGCTGGATGTTGAATTAAGGGCATCAAGTACCAGCAGCAGCAGCAGCACTAGCCTCTGCCCTGGCCCCCGCCCTGGTACGTACATACATAGATACACTGTGGTCTTTCACACTGATTGAATTGCTAGTGCAGACAGGTGCTTTGAGGGGAACTTAAGTGGTACATTGGAAGCTTGCTTCTTATGACTATACATGTTACTTTGCCGTTCTGGTGTCCATTTTCTCATATTAACTTTTATTTCAGCATTTTATGGTAACAGCCATTGAGGGCATTTAATATCTAAAACAGGGAACTGAGGATCAGAGAGTTAATCTTTTTACTTTGTAATTTTTCTTTTATACTTTAGACTTTTAACTTTAGTATTAGTTTTTGTGCAGTCCTTGGTGATTTATTTGTCCAGTGTTAAAGCTTAGGTAAGTATTCTTCCCAATATCCAGAGATTTCACTTTGAATGTCTGCTAGTGTTGCTATAGTGGATATTGGTCTCTTAAAATTCTGTCTTATGTGCCTGCTCGCCGTGGTCTAATGATGAAGCCAGTGTAATCCTGTCTTTCTCTCTTGCCAGGAGTCCAGTGTATTCCACAACGAGCAGCACTTCTCAAATCCATGTTGAATTTCCTCAAGAAGGCCATTCAAGACCCAGCTTTCTCAGATGGCATACGACATGGTATTTGATTCTGGATACCTTCTTGAAGGATGTTTGACTCAAAGATTATTCCTCTTCATACTTTCTGAAGCTACTCTTCTTTTGTACAGCAGGCTTAGGAAAAGGCCATGCCATTTTGAATAGCTTTTAGTCATTTATTGTCACTTTCCGTGAACCTAAGGATCATTTAGCAGTTTTCATAATGATTCACCTATTTTTTTCCCCTTTTCCAGCTTTTGACTCTGTTCACTTCCAACTCGCTACCCCACTCTGTCTCTCTGTGTCTGTATTATTTTATTCTTTGATTCAGTGTGAAAAGGTTATTGCATGGACAAGGAATAAATAATAGAATATGGGGAGGAGAGACAAGTAGAAGCCATTAGATTGGAATCAGCACAGACTTTGTTTACCACAGTGTGGTATATGTAATATATTGCTGCATCATTCCCACCCTTCAGACTACTCTTGGACTGATCATATTCTCCTTAATGTTCACTTTTCTCTTAGTGATGGATGGTTCTCTGCCTACCTCCCTGAAACACATCATCAGCAATGCAGAATACTATGGCCCATCACTTTTCCTCCTAGGTAAGTAGAGTTGATATTTGGTTTTAGCAAGCTGAAATAACCTGGCAGAGTTCTCTGTATGTTTTCTATCCTTGCATGATTTTGCTAGCCACATTTATCCACTGTGTGATTATGTGTCTTCCTAGTTGGTGATGAAATATGGAAAGATCAGATTCAGTTTTAAGTATCCATTTCTTGAATGCCAAATATACCTTCTATAAGTGCAGTGTATTGTGAATCATTTGTAATAAGTAATAGTATTGTACATTTGGCTTTTTATGTTGTGCTTACACTGCAAATATGATAAGAAAAAATGTCTTTATTCAGTAGTTAATCCCGAACCTTGTTATGGAAAATCTAATCAGAATGGTTTTTATTCTCAGAATTGAATGACCCTCAAGCCATAGTATAGAAAATTGTTCTGCACTGTAGAAAATGCAGTTTTGGAAGCTATGGGTACTTTGTAGTCATTTGTAGAATGTGTCTTTGCAATTTGACATTGACACTACTTTGAGTATTGTTGTTGTTAAAACCTCATTTTTATTAACTGGCATTCATTCGGTGTCATACATATTCAGGACAATACATTAGATACATAGGCTTTTAGAATTCTCCTTAAAACTGTAAAGGAATTTAGTGGAAGGTATAGAAATAGAGAAACCTCCTCGTGCCAGTAGTAGGCATATTTTAGTACTTTGGAGTGTCTGGAGAGAGTAGTTTTGGTTACTACAACTTAGATACTTCTTGCTGAAACAATTTAGGATGTTTTTATATTAACTGTGTCCTGTGACTTTGCAGAATTCACTTAGTAATTCATAATTGTTTTGTTTTCTTAAGATATTCTACACAGTCTTGTCATCTACAAATACAGTTTCGCATCTTTATACTTTTTGTTTCTTTTATTGTATTACTTACTGCATGGGCAATGATTTCCAATCCAGTGCTTAATGCAAGTGGTGAGGATGGGCCTCTGCTTTATTCCTAAACTTAGAAGAATAAGCATTCAGTATTTCACCATTAAGTTTGCGGTTAGCAGGTTTTGTGTTGAAGGTTTTGTTTTTTTTTTTTTATTAGGTTGAGGAAGTATTCTCTTGTGTTAAAGCAACCTCACCTTGACATGGAGAGACTCCCTCCCAAGGTTAGGTTCAGATGGCAAAACTCACAACAGTAGTCCTTTGGTATGATCAAAGAAAGATTTGTTAACACAGATGAAGTCCCAGGTCAAAGGGTAGGGAAAGATGACTGTCTGGGAGAAAGCCCTTAAGAGAGAGAGAAAAACACATACATAGACTTTTTTGGTAAAGAGGGAGTTTAAAAGACGCAGCAGGAGGACACTTGTGCTTGTGAGTTAGGGATGGAGAGCAGGTGAACCCTCTCAGGATGATGCAGGAAGTAGGAAGTGAGAGCACTAAAGCAATCTTCAGTGGAGGTCAATATTTTTTCTCTAGGATTTTAATTCATCTCTGGCATTTGAATTAGCATAATTACCTTCCAGGTTTCCTGTTTTAAAAAAACTTGAGAGAGAGCAAATTTGCCAAGCCAACTCAAAATAATTAGGTCAGCAATTATTGTTTTAGCTCCATTAATGATAGTGTAGAGCCTTTCACCCCAAGCAGAAGGAGATGGCTAGGAAGAGAAATTAATGGGGGTCTGAGACTTTCTTGGAGTATTTTAGGAATGTAATTGGTTGTTTTAATTTATTATTTTTATTTTTGAACTATTGTGGATACCTTTCCTGTATTGACCCATATGCAGCAGGAGATCCTCTTTAAGGCACAAGCTCCACCTTGAGATACTAGTAGCTAGTTTAATGCCCATCTCTTATCAACTGTCTTTAGAAGCCCTCCTAAAGAACTTCTAAGGCCTGAGCTGTTCGGTTTATGTGGTTGGCCAGGAGTTGTGCTATTGTCTGGGTTGCTTCTATGAGATGAGACAGTGTTACAGAATTGAAAATACCGAAACTTGTGCCTTTTGACACTAGGGATGGTGATGAGGCCCTGTATAATAGGTAAAAAGATGGCCCAGTGCTCCCTTTTGTGGTAAGATTCGATGAAAGAGCTAGACTTTCTGGTTGGGCTTAGGGTGCCCAGGGTACTATATATCCATAGGAAACAGGTTAGAGTGTGGGGTTACAGAGCAGTTGGTGGAGTAGAGTGTATGACCTTGCTAAGCAGTTGTGCCACAGGACAACTAGTAGCCCAAGGGGGTTGGAAGGTGGGAGTTTCTAGTAGCCAAATTATATCAGGACAGACATACAAGGGCAAAATAGCCTCAGCGGCAAAATAGTCTCAGCAGGGGGCCATCATAGTGTAGACTCAGTAGACGAGACTAGGAAGGGCATGAAGTGGAAATCAGTAAGGAAGCACCTGGTAAGGTTGTAATGTCCTGCTGTAACAATTACATGCTGAAACACACCAAATAAAGATTCTGACTCCTCCCCAATCCTACCTCTGGCTCTTCTACTTCACTTTTATACCTACTGTATCCCCTTTAACTTCTCAACTGCCTTTTCTTCTCTCTTGTCTCCTATCTTAGCCCTGCCATGTTTTAAACTGTTCAGGTCTGCTTCTATTCTGTTCCTAGCTTAGCTGATGATAACACTGTCATGGTTATTGTGGACTGCTAAACCAGAGAGGGTGACAAGTAGTGACTCTGAATATTGAACATCCCCAGTGGGGCAAATTATTTGTATAAGTGGTTGCCTGAGCTGGGGCACCTTGTAACATTGCTGGAGGTTTAGCACTTGGGTAATGTTTTCTGTTACTATTGTATAAACGTTGTCCATCAGGTTGAGGAAGATAGGAAACGTGGGCAGTAATGGTGGAATAATAGAAGAGCGAAGTGTGGGACTGTCAGATGAGGGGGAATCAGCTGATGGGGCCATGGAGTTGTGATGATAGATGTGTCAGCAATTATAAGGGCAGTTAACATTTAGGGGTGTCAGTATTGAGGCCGGGCCTATCAGTTGTGCTGAAACCATCATTGAGGATGCTGAGTTTGTTGGGAGTCTTGGCCTAGCCCAAAACTTTGATGGAAAGTTTTACACATTTGATAAATAATTATAAAAGTGACTGAAGATCAGTATTTCTTTGTTTCCAGGAGATATAATTTCTTATGGGGAAACTGTAGACTGATTGAATGCCCTAAACAAGTGAAGTCACAGCATCAGCAAAAAGGACCCCAAAGAGTTTGGCTTTGAGCTGGAGGGGTAGAATCCCAGACCCAGGCAATGAGCCAGATGAGGCATTGCCAGGCCAACCAGAGCCAGAATGTTCCATAATACTTTCAGACCTGTGGAGGTGCCCATTTATTATAGGAGTCACAGGCATCGTTATCCCAAATCCTGTAGTGGCTTCCCATTCAATATCTCTGCAATAGCGTGGATCTAGAACTAGCATCCTGTTTAAGAATGTTGGTACTGGGAACTAATTTAAGATCTTTCTTTCTCTTTGGAAGAACCATACGTAATGTTGTAGGCATAGGACCGGGCAGGCCTCTATTTCCTGCAGAAGGACTTCCAAACAGCGAACGTTTAAAACTATCATATTGAGAGAGGACTTTGATAGAGACCTTTCTTGTGGCATACAGAATAGTCTGTTTGGGAGGACAAGGGCCCTCAGTTTTGGATCCTGTTCTATTATCCACTATTGATACAGGCTCCATCTAGCATAGATTGCACCAGGATAAAAAAGGGGGAGATGTCTTCAAGTGTGGAGGGTTTCTATTTGGGTATCAGATTCATATATGGGAAGTGTTCCCTTTTGTGTCTCGAAAAGGGAATAGAGAGGTCTTAGTTGCATTTCGTTAGGATGTCACATGACTTTAACGGGTTGAGAGTTCAGGAACTAAGAAAGTGGGCAAAGAGAGACCCATTGATGGAGATCATTTTCCATTTTGTAAGTTTAAGAAAGCATCCTTGAGTACACCATTATGTCTCTGAGATCTGTCGTCTGCAGCCGATAAGACAAATTGGAAGTTCCAAGTGATGCTTTCTTTCTACAGCCCATGCGCACAGCAAATGAACAGTAAGATGTAGACCCTGGTCAGAGTCAGTGTTATCTGAAGCCAAAGGGAACTAACATTTAGCGAGGCCTATAATAGTGGTGTTGGCAATAGCATGGCAAAAAGGATAAATCAAGAGCAGGCCTGTATAAGTCAGTCTTTGTGAGGGTATAGCAGTTTGCACTAACAGATTGGGGCAGTAGTTCAGTAAAACGAATTTGCCAGTTAGAAAAGGGGTGTTCACCCCTTTGTATGGATTCCTATTGGCTGTGATGCCAGTGGCAGGATGGTGCAAAGATCATGTTAAGTTTGGGCTAGGCCCAATTTTTGAGGGTCTGGGTACTGCAATGACTGGAGGTTTCATGGACCCATTGATCCAAGGGCAAGGAGTAATAGCTTAGTTGAAAACCGTGAGCAGTTTAATCATCTATTGCATAAAAATGAGCTTCCTCTGTGGCAGCCTTGGCATAAGTTGAGACATTAGAGACTTGAATCTGCCAAGTCTGAGCAGCAGTATATTTCCTGTGTGGAAACCTCCATAGGGCGCGATCCTGAATGTGATAACTGTTTTGAATCCATTGACCAGAAAACAATGAGGTCATTAGCTGCCACCCAGTAGTCTATAAAAATATGAACAATGGGCATACTTTTATTGAGATGTCCTCCAGTGCCAAATGACTGCAATCTGCTCTCAAGTTGGGCTGACTCTTGAGTCCCATCCTTTATCAGGAGTGACCCGGTCATGGGGTGGAAAGCAGCAACTCTCCAACAGGCTCCATCACATGTGATTGGTGTACTGCCATCTGTAATATAAACAGACTCCCTTTCTACTGGATTTCCTATTCAATGAAGGTATGTCCCTGTGCTTATATGTCCTATTCCAGGTACCCTAAATGGTCTTGAAAACCAAGGTCACTTGGTTAGGTAAATTACCCTCAAGACAAAAGCCTGAGGCTCTGAATTCCCACTTTGAACTTAGTTGGGATCTTTAACTATAATTTATTTTATCTGCTTTTCACATTTTAAAAGATGTTTTAAATATTTAATCCAGCTTTTAGTTATTTTCACCAGAATGATTTATTAAAGTATTGTGCCTTAAAGGAGGAACTTTATTCATTGACATTTTTTGTGATCTCTGATGTTTTTCATATTGCTAAAGTCTTGTGTTTTATGTTAATTTTTTTCATATTCTCTTACATTAATTTTCTTACTCCTTTTGTTTTTTAATTTTATTTTATTATTAGTTTCAAGTGTACAGTACATTAGTTAGACATTTATATAGTTTATAAAACGATCCCCCTGATTACTCTCTCCTTTGGCTGTACACCTCACCATCACATTAATGCTAACTGCATTTCCTATGCTGTGCTCCCATTCCTCATGACCATCTATCAACTGCTGATTTGTACTTCTTTAACCCTTCACCCTATATAAGTGAAATCATATGGTATTTTTTCGTCTGGCTTATTTCATTCAGCATAATAACCTAGGTCCATCCATAAAAATGGTAGGATTTCTTTTTTTTTCTTAACTACTTTTTTCGTTTTTTTGTTTTGTTTTGTTTTGTTTTAGCATTTTATTTATTTCTTTTTAACATTTTATTTCTTTTTCCCCTCCCCTCGGGCAACCACTAGTCCATTGTCCATGTCCAGGAGTCTCTGCTTGTTTGTCCTGTTCATTTGTTGCTTTTAGGTTTATATCCCATATATAAGTGATATATGATTTTCTGTCTGGCTTATTTCGCTTAGTATGATTATCTCGAGATCCATCTATGTTGAACCAAATGGCAATATTTCATCTCTTCTTATGGCTGAGTAATATTCCATTGTATATATGTACCACAGCTTCTTTAGCCAGTCGTCTGTTGTAGGACACTTCGGTTGCTTCCATGTCCTGGCCACTGTGAATAATGCTGCTATGAACATTGGTATGCAAATATCTTTTCGGATATGAGTTTTCAAGTCTTTGGGGTAAATACCCAGTAGAGGGATTGCTGGATCATATGGTGGATCAATTCTTAGTTTTTTTGAGGAACCTCCATACTGTTTTCCGTAGCAGCTGTACCAATCTGCAGTCCCACCAGCAGTGTATAAGGGTTCCTATTTCTCCACATCGTCTCCAACATTTGTTTTTACTTGTCCTGTTGATTATAGCCATTGTAACAGATGTGAGATGGTATCTCATTGTGGTTTTGATTTACATTTCCCTAATAGCTAGCGATATTGAGCATCTTTACATATGTTTGTTGGCCATTTGTATGCCTTCTTGGGAGAAGTGTCTGTTCAGGTCCTCTGCCTATTTTTTGATTGGATCATTTGTGTTTTTGTTGTTATTGAGTCATATGAGTTCTTTGTATATTTTGGATATTAGGCCCTTACCGGAGACGTTGCTTAGAAATATATTTTCCCATTCAGATGGTTGTCTCTTCATCTTATTGACGGTTTCTTTTGCTGAGCAGAAGCTTTTTAGTTGGACGTAATCCCATTCGTTTATTTTTGCTTTTACTTCCCTTGCCTTTGAGATCAAATTCATAAAATCCTGTTTAAGTCCAAGGTTCTTGAGTTTAGTTTCAATGTTTTCTTCTATGCATTTTATTGTTTCAGATCTTATATTCAGATCTTTAATCCATTTTGAGTTAATTTTAGTGTATGGTGATAGAAAACAGTCTGGTTTTATTCTTTTGCAGGTGGCTTTCCGATTTTCCCAGCAGCACTTATTGAAGAGGCTTTCCTTTTTCCATTGTATGTTTTTGGCTTTTTTGTCAAAAATTATTTGCCCATATAAGTATGGGTTTATTTCTGGACTCTCGATTCTGTTCCACTGATCCGTGTGTCTGTTTTTCTGCCAATACCATGCCATTTTGATTACTGTCATTTTATAATATGACTCCTTTTTTTTTATAATAGTTATCCTTATATCATTTTTATTGGCATCTAAACTTTTAAATTTTCTTACCCTGTCTTCTGTCAAACTGGACAAAGTAAAACCTTCAGCTGCCTTTACTTCACTCCTTTCTCACCATTTATTTTTTTTAGTAACCTTTTTGACCTTTCCTCTCTGATTCAATATTTAATTTTGTTAGAGTACATCTTTGGGTAGTTCTTAATGTGTTATACTTTTCTTTCAGAATTTTGCAGACATTTCTTCACTGTCCTCTAATATTACATATTGTAGGTAACCATGCTGTTAAACTGGTTCTTGTTCCGTAGGTAATTTCATCTTGCAGTTCACAAATTTCACTGGGGTATTTTTAGTTCTAATTCTTCTCAGTGTTCTCTCTTAGCACTTGGCTAAGCCCTTTTAAAAATCTGAATATTTTTTCCTGCTTCAGGAAAATTTTTTTGGTTCCTTTTAACTTATATGTTCTCTCCCAGAAACCCTATTGTATAATTGGTAATCTTACCATATTGACCTCATGTCATTTACTTTCTGAGATAATTTCTCTGTATAGTCTTTCAAGATGCCAGTTATGCTATTGAAACTATTTTTACAAATGATTTTAATTTTCAACTAGTTCCTTATTCTTAAGTGACCCTTTGTCTCAACAGATCATTGCTGTTTTATGGGTTTTGTAGATTCTAGAATTTTAATCTAGATTCAAATTAAGAGTTACCTTTCATTACTTTGAGTAGTCAGTTGCTTAGTTCTTTCTGGACCTGATTGGTTTTGCGTGTATGCCCTTTTTAAATTTTAATTCTTGGTCATACGTTAGTTTTAACAGAGAGTTTGAAATATTTCTTAGCACAATAGCATTACAACATAGAGTTAGACTTATGTAAAATAAGATTTGATGTTTTTTGTAACCTACTAGAAAACAAATTTTAATTTATGAATACTCAATTTTAATAACCCCTTAGAATTCAGACATTTGTACAAATGAAAGTCAGTGGAAGGGTTTGTTATATAACAGGACCCCAAAAAAGGACTTACATTTTCCACAAGTTTATAACTCATCAGAAATCTCAAAAGCCATTGACAGTCATTGGTCCCCAATAATTGTCATCTCTGCCATTTCCAGTGGCATTTGAAATAGATGAGAGGTGCTCTGTTCACCATCTTGAACTGAAAATCCTTTGGTTTCTTTTAGATTTCAGGCATCAGTGTTATAAGTTTATTTTTTATGTGGTTTATGGATATCGTATATATATATATATATGTACTGTTTGTCAGGTTTTAAAATCAAAGTCTTAAAAATCTCAAAATGAGTTGGAAAACCTGTCTTAATTGCTCCTAGAAGGTTTAATAAAACTCATCTAAAGCTGTTGGTTAGTGCCTTCCAGCTACTTGGTATTTTTTACTTTTAAAAATTCTTGTGGGTATTGATCAAATCTGCTTTGTTATTATTTCTGAGGAGTCCATTTTTATGACATTTTTGTAGAAACAGATTGCATTTCACTTGTTAGCATATAGTTCGTAAAATAATTTTGTTCTGAATCCAGTTAAATCTATTTTGATTGCTAATATATATTGTTCCCTTTTATTAGATTTCCCACACGCTTGTATGCTTTCTCAGTTTTTTCAGAGGGCTAGTTATTGGTTTTAATCATTTGTGCTTTTTACTTACAGTTTAACTAAATTCTGCTTTTTTTCTTTTAATTCCTTCTAGCTTCTCTTTTGGTTACTTTTTTAATGAATGCATTAATGTTATACTATTTCTTGTAGAGTTTTTGGCATGTTCTAGAAAGAAGCATTGATAGTAGTCTTGACGGCACATTTCTAAATACTATATTGTCAGAAATTGGTCAGATTGATACCCAAAGACTCTTAACAATTCTGATGATATTTTTAAATTGTTGAAAAGGCTTTTTACAAATACATTTTGTCTATTTTCATCAGTTAAGTTTATGTTCACTTTAACCCAGCAAACCACCTGCTGTTTCACCTTAGATTTTTTTTCCTGTATAAGCCGACAAAGGGTATATTTTTAGGTTTTTCAATTCTCACGATTGTAGACTGGTTTATATACATGGTGGTACATGTATTTAGTGGAATAGTATGCAGCCAGTGCGTTCAAGTCAAATGAGTTGTAGTGACAGAAAGATAAAGGAGATTATACAGTATACATTACAACTGGAACCAAACAAGTTGTATAGCAATATAATTTCATTTGTATAACAATATCCCTATAAAATCCTGATTTTCTTTTGCTTTTTATTCATAATTTTTAAATAAAATGGTACATATTTAAGGTGTGTGACATGATCTGATATACATAGTGAAATGATTTCTGCGGTCAAGCTAATTAACATCTCACGTAGTTACTTTTTTTGTGATGAGCACCTGAAATCTAATCTCTTAGCATATTTCCAGTGTCCAGTACAGTGTTATTAACTGTAGTTGTCATGCCTGTATGTTGCCCATGAAAATCTTAAAGGGTAGTCACTAAATTCTTAATAATGATTAATCTCTGATGAACAGTATTAGAAACTTTTATTTCATGGTAAGCACAAGCATTTAAATTGTTTTACATTTTGTATTTTTTTTAAGCCTTTGGAGTTTTTCTTTTTTATACCTATGAAGAACCTCAGTTTCTCATATTTCTCTCTTTTTTTTAAGCTACTGAAGTGGTGACTGTATTTGTATTTCAAGAACCATCACTGCTCTCCTCACTCCAGGACAATGGATTAACAGATGTCATGCTGCATGCACTGCTTATCAAAGATGTGAGTCCTTTCTGCTCCTCTGTAAAGAATACTCCCTGCAAAACACACACATACACACATATATACTTAAAAAGCAGTCTTGTGGCATGAAAATCCTCTCTTCTGTTTGTAGTATTGAAACTAATTGGGGCCTGTTCAAGATCTTTTATATCTCTTTGTGCTGTACCCTTGGCCAAAGTTTCTTGGCATCTACATCTGAATTCTTTTAGATGTCTTCAAACTCACTTTATCTTTTCTCTAGGTTCCTGCTACCCGTGAGGTCCTTGGTTCCCTCCCTAATGTATTTAGTGCACTCTGCTTGAATGCAAGAGGTCTCCAGTCATTTGTACAGTGTCAGCCTTTTGAACGTCTTTTCAAAGTTCTTCTGTCTCCAGATTACCTCCCAGCTATGCGGAGGAGGAGAAGTTCTGATCCCCTTGGTAAGTCACCAGGATTTATCTTACAATAAATAGTTGGTTTATGGGTATGCCAAGATTTTTAGATGATTAACCAGCCAACAATTGGCAAAGAAACCTTTCTTCTTTGATTTCGCATCATTTGTCTGGCTAAGAGTGCTAAGCATAATGGGAATTATCACCATACATTAAATTGCATGTAGAAAAGAATACTTCATTCTTAGCCTCTGCTCATAATATTTCTATGCTTCTCAACAGTTCACTGTTAAATGTATTGTCTTAGTGCTGGTGAGAAATGGGTATTAGAGAGCAACGGTAGATTTCCAGATCTACCATGTAGTCTGCAGCAAGACGAGATATGGAGTCCCAAGATGTTGATCCTGATAATCGTAGGTTCTAATATCCAAGTCCCTAAGATAGTCACAAATGAATAGGTTTTCTTGGCATTGTGTTTGAGACTAGATCATTGAATAGAAGGAAAGTAGGGCTCCAAAAAGAATCCAGTTTTCAAAAATGTGCTTCATGCTTTCAGCCACCACTGTAGCATTCTAGTCACTATCATTCTTTACTGGCACAGCCAGAGGGTTAATGGTTTATGCTTCTTTCTTCTCTTTTCACTCTGCAATAGTAGTTCAAACCTCAATAGTAGAGATTGCCAGGGTAGAATGTAGCATACATAATTACTTTTAAACATTTACTAGGCTGATAAAGTTCCTTCCTACTCCCTAGTGATTTGGTTGCCGAGATTGGTGTGAATTCATTTGAGAAAGCACGGAATTAGAAAATCACAACCACCAGCTCAGTTTCTTCTTTCATTCTTATATTGTCACAGAAAATAGCTCAAGCTCTATTTTCTTCAGTCTTTCTAACAGTTCATTTTTTGCTTTAAGGGGATACTGCATCCAACCTGGGGAGTGCTGTTGATGAGCTTATGAGACATCAGCCCACCCTCAAAACAGATGCAACAACTGCGATCATCAAGGTATGGAAAATGATAGGTTATGACCATGGGCACGAGAGAGTAGGGAATGAGGAATTATTAGAAAAAGGTTTGGCCTTCTGGAGGTCATTTGGATTCTTGGACTATGCCTGTAAGAGGATATGTCTGCCTTCTTTTCTCCATGTCCTTGGGTTGGTCCTTTGCCCATCTTCCCAAAAAAAGTTACTTGACTGTTGCTTTCTTATATAGGATATTAACAAGTTGCCAAGGCTTAGCTTCTGTTTGTAAATGTTGATTTAGAAATATAAAAAAGCTTATTTCCCTTTCTAGTCTTTGTTTCTTGATTTTTCCCACATTTACTAGCCCTGCCAGTTGCATATTAGGATTGTCGAAACTAGTATATGAGTTCCTTGTGCCTGGTGAATTAGGACATGGAGTCAGATCAGTCAGTTACTTAGTAAACCATGTGATCCTGAACAAGTTATTTAACTTCACAGAACTTCACTTCCCTTGTTTGTGAAATGGGGTTAATGACTACATTTTAGGAATGGTGTATATAACATGTGTGTAGCACATATGGTCAAAAAATGCCCGTCACCCCCCCCCCTATCTTTAATTACTAATAAGTAATCTTATTTCCTGTGCCTTTCAGTTGCTTGAAGAAATCTGTAATCTCGGGAGAGACCCTAAATACATCTGTCAGAAGCCATCAATCCAGAAGGCTGATGGCACTGCCACTGCTCCTCCCCCAAGGTCTAACCATGCTGCAGAAGAGGCCTCTAGTGAGGATGAGGAGGAAGAGGAAGTACAGGCCATGCAGAGCTTTAATTCTACCCAGCAGAATGAAACTGAGCCTAATCAGCAGTAAGTGTTTGCAAGACAGGTTCACTAGCCTTGTGATTTTGGGCATGTTGTTTTCATCTATAAAAGTAAGAGAATTGGAATAAATCATTATAAGGTTCTTCTGGCCCAAGAAGTCTATAGATTTTTTTTTCTTTGAATCTCATGTGTCATTTGTGCTTTGGTATTTAATTGTATTGGTTACCTTAGCATACTCTCTTTAAAGCTGTTCATGAAATTGAATCAAAATTCATTATATCATTATATGTTGGGCTTTCCTCAGAGGACTTGTTGTTGATTTGGTGTTCCATGTCATCGACCGTTTGGTTGTTTCCATAAATGAGCACATATGGAATGCATTGCACTTTTGAAGCCTGTCTCCTAAGGAGTCCTTAAGAAGTATGGAGATTTGTTTTTGGTTGGCCTGTGTTTTTGATTACTATCTATTCTACACGTATCAGAAGGCTTTGGAATGTACTATGTGACTTTAACCAGAGTAGATTTCTCCTTTATATTTGAGGTTCATTTTACATAAAAATTTACTATCTGGGCTTAAAGACTGCTGGCTGATAGTGGATGACTATTGTACCTATAACTTTTAATCACTTTTATGCTAGAAGTGGATGTGATCTCTCTGGACAGTCATGCATTCACTCATTTAGTAGTGTTCTTTTTGGTGTATAGATAAGTAGTTCTGAGAGAAGCTTGAGCATTTTAGGTGTGGCTATCTATGACTGAGTTTGAGCTTGAGACTTATGAGAAGATTATGGTGGAGTGGACAGCAGAAACAAAGGCCTAGATTCCAAAACCGGTGTTCCCTCTTGGAACTCTAGAAAATATTGAGCCTTCTGGTATGAGTGGTTTTGTTGTTATTGTTTTGGAAGAGAGACATTAAGTACATTGCTTTGTGGAGCAGATAGCTTAACCCCTTGCCCGAGTAGGCATTCTATATTCATTGTGGTATGGCGCGGGCAAGTATGCAAGGCCAAAAGGGTGTGTGTGTGCGTGTGCGTGTGTGTGTGTGTGTGTGTGTGTGTTTTAATTAAAATGTTCTCTTTCTGGAAGAGGAGGACACCCTGAAAGAAAGCAAAAATATTTGCAAATGAGTCAGAATCTCGGTGTTTCCTTCCTTGCCTTGCCTTTGATTGTCAGCCGCCCTGCTGTGATAGGGTTCCCTCTCCTGTTTACAAACAAGGAAAAGATTTCTTAAACATGAGTGGTGGTGGCGGTGGCGGTGGCGGTGGCGAGTCAAGATGTATGCATTCATCCGCATAGAACTTCTTTTCTACCTGGACATTTTACAGCTGCCTTAGATCTAACATGCCCAGGTTTCAAGCTGTACATGGTATATTGACATTTTTCTCAAGCCCTTGTGTTTCTTCACTCTCCATGATTTTCTTGTGATATAATGTGTCACAAATAGGAAGTTGATCATTTATGTTCTCCCAACAGTTTTATTAAAATTATTTATATATTCTAATAGCTTCTCTTGTTAATCTGTATGCTCCTTCAGGGCAGGGACAATATCTCATTCAAAAATGTATCCCAATTACTTTGTATATAGTAGATAATCAGTCAATAAATGTTTATTCGTGGGTCAATGGAATGAATCAAGAGCATTAAATTAAAGATTCCCTGAGTCTTAAATGCCAAGAGAGCTGGCCCTAATGAAACATGAATGACAATGAAGAAATAGTAAAAATACAGCATTAATTCTCTACCACAGTGTTAAATAGTAAAAATATAGCATTAATACTCTACCACAGTGTATTTTCTAGGGCTGCAGAGGACTCTAGTAGTTGCTGTTCCACAGTAGATATTTTTCTCTACTCTCCGTGGTCTGTATGTTTGTCACTACTTCACTAACAAAACATACCTAAGAGTCTCACAAATGTTGATACATACACTTTTCCACTCCTGCCACCTTCAGAAGCCTCAATTGGGTCACTACATGAATTATTAAGCCTAGGAGGTAAAGCAAGAGACTGTCTTAAACTCAACCTCTATTTTGAAAGCTACAGTATATTAAAGGGAAAGTTCTTTTATCTCCTTATTTCAGGCAGTTGTGATGGGAGTTGGTATATACTTTCTGCTAATATGGGAAGAAGCTTAGAAAAAATTGCAGTGTGTGCCATCTTCTCAAACTCTTGTTCATACTCCCACCCCACCCCAAACACAAAATTTTCAGTAACCCAAAAACCTGTCTTTCATGCCCTTGTCTGTTTTCCAGTGCCTTAAATACACATATGAGTAAATTTTTTCCAGTATTTTTTATTGAGGTATAACTTCTGTACAATAAACTGCACAGCTTTTAAGTTTTATATTTCTCCATCCTAAGATAAGGTAACTAGTTACTTCTATCATAGGATAAGTTTGCCTATTCTAGAACATCATATAAATAGAGTTAATGGAGCCTTATATGTGTATATTTGGTATATGTACTTTCTTATTTCTGGCTTCTGTTGCTCAACATGGTTTTGAGATCTGTGTTGTTGCATCTATCAGTAGGTTGTTCCTTTTCGTTGTTGAGTAGTATTCCATTATATGAATATACTACAGTGTCTATCCATTTACCTGTTGATGGACTTTCGAGTTTCCATTTTTTTCCAGGCTCAGACTGTTCTTTTCCCTTATTTTTTCCCAAAATCCACAGCTAGTATTTGAAAATGATGTTTGTATTCGATCTTGAGATACATGATTTCGTGTTAGAGATCCAAAATAAGGAAACTTAGGTACTATAGTCTACCCCACATACATGAAGTTCTGTTCTGCATTCAGAGTTTCATCACAGGTGGTTCTAAATACTTGCCTTTTGGCCTCTTCTGCCTTCAACATCATTTGATCTCAGCAAAACTGATATTGCAGGGGATGAATATACTTGCCAGTAAGTAACCAAGGGTTTTAGTTGGGGCGAGATAGTTTATTTTGTAGTCAATTCCATTTACTTTGCCTAACTTAACCGCCTATTCTGAACAACTTGAAAGATACGGGTTATGTAAATTCATGTGGTCTTAGGAACTTGAATAGCATCTGTCTGGGCTTTAAAGGCAGCGAATGCAGAGAAGGAGCTGTTCCCTGAATCATGGCCCACTTGGAAGGCTTCTTTACCAAAGGCAGCTATGTTTCTTCAAGAGCTGGAAGAAAGACCTCATTTCCCTTACCCCACCCCAAGAAACCCATGAGATCTATTGTATTATACACTGTACTATATGCTTCTCGATTGGAATCTTCCTTTACTTCTGATTAAGGGTTTCAGTACCATAAATACACATGTAAAACTGACCAGACTAAAATCAAATTTGGAAATGCGTACATGTTTTAGAGAAGGAGGGAGAGACAGGAAGTTTTTAATTTGAAAGTAAAGGTAAATTTTTTCATTCATCATAGGATTGCAGTCTTTCATTGTTTGAAAAATGCTGTGGGTCAGAGTTTCATATGAGGTTAATATGAGAATGCCTTCTCTTAAAACCACTTGGTAGGGGGATTTGTGCTTCAGAGAGATGATCATTTTTATTTTTACTATTCCTATATGACATCCTGAACTTGGAAGCCAAAGATGAGAGTAGGGAGAATAGTCGTTATTGAACAAATGTGTTCCTGGAGTTGGATTAAGAACCTCTGTCGGTTAGTTTTCTCTCTTGTTCTTCTCCCTAACTTCCATTTAGCAAATGAAGGAAGTACCTGGGTCCCATTTCATGGTGTTGCTTTGGCTCTTTGCCATTATATTTGACTTCTGCACAGAGGCGGGTGTCTCATTGGGCTAGAGCCACACCTTTGCTTCTTAGCTGTAGAGATGAATCTCTGGGTTCTTTCCAAGGAGGTGCAACCCAACTGGGGTAGATATATTGGTGTAAGTTGCAGGGAATGCTGCAGTGGTTCCCAGGGGGGAACTTTATAATCAAATAAAAGTTTGTGATTATCCCATGGAATCATTTCACTTCTGGCTCTTGGGTTCTCCTTTTGTACAAAGTTCTTTCCCAAATTCTTCATTGAGCGTATTCACAGCATCCTACTCAATCCCTAGCTCTGAATATTTCGTCAGTGGAGCCATTCGTTATGCCTTTCTACTCTCTTTACCAGTCTAGATTTTTCTGCCAAATGTCTTTGTGCCTGGCAAACCTTTGTTCACATTTTATCTTGCTCAGAGATGAGAACTATTGGCTTCTTAACAACTTTTCTTGCCTCTCTCTCCCACTACCTCTTCCTTCTTCCATCTCTGCTTTTTACCTAAAATCTATTCCAGGGTCCTGTATCTAAAGTGCTCCTTATTTGACTCAAGTTTTGTCCCTTTTTGAGGTTTATCTTTGAAGTAGATTTTGTTTCATTTCAATATACTTTATGGGTTTTTCCCTTCTGTTTATTTCTTGCAAATGCCAAGATGTAGCCATTGGGCTAAAGGCTGCATTCTCTGTGGCTGTTGCATTATTGCAGCCTTTTCATCTGCAGTACAGCATTGAAGCAACTGAGGCAAAAGACCTGATCAACAGTTTTTGGATACTTCAGAAACTGTTGTGACACAAGCACAGATTGTTAGGGAAGGAGGCCTTGAGCGTTGGCTTCATCTTTGACCAATTTTGTTCTGAGTGGTTTGTCAATCTAAGCATGAGATTTTTGAGCAAATTAAATTCCATTTTTTGCTCACATTTTTTGCTTTAAACCTGATGCAAGAACAGGGTAAGATGTTTATGAATTTGTTTCTTTTTCTAGCTCCTTTCTTCAAGCCAGTGTTTGAATAGTCTCTTAATTGAACTTGCTTTCTTTTTTTTATATTGATGAATTCATCCTATGGTAGTTTGCCTAAGATGAGGTCATTTCTTTTGAGACATGTACAGATGCTGAGTTTGTGAAGGCTTGATTTTTCCTTTTGTTCTCAACCTTGGCAGGCTAGCTGCAGAATTGATTTTAGCTCTTTTTTGTTCTGTGCTATACCATATATATTTTCTCTCTCTATCTCTCAAGGCTGTAAGTCTAACTTAGAAAAAGGCCTAGAATTTCATGCTGCTTCTTTTCCTCGCTTTGTTCTCTTGCACTGGTATTTTGAATTTCTGTGTAACTCACTCTTTTCTCCCTTAACAGGGTTGTTGGTACAGAGGAACGTATTCCTATTCCCCTCATGGATTACATCCTTAATGTGGTAAGATTCATGGTGGGGTAAAGGTGTGTGCTTTTCTGGAAAATGTATGGGGTTACCAAATAGTCCAGTGATTTCTGTGTTTTTATTTTCACTAGGGCCCTTAAAGTACAGAGCTGTGGGGAAAGATGTGCAAACCTTGTTCTGTGAGACTGGTTTGCCACAAATTAGCCAATGCTCTCCCCTTTTTGGATATTCCCAATTTTCTGTTCTTTGAATGTGTCCAACACATATTTTTTCCCATGAATTTCTTTTTTAAAAGAAAAATTAATGTGGCCTTTTCTTTTAACTTCCTGTGTGTCTCACAGGAAAAAGTGAAGAGTTCAACTTTTCCCATAATTGTTTACTTATAAAGGAGCCCACTTAGCATTTGTTCTAGCCCATTAAGCACTTCCAAGACTTCGAGAGGTGGTTTCTCTTGTTGGCTATGTGTTTGTTGCCCACATTTTACTTTCTTTACCCTTACAAAATGCTTTATTTATTTGGTCCGAATCACTCTTTCAGAGTTCTAGGTTTCATTTGCATTATGAGTACATTTGAGGGAAAGTATCCGTGCTGTTTGCTTCCAGGGGAGAGGCAATACATTATCATGCAAAGGAGCACTAAATGAGGAAATTAAGAGATTAGACTTGATTCTGCCACTAAGTCATGGTGTGGCCCTCATCAAGTCATTTAACCTCTCTGTGCTCTCAAATTATATGACTTTAGGTGTGGCCGAAAAAGTAGATTGGGAAGAAGTTGTAATTATTTCCTATTTTCTGGATGTTTAGGGTCCATATCATATATCTATCCCTGTTTACCTGAAGTTTTTTTTGTATTCTAGAAAATACTGTTTTTTGTGACTACAAGGCTACCCCTGTCCTTATTTCAAGCTTTCCTTTTAGTTCCAAGTGTCAGGCTCTAACTTTTTTTAAAAATTTTCATTACCTAGATGAAATTTGTGGAATCTATTCTGAGCAACAATACAACAGATGACCACTGCCAGGAATTTGTGAATCAGAAAGGACTCTTGCCTTTGGTTACCATTTTGGGTCTTCCCAATCTGCCCATTGACTTTCCCACATCTGCAGCCTGTCAGGCTGTTGCAGGTGTCTGCAAATCCATATTGGTAAGAAGCATCTGGCCGAATATTTTCATTTCTTTTTAGAAGTCAATATTGCAATATTTTTGTATACATGTTTTTACTGTGGTCTCCTTTTACCTTCACCAGAAAAATAGTGATGAAATTTGTGGTTGTGTACTACAAGTGAATTTTGTGACTGTAATAGTCTGCCACATTATTTCTCACTGAAAAGTTGAAGTGTTTGTTCTTTCTTTCTGGGTTTAGTTGGTATATAGTTTTAACATTTGATTTTATTGGAAGGGAGTATCTCTGAGAAAGCTTTGAAGCTAGGTTTTATTAGTGTATCATCCTTTGTCATGGATGTGTTTAACACAATCTGGTATTGTTTAGCTGTTTATTTTTTTCTTTTTCAAACTTTATAGTCATATATTTTAAGCATAATTGACCTGTAGTTTATCAAATTTTGCCAAAATGTGAAGTTCCTTTATTTATATTAAAAGTGGTAAAATACACATAACATTTTTACCGCTTTAACCATTTTTAAGCATACAGTTCAAGTAGTGTTAAGCGTACTCACACTGTTGTGCAACCCATCTCCACAACTCTTCTCATCTTGGAAAACTGAAATTCTTATGCCCATTAAACAACTCCCCATCCCCCTCTCCCTCCCTTCTCCTGGTAACCACCATTCTACTTTATGTCTCTATAAATTTGACTGTTGTAGGTACCTCATGTAAGTGCAATTTATATGGTATTTGTCTTTCTATGATTGGCTTATTTTGCTTAGCATAATGTCTCCAAGATTCATCCATTGTGTAGCATGTCACAATTTCTTCCTTTTTAAAGCTGTATTAACTCCATTCTGTGTATAAACCACATTTTATTTATCCACTCATTCATCAGTAAACAGTTGGGCTTCCACCTCTTGGCTATTATTGTGAATTAGTGCTGCTGTGAACGTGGGTGTGAATATTTCAAGATTGCTTATGTGCGTGTGTGAGATGCAAACACTTAAGATCTACTTTTAGATTTGAAGTGTATAATAATACAATATTATTAACTGTAGTCACCATGCTGTACATTAGATCCCCAGAAGTTATTCATCTTATAACTGAAAGTTTGTATCCTTTGACCAACATCTCCAGCCCCATGGCAACCGTCATTCTACTTTCTGATTCTATGAGTTTGACTTCTTTAGATTCCACATATTCGGCGAGATCATACTCAAGACCCTGATTTCCGTTCTTTTGGTTATATACCCAGAAGTAGGATTGCTAGATCATATGTAGTTCTGGTAGTTCTGTTTTTAATTTTTTGAGGAACTACCATTACTGTTTTCCACAGAAGCTCCACATTTCATATTCCATCCAGCAGTGCACAAGGGTTCCCGATTCGTCCACATCCTCACCAAACACTTGTTATTTTCTGGGGTTTTTTGATAGTAGCCAAACCAGTGGGTATGAAGCAAGATCTCGTGGTTTTGATTTGCATCTCTCTAATTAATGATATTGAGCATCTTTTCATGTGCTTATTGGCTTTTTGAATATCTTCTTTGGAGAAATGTCTATTTGAGTCCTTTGCCTTTTTTTGTTTTTGTTTTTTGGTTTTTTTTTTAATTCCCCCCAGACACACACACTTCCACCCTTAGTTGCTGCCTCCCCTTAAGAACTGAATCTCTGAAGGCGGGGCATCTCCTCGCACGTGCTTGCGGTGCATACCTGGGGCCTGGTGCACCCGGGGTATGGACCATGGTTCCACTGGGGCTCGAACCCAAGATCTTCTGCATGTAAAGCAGATGTGCTAACCACTACTCTGTTGGAACCACCCCCCCTTTGCCCATTTTTTAATGGTGTTGTTTTTTGCTGTTGAGTTATAGCAGTTCTTTATATATTTTTAGATATTAGTCCTTTATCAGATAAATGATTTACAAATATTTCTTTCCCATTCCATGGGTTGCCTTTTCACTCTGTTAATAGTTTTCTTCGGTTCACAAAAGGTTTTTATTTTGAAAAAGTCCAGTGTATCTTTTTTAACTTGTGTTGCTTGTGCTTTTGGTGTCATATCTAAGACATCATCGCCAAATCTAGTGTTGTGAAGCTACCCTGTAGCTTCATCTAGGCATTTTATACTTTAGCTCTTAGATTTAGGTCTTGGATCAATTTTCAGTTAATTTTTTACATGGTATAAAGTGAAATCCAACTTTATTCTTCTGCATGTGAATATTTAGTTTTCTCAACACTATTTGTTGAAAAGACTGTCCTTTCCATATTTGTACCCTTGTCAAAAATCATTCGACCATGTATGTGAGGGTTTATTTGGGTGCTTTCTGTTCTATTCCATTGGTCTTGATGTCTGTCTTTATGTCAGTACCACACTTCTGATTATTGTAACTTTGTGGTGGTAAGTTTGGAAATCAGGACATGTGAGAGCTCCAGCTTTATTCTTTTTCAAGATAGTTGTATCTTATTTGGAGTCCCTTAAGATTCTATATGAATTTAAAGAGAGATTTTTCTGTTTCTGTAAAAAAAAGTCATTGGGATTTTCATAGGGATTGCATTAAATCTGTGAAGCTCTTTTATTAGCTGGGTTGTGCAGTAATAAGTAATTTCTGCTAAAAATCAAATCCAGTTGCTTTCGGACTTGGAAAGATCCATAATTATGACATGTCTGTGTTTAATGTTTTATTTTGCTTTACTCTGTGTGAATATTTAATTAAGTGCTATTCATAACTACAAGAGGGGAAAGGACTGCTCCATCTTTATCCTACCTCTAAGATACTGTGTGAGAATAAATAGATTTATTTAAATCTATAGGAAAGGCACATACGTTTTCATATCTTTGAACAGCAAGTGATAGTGTTTTACTGTCAGATTTTTCTGAAGGCTCAAAAAGAAATTACAAGGGCCATATAATACTTGAGTTGTCTCATAAAAAAATTAACTAGCTGATCCCTATCCTAGAATTGTCTGTCTCTCTTATTGTGGGAAGTAAAGAACATTTGTAATAATGGTTTACTTCCATGCTCTGGAACCTTGCCTAACATTGCTCCCTGTTGAGCAAAATTTGGAATTCATCTTATAGCATGGAGTCCTGGCTATAACAGGATTTCATTTTAAATATGATTGGCTTACCACATTTGAAAGCCTCCCATTTGGGAGAAATAATGTGTTGCTTTAAAAGGAGATGTGAAGGATGTCATACATACATTCATATTTTGGTTCTACCATTTACCAAGTGAGAAAACATGGCCAAGTCTGAAATTTGCAAGACTTGTCTTCCACTTCTTCTGTTGTGACTATTAAAGACATGCATATGGAGTTCACTGTTCATTAATGCTTTAATTATTATTCTTGTTTCAGACACTGTCACATGAACCCAAAGTCCTTCAGGAGGGTCTCCTTCAGTTGGACTCCATCCTTTCTTCCTTGGAGCCTTTACACCGCCCAATTGAATCCCCTGGGGGCTCAGTGTTGTTGCGAGAACTGGCTTGTGCTGGCAATGTTGCTGATGCTACCCTCTCGGCTCAGGCCACACCTCTACTGCATGCACTCACTGCTGCCCATGCCTACATCATGATGTTTGTTCATACTTGCAGAGTTGGACAGGTAAGAACTATATTAGGGGTAAACATGTTGGTTTAAAGCCAGTGAAATACCTAGGGCATATACTTGGCATCTTACTGTGTTTAGCAGTTCTAAATGGGCTAGCTGCTGAAAGAACAGTTTTAAGGTGAGATTTTTTTTTTTTTGGTGAGTGACTTAGTTTTGTGTTTCAAGTTGCTCTCCAGTTTCACTTTTCCTTAGTATTTGTTTCATTAGAAGTCGGGTGACCATATAATTTGTTTGGTGAACTAGACCTTCTTGAGAGTGGAAGAGGTTGGTGTAAATAACAAATAGATCTGTAGCATCCATATAGCCCAACTGGAATGTATAGTTAACCATTTTAGCAGGCAAGCCTCAACTGGGTGCTCATCTGGCCTGTTACCTCTTAATCTTTCTACAAATGCATGAAGGCCTGAAAATAGGATGACAAGAAGGAAATTTGACCACAAAACATTTAAGTCAATGGTAATAGAGCTTACTCAAGGCTTCCTAAATGTCATCAAACCCTATGCCTGTAATCCATGTGAGATTCCTCTCATGGTTCCAGAAAGGCGTGTGTGCTCATTTGTTCTCAAGTAATCAGTTCTAAAGATTAATGGTGTAACATTTTTTGCTGTTGAGCCAGGGGTATGTTCATCGGATCAAATCAAATGAAAAGCATAGTCATAAACTACTTAGAAAATAGACTACATAACAAAGCTTAAGGTTTTATTTTCATGACTTTATTAATTGAAATAAAAATAAAATGAAAATTTTAATTCAAGGAATTAAATTCAAATATTTTTTGAAATAAAGTAATAAGAGGGTGCCTCATACCACCCAAATATTAGAAAGTTGTCAGTAAATCTACAAAACTTTGATTTAGAAAAACAAGAGTTGCCTATGACTCTTGTCTTTCATTTTACAAAAGGCAATGAGAATGGATGTTAGAGACAGATTATAAATATAGTAAGAGAATATCTTGTGGAACCGTCATCTTAAATGTGGAAATTCAGACGAAATAGACAACTGTGAGAATAATAAAGAAGAAAAAATAGAACCCCTTATCCTTCCTAAATAGCTGAAAGTTGATTTTGTATGTATTGTTCAGAGGGCATCCCAAAGATCAACTTTTTTTTACATTTGGTTGCAGAGTGAAATTCGTTCCATCTCTGTAAACCAGTGGGGCTCTCAGTTGGGTCTGAGTGTTCTGAGCAAGTTGAGCCAGCTGTATTGTTCCCTGGTATGGGAAAGCACTGTCCTCCTCTCCCTGTGTACCCCAAACAGGTAAGGGAATGGTCATCTCTTTTATTATCTCTGTTGTCTGTCTTAACACAGTAACTAAGCTTAGCGAGCCTGGAGTATTGCTTTGGTCAGGGACAGAAGAGTATAGTAAAGAGTTTAGAGGCTTCCTTGTCTGTTTTAGTCCATTTTAGCTGCTATAACAAAATACCACAGACTGAGACCATATAAACAAATTTATTGCCCGCAGTTCTGAAGGCTGGAAGTCTGAGATCATGATGCCAGCCAGCATGGTTGGGTGAGGGCCCTCTTCCAGGCCGCAGACTTTTTGATGTATCCTCACATGACAGAAGGAACTAAAGACACTAGTCTCATTTGTGCAGGTTCTATCCTCATGACTTAAGCACCTCACAAAGGCCTTTCCTACTAATACTATCACATTGGGCGTTAGGATTTCAACATGAATTTTGAGGAGGCACAAACATTCAATCCATAGCATTGTCCTTCCCTCTTACCAGCCTAGGGACTTGCTTATAAAGTGTCATCTTGTGCATGTTTGCTATCCCAATGAACATGGTAGGTATTTAAAATTTGGTCCTGTTGTTAGGTAGATCTAAAAAGTGGATTTGGAAACCTTATCGAGTGCTACCTCAGGAATTCAATCATTGCAGGTGTTCTCTTTGGTTAACTTAACCTGCTATAGGAAGGGATAGTGTCAGCCAAGCGGGTTAGAGACCAAGTACAACATAAGAGTCGAGCTATCCAGGGTGTTTTGCTCATTGTTTCTCTTGTTGCAGCTTACCATCTGGGTGTGAATTTGGCCAGGCGGACATGCAGAAACTGGTTCCAAAGGATGAGAAGGCAGGTACGACCCAGGGCGGAAAAAGATCAGGTAACTGCAAGAAACTAAAATCTTAGTCATTCTCTTATGTTCTATCTTAGTCTTTATAGGTCTGTTGTGAAATTTTAGTTAGCTTTATCATCTGTTGTCCTCATTGTTTTCTTTTCATTAATTTTTAATTATTTTAAAATTAAACTTTTTACACATTTTTTCTGTAAAAATATATTCACACAATGGTAAAAATTAGAAGATGCAGTAGAAAAAGAATCACCCATATTTGTACCACAAAAACAATATTTTGGAAGTGTTTACCTAATCTTTTTCCCTGAGGATATGTTTTATTAACATAGTTGTAATTATCTTAGATATACTATTGTAGATTTCTTTTTGCTTAATATTAATTGCCATGTAAAGATACCATGAATTAATCATTTCCTCTTAAGTTTCTAATGTATTATTTTGAATAATGAACATCTGTGTAAAATTGATTCCTAGAAATGACTATATCAAAGGGTATGGTGAGACTTTAATATTTTGTATGCTTATTTTTCAGGAGCTTAATCTTATAGGTTATAAATGGTAAATGATTGTTTTAAGTGTCTGTGGCACACTTTAGAGCCACAGTGTCCAGTATGGTACCCACTAGCCATGTGTGACTGTTGAACACTTTAATGTGGCTAGTACAACTCAGAAACTGAATTTTTTTCTTCCTCCTTTATTCTCCCTCCTTCCTCCTCCCCTTTTTTGCTCTCTTTTTGTCTCTCCCTCTCGTTTTCATCCTTTCCTCTTGTTAAGGGTGCTATGAGTTAAAATGTGTCTCCCCCAAAAATTATATGTTGAAGCACTAACTCTGCAGCAACTGAGAATATGACCTTATTTGGAAATAGAGTTGTCTAAAATGTAGTTAAGACAGAGGGTTCTATTGGGTTGGGTGGAGTAAACTAAATGTTTAATTTTTATTAATTTAAATATAACAGCTGTTACCCTGTTCAGTTTTTCGAAGACTTTTAAGTATATTTGGAACAACTTGGGTATGTGAATCTTTTTCTTTTTTTCCAACTAAATTGTATCAAATATAAACATACATCAGTTATTTTAATGAAAATTTAATGTCTTGATTGGGATGTGCTGTAAAGTATAATATAGGTACTTGTTTTTTTAAATGCTTAGTATAAAAATGTAAAACCTTAATTTTTATATTTGATTACATGTTGAAATAAATTTTTTTATATTGGATTAAACTGTAGTATTAAAAATTATACCTGTTTCTTTTTGCTTTTTATTGTGGCTATTAGAAAATTTAAAATATATGTGGCTTACTTCATGTTTCTATTGGATGGTGCTATTTTAGAAAATAGATTTTATGTTATAGCACAATAGAAGTTCCAAATTTCAGTAAGCAGAAATTGTACACAGTTTTCTGGCCTTAATACAGCAAACCTAAAATTAATAAAAACAACTTTTCTAGAAAGTTTTTTTTCCTCTTGTATTCTGCATTAGGGAGGAAATATATTTGATAAACTGTTAGAACAATAAAGATGATTTTATGTATAAACTATCAAATATACTTAAAAATTGTAATGAAATTACTAAAGATAGGAAGTAATAAAGCAGACAACTTGTGCAACAACAAATAAAGATTTATATTACAATTAGTATGGAAGAGGGAACAATTAATAAAATATATACATGCCTCTGGCAAGGTAAGAACTGAGAACAAAATTAGACTCACTGTGAAAGAATTGCCTTGTTTAACAATCCATATATTATTTTCACATAGTTTTTCTAGAAAATCTGATGTGCTTTATAAAGTTTACCTAAAGCTAATTCTTGATATCTAAGAGCGCACACACACACACTAAAAAATAATTTTAAAAAGATATATCTCACATTCCTGTACAAAAATCTTAAATGCTAGGAGCTAGGAAATATATTTCCACAGTGATAGTCTATGATGTTCCATTCGAGTTTATTAATGAGCTATAAAATTCTAGCTGTACATGCACCTTGACAGCATGGGGACACTGTGCACATCGTTGTCTATGACATGGGTACCAGTCCGTAGCCTATTAGGAACTGGGCCGCACAGCAGGAGGTGAGTGGCAGGCAAGTGAGCAAAGCTTCATCTGTATTTGCAGTCATCACCACCTCAGCTCCACCTCATATCATTAGGCATTAGATTCTCATAGCACCGGTCCCTGGTGCCAAAAAGGTTGGGGACTACTGGTCCATGTGAGTGGTACTTCATGGGTCACGCAGTGCCTGTAGTCTTCCAGAGTAGCCCTGGATTAAGACTGTTCATCTGCTCTCATTGGAAAATGTCATTATTAGTTTTAAAGGGCTCTAAGGAGAAAGCATATCAGTAGAGTTTTGGATTTTTTGTTTTTTCTTTTTAGATTTAGGATGTCAGGGACATTTATTTAAAGAATAACAAGCACCACAGGTAGCTCTTTCTTGGGACTCTTCACAACAGTGAACCAGTTAAGTGCTGGCTCAACATGGTCTTATTGCTTCCCTCATATCTACAGATGGAGAACAGGATGCAGCAGCTGGAAGTATGGATGCTTCTACCCAAGGCTTGTTGGAGGGCATTGGGCTTGATGGTGACACATTGGCTCCTATGGAGACAGATGAACCTACTGCTTCAGACTCTAAGGGCAAATCTAAAATCACGCCTGCCATGGCTGCCAGAATCAAGCAAATCAAGCCTTTATTGTCAGGTGAGTGATTCCCTTTTTTCTCCCTTTTCTGGCTTTCAGAGCCTTAACCAGTCCTATAACAAATTGGGTTGGTAAGGCTGTGTTATTTCCTGTAAGGTGGTTTTAAACTTTGGTGGTTCATTTTTAGGTGTACTTTAGTGAGTGTCTGCTCTGTGACATGCTTTGTACTAACTGCTAGGGCTACAGAGATAAGAGAATCTCGCTTCCTGAAAGCCATCTACCCCTCCCTAGCTTTAATTCCTTCCCTCCTGTTCATTCTTCAACTACTGCAAATGGCTTCTGCCTCTACCATGTCTTGCCAAGGTACTTTCCAGTGCCCTTATCACTTCTCTGCAGTATGATAATTGACCTGCCACCTCCTTCTTGAAATGATCTTTTCTTGGTGTGTGTGTGTGTGGTGGGGGGGAAGGTATTAAGCTCTTCTGCTTTCCAGTTACCTGTCTGGCTATTTCACCATCTCCTCTTCCTTTCTCTGTCCCTTAAGCATAGCTAGTAAGTGACGTGGTTGATTTGTGTTTTAATAAATTCACTTTGGCAGCTCTGTCAAGATTACATTAACGTGATGCAAGAACATATTAAAAATGTACACTCATCTGTCTTTGCCATCTTCTGCCCCTTAATGTAATATCCATGTTTGAGGACTCTTATTTTGTATGTTCCTCAATATTTGCCACTTTCTGAAACCTTAATGTAGAGGAAAGTGACAACATAACTCCTGGGAATCTGGAGCTCTGCCCAAAAGCAAGAAGAAAATGTTCTTTGGTGTTTCCATTTTATCTTAAATCTCCTTGAATTTTCCATTCTAATTTGTTTATTTCTACTCCTTTTGGTATAATTTGAAAGTCAAAGTGGGGAGGAGGGAGGTAGATGGGGTAAAGGAGGCCAAATATGTGGTGACAGAAAGAAATCTAACTATGGGAGGTAAACACGCAGTGTAAATATATATGTGCCTTATTGTTAAAGTGTAAAGCTGAAACGCGTTGGATTTCATTAACCAATGTCACCATTAAGTAAATAAATAAACAAATAAATGAAGTAAGTAAATAAATAAATAAGAAAAAAAAAAAGTCGATCACCACTACCCTAAATTGAAGGAAAATCGACCATCCAAGAAGATTGCTCATGTTTACCTCCCCTTTCTTTGTTAGATTCTTGGACTGCTATGAACTTGGAACATTCTGGGGTTTCTGTGTGGGTCCAACACCTGCTTTTGATGTCTATGCTCTGTGGTTACTGGCCTCTTATTTTCATCTGTTATCCTTGCTGACTACCTTTGAGCCACTTTGCTGTCTATTTACCTGAAGGTGATGGTGAAAAAGCACAAACTTAATGTTTGGATGCATTAGGTTTTCAGAGTCTGGGCATATTCAACCTCTAGCCAGGCAGTGCAAGTATCAAGTACAGAGAGCTATTTTAAGAAAAGCGAGTTAACACCCAAATATAATATGTTTAGTCCTATTTTCTTTCCCTTTTCTATACATTTCCTTTTACATGTTTATATGTGGATTCTGCTTTTTTGGTTCAATATGTACCATAAAGCATCCTGCAAAAATGAAAATTTAAAATACTTATTATCTACCTAACACCTTAAGAAAGCCACTTAAAAATTTTTATACTTTTCCTAGCAATTTTTTTTCCTTTGGGGACCATATATGTAATGTTGTGATCAGACAACAATACGTATATTTGGTGTTCTTTTCTGGTCTGAGTCACTAGCTTTTTTGCCATTTCTAAAGTTCTCTGTAGGCATTTTAAGTGACTCCATAATCCAATAAATATCATTTACTTATTAACTAGTTCTTATTGCTATATTCTTCTCTGCAAATCTGGTTTCAGTTTATACCTCCTCTAACAGTGTGAGTACCTATCTTGTTTGTCTTTCACATTTGTTATATATTAATTGCCAAAATACTTCTCTGTTTCCCCCGCTTTAAAAGAGGCATTTATTTCCTATGGAACTTCCTTTTTGGATTATCATATGTAGGGACAAGTCCAAGTATTTCCTGGGTATTGTGTGGAAGAGGTGAGTCATAAAAATGGATTAATGGTAATGTGTTTGTTATAAATGAAACTAAGAATGCTGTCAGCCTTATTCTGACTTTTGGATTCCAGCCTCTTCTAGATTAGGCCGAGCACTTGCTGAGCTGTTTGGACTCCTTGTTAAACTTTGTGTCGGGTCTCCTGTCCGTCAGAGAAGGAGCCATCATGCTGCCAGTACCACCACAGCACCAACACCAGCTGCTAGATCAACAGCCTCAGCCCTCACTAAGCTCCTCACAAAGGGCTTGTCATGGCAGCCTCCACCGTATACACCTACTCCCCGCTTCAGGTGAGATTCCACTTAAGGTACAGAATCAAATTGATTCCTTCTCTACTTAAATGGAGAGCGAGCCACTGAATTAGAGGACTTGGTGGTTTCTTGTTTACTTTAGATGTGTACCCCAAATACAATTTCTACTTAGTCTAGAATATAGAGGTTTTTAAAGCATTTATACTCAAACTACATTTCAATAACCTTATATTTTTTGGTAGGTGGGAGCCTACTTAAAACCTTAGGAATTTTAATAACCAGACTAGTTACCCACCTGCATTCCAGTTAGTCTGTCAGTCAAATTAGTGCAATGTTAAATTTTACTCTTGGCCTCTACGTGAATTTCCCATTGCTTCTGTGTCTGCCTCAGAGGATGTTAAATTTTTGCTTTTTCCCTTTTGCAGGCTGACATTCTTCATCTGTTCAGTTGGCTTTACATCCCCAATGCTGTTTGATGAGAGGAAGTATCCCTACCACCTCATGCTGCAGAAATTTCTCTGCTCTGGAGGCCACAATGCTCTTTTTGAGTAAGGATCAAGTTGCTTCACTGAGAAACATTTCTTAGAGTTTAGTTTTTTCCGTGTGCCTTAGCAGTCCACAGCTCTCTAAGTCACCTATCCTGTGACAGTAGGATACATAGAGACACCCACTGGTGGTAACTGTTTATGTTCCAGGAACTAGCTATATTTGTCTCCATCTTCCTTGGAGGGTGGGATTCAGCTTGTCTCGGAGGTGTTTGTAAGGGTCTCTTTTCCTCGTTTGGTTTCCTATAGCTGGTACATATATTTCTAATAGATTTGTCTTTTTCTAGTGTTTCTCTGAATATGATAATTTCTCTGTTTCTCTTGGTCAGAATTTTAAGCTAAGTTTCACCTTTTTTTGTTTGTTTTGACTTCAAAAAGTAATGCTAGAAGTGGTAATCATTTTGCAGAATATATATGTGTATCGATCACATTGTACACCTTAAACTGACATATGTAACATGTCGTTAATATCTCTATAAAGGTAAAGACCAAAAGAAGGTAAAGCTAATAAATGTTTGACAGATTGGAAGCAGTAGCTCCAAGGAGAGTGGACGTGTACTTCCAGTCTAGAGATTGGGAACCTATTGAATGTCCTTTCAACACACTCCCCATCTACAATACTAATATTTTATCTACATACTTCTCTTATTCGAATTTAGAACTTTCAATTGGGCTCTGTCCATGGGAGGCAAAGTTCCTGTTGCTGAGGGATTAGAACATTCAGACTTACCTGACGGCACGGGAGAATTCCTAGATGCTTGGCTTATGCTGGTGGAGAAGATGGTGAATCCCACCACGGTGCTTGAATCTCCACATTCACTGCCTGCCAAATTACCTGGAGGTGTCCAGAACTTTCCACAATTCAGTGCCCTCCGCTTCCTTGTGGTAACTCAGAAAGTGAGTATTCAGCATTCTAGAACCAAGAGGAATTTCTCATGCTGACTAGGTAGCTCCCACTCTGTTTTACCTTCCTTAATTAAATAACTTGGTGATTGGAGAACCATCGGATCCTATTCCCAGGTAGGGCTGCATGACAGATGGAGATAGAGACCATGTAAGAATTTTCTGTAGTTACAAATATTTGAACTGTAAACCTCAGATTGGTACTCTCAGGTTGAGTTAAATGCCTCCTTCTCTGTGCTTTCTTAGGCCCCCTCAGTACTGACCTAGGATTTTGTTGTTGGCATGGACTGATTGTAGAAGGACCATCCCATAGGTCTTTGACTTATTCCTCCCAGGGCTTTGAATTGAGACAAAGTGATTTTCACACAACTTTTCAAATGACCTACAGGCAGCCTTTACCTGCATCAAAAACCTGTGGAACCGGAAACCCCTGAAGGTGTATGGTGGGCGAATGGCTGAGTCCATGCTGGCCATCCTGTGCCACATCCTCCGAGGAGAACCTGTGATTCGAGAGAGACTGAGCAAAGAGAAGGAGGGATCTAGAGGAGAAGAGGATACAGGGCAAGAGGAAGGTGGCTCCCGCCGAGAGCCTCAAGTCAACCAGCAACAACTGCAGCAGGTAGGATCCTGGTCTGATACTCCAAGGCCCAGACTTTGCACCTAATAGAGTGCGATTCTTGTGGATTTTTTCTAAATTTACATACCACTTAAATGCCTGGTCCTATTAGCCAGGAGATAGGTTTAAATTTGCTCTTTTCTCTTAGTGTTTATGTTTTCTCCTGAGAAAACTAGAGTGTAGTCTTAGTGCTTCTAACAGGTAAAAGATCTGTGTTCTTCCAAGCTTGTTGTTTAGTATTAGAACTCTTTTAAGTACTTTCAGTAAGCTGCAGCTATATGTTCTTGGAAGTAATTTGTTCTTGACTTCTTTGATTAATCTGTAAAGGAAAGGGATATCGTGACCTAAATTTATTCTCCAACAGGAGCTTTCTGAAACCTTATTTACCTATAAACTTTTTTTTATTATTTTTAAACATATAAACCACATTTCGAAAATCAGAAGCTAGAAGCAGTAGTGGGTGGCAGGGTAAGGGAAGCACTTATGAACCTGACACATTTCAATCTCAAAAGAGCATTTAGCATATTCCTATATGTGTTTAAGTGTGTGTTCTCTTTGTATCTAGAGCCCTGTTCAAATGTATCTTTTATATATGTATGCCAAATTTTTTATTAATAAATAAAATACAGCAAAATATTTTTTAAAAGGCATTCGTAATGTCATCGCATAATTATTGTGTCCTTTATCACTTAGTTCTAAACCTAATATTTACCTAGTTAACATACAATGTGTAGAATTGTACTGTCATTAAGAAAATGGTGGGTTTTTTTAATGTCTTGGTTATTTTTTTTTTTTTGCCGGACCTTAATTTTCTTTATGTTGTAAAGCTGTGTTATATAGTTTCTTTTTGCTTTTATGCGTGAATCTCACTTTTCGAATTAGAATAATCCTATTGATGATGATAACCATTTAGCCCCATTTTCTTAGAGGATGGAATTGAGAATCAGTTGTCCCATGTGTAGCTCTAATGTTATAGAAGCACCACATAGAAAAGTTCGTTTATGTTACCTAACTGCTTTAGCTTATAAATGTCCTCAGTTCACACGAAGTTAGAAAAACTTGTTTCCATCTTGAAAGGGTTCCTTTCTTTTTAAAATGTGTTTGGATTTCTCTTTTACTGTGGTTCTGAGATCCCGCATGCATTCTTTTGGTAGCTCATGGACATGGGCTTTACAAGGGAACATGCCATGGAGGCCCTGTTGAATACCAGCACCATGGAGCAGGCCACAGAGTACCTTCTAACCCACCCTCCCCCAATCATGGGAGGAGTTGTTCGGGTGAGTTGGCTCAGGGGCTCTAATCTTGCAGGACATCGGTTTGGCTGCTCATGTGCTTTTCCTCTCTCATGCTTCCATCACTGGTCTTCCCTTCCCTAAACTACTTCTCATTTTCAGACTTCTCCATGCCAGTATTTTCTTTTTTGTGATAACTCTCCTAGCTCAAGAATGTAATGAGCAGAAGCTTCCTATCTCCTAGCCATGCAAATTACTGGACTTTGTTTGCAGAAGAACTCTTAAATTATCCACAGTCAGAAAGCAATATGAGGCTTTCTTTTCTGAGATGCAGAATAGTTGGACACATTGAAGTCCCCTTATACAATTTCATTGTGATTTTCTCTCTCTGTTCTTGTAGTGACCAGGTAAGACTAGTTGGATTTAACTCTAGAGAGCAGTATTTGGAGCCCCTTTTTTTCGAAAGCTTGAGCACAGGATGTCTGATTCCTTATGAGTTGGGGTGTGTATAGTTGCTGGATTTTCTGTTGTTGCTCTGTAGGATCTGAGTATGTCCGAAGAGGACCAGATGATGAGAGCGATTGCCATGTCTCTGGGACAGGATATCCCAATGGATCAAAGGGCAGAGTCACCTGAGGTAACTAGAATACGGGGCATCTAACACATTAATCTTAGTATTCTATGAACATTCTGCTACTACTGCAGAGTAATTAGTGGAATTAAAGTCTAACAGAACACATGGGAGAAGGAGAGAAAAAAATGACATAGATGATAAGAAGCTCTTTTCATCTCTCTGGCGACCAAATCAAAGTTGTGACAGAAAGGAGGAGCAAACACAAAGGAAAATCGCCTGGAATCTAGATTCACAAACCCTACAACTAGGAAGAGAAATAAGAAATCACCCTGCAATGGAAGGAGGTAGGGCTGGGCGAAGACGCAAAGCTGCCAGGTCCCAAGCTGATGAGTGAACAGAGGACATCATAGCAGCAGTAGTCGGCAGCTACAGATGCCTCATAAAAGGACCGTGTCCGCAAATGGACTTTCGTGGTGACTTGCTTGCTCTGAGCACCAGCGTCAGGTCGGCTGCGCAGGGAACACCAGGGATTAGAGTGGGACACTGAGTTGTTGGAGTGAGGGCCAGAAGCTAGACTTGCTCTGTACAGAAGTGCCAGTGGTGTCCATTGTTCCTCTGTTGAGCCCTCCTAGGGTGTAGACACAGCGCTGCCACAGCTGAGAAGTCATCAAACTGGATTAACAGAGATTGCTCTGCCCAAAGGATTCCCTGAAGCTCCACTTCCCTCAACTTGCAGCCCCACCCAAGCCACATCCAGGTGTGTCCTCAGCAAGTGATGTGCCCCTTGCTGAGCAATGCCTAGACACACACTGGTGGCAGCTGACCGTGGTTCCTGGCATGGCCTCTTGAGGCAAGTATAAGCACAGCATCTGTGGATTGCTTGCTGAATCTTAACAGGTGGCCCTTGAGGGGCCCAGGCTGGGACTAAACTTGGCCTGCAGCTGAGCCCCTCTCAGGACTACACCACTGGACACCTGCTTCACAAAGCCTCACTCATAAGACCAGGAGATTTAAGAGCTTTGCTTAGTACATAGAAACAGACACAGAAAGGCAGCCAAAATGAGAAGACAAAGAAGTAGAAACCATATGAGAGCAGAACAGAAATCTAGAAGTAATGGAATCAAGCAATCTAACAGATGGAGAGTTCAAAACTCTCTGGTTATAAAGATGTTCGATGAACTTGGGGGAAGTGTAGATGAACTCAGTGAGAACTTTAACAAGGAGATTAAAAAAAAAACAACATGGAAATGGAAATTTTAAAAGGGAACCAGTCAGAAATGAAGAACACATTATCTGAGATGAGAAGTATATTAAATGGAATAAACAGAGTGAATAAAGAAAGGATCGAATGACCTATATAGAGGATAGGGAAGCCAAGGACACTCAGAATGGCAAGAAAAAAGAAGCCAAGACTATAATAATAATTTAAGGATCCTATGAGACTCTTAAATGTAAAAATATCCGTGTCATAGGGATACTGGGAAAAAAAAGATGTTGAAGAGCTATTTGAAGGAATAATAATGGAAAACTTCCCTAACCTTATGAATGAAATAAAACATAAAACCCCAGGAAGCTCAGAGAGTCCCCAAAACCAGGAACCCAAAGAGGCCCACACCAAGACACATCATAATTAAAATGCCAAAGTTTAAATACAAAGAATCTTAAAAGCAGCAAGAGAAAAGCAGTTAGTAACCTACAAGGGAACACCCACAAGACTGGCAGGTGATTTCTCAAAAGAAACTATGCAGGACAGAAGGGCTTGGCACAAAATCTTCGACATGATGAAAACCCAAGATCTACAACCAGGAATACTTTATCCAGCAAAGCTTTCTTTTAGAGTCGAAGGACAGAGAAAGAGCTTCCCAGACAAAAATAAGCTAAAGAAATTTATCATCACCAAGCCAGTATTACTTGTTGGAGGGACTTCTTTAAGAAGAAAAAACGTATCAAAAACAGGAATAAAGAATGGTAATAACTACATTCCTATCAACAAGTACCTCAAGTGGAAAAAAATTAAGTGCTCCAACCAAAGGATAAGGTGGCTGAATGGATAAGAAATAAGACCTCTACATATGCTGCCTACAAGAGACTCACTTCAGATTAAAAGACACACGGAGACTAAAAGGAAGGGGATAGAAAAAGATACTGCCTTGATGGACCTAGAGAGTATTGTGCTGAATGAAATGGATCAGATAGAGAAAGACAAATATCTCAAGGTTTCATGTACATGTGGAATCTAAAGAACAAAATAAACAGCAACAAAAGTGAACTAAACTCAAAGATAGAGAATATTTTCAGGGCTACTAGATGGGGAGGTGGTTGAGGGGGATGAAAAAAAGTCACAAAAGGATTAAGAGGTACAAATGGGTAGCTGGAGAATAGACGTGGAGTTGTGGAGCGTAGCATGGGGAAGATGGCTAATAATGTAATAAATATGTAAGAGGGAAGAGGGGTATTAGATTTAGTGGGGTGATAACTTTGAGAGTTATGTGGATCTCTGATCACTATGCAACTGAAACGTATATTATTGTATGCCAACTATAATTAAAACTCACTGAATTGTACAATGTAAATACAAGCAACTAATTGTCTATTATATTTCAATAAAGCTTGGCGGGGGGAGAAACACATGGGAGTACTCATTCATCCCAACCTTGCCATCACTGATCTACATTGTATTGATCTAAAGCTTTAAGTGGAGCAGATGAAGCATTGATCTTTATTGTTAAATAAGCGACCCAAAATGTACTTGGTAGTGTCCATGAGTCCAAACTTGGCTATTTCTAGATAACAGTTGTGTCTGTTTACTATACTGGCAGAAAATGCAGGACAGTGTCTACAAATGGTTTTGTAGGAAATAATGTAGGGATGCTGTGAGTAAATTGGCAGTACTTGAGGGTTTGTAAGTGTCCTTCCTCTCTGCTCTCCTTGTCTTGTCTTAGCCTGTGTGGCTGCCCTCATACTCGTTGCCACACAGTAATGAACATATATCAACCTGCTTTGAGGAGAAGGTAGGAGATATTCATATGATAGGGCAAATACATTTTTAGAGTATTCCTCGTCTTCCTTCATGTCTTCCATATGCTGTCATTCTTCCTTCCTTGCCTCCAGGAAGTTGCATGCCGGAAAGAGGAGGAGGAACGGAAAGCTCGGGAAAAGCAGGAAGAGGAAGAGGCTAAATGTCTAGAGAAGTTCCAGGATGCTGATCCACTGGAGCAAGATGAGCTCCACACTTTCACAGATACCATGTTGCCAGGTTGCTTCCACCTTCTTGATGAGCTGCCCGACACAGTGTACCGGGTGTGTGATCTGATCATGACAGCAATAAAACGTAACGGAGCAGACTATCGGGACATGATTCTGAAGCAAGTAGTCAATCAGGTAAGCTCTCTGGGCACCAAAAGAGAGGAGTATGTAAAGTGTTTTCCTGCTATCTATCAAAACCTAATTTCTAAAAAAAAGTATTTTTGCATTTCACCCAGTATGGATGTATTCTCTATTTGAATTCTTTAAGTCTGGTAATCTAGCTCTCTCTTGAGTGTTCCTGCAAAAAGTGAATTAAGTACTTCACAAAAATATCTTTGAAAGGAAAAAAACAAAGCCAAAGACCTCTTTTTCTAAGCAGTTCTTCTTAGGTTCATCTTCAGTGTCCAAAATGTGTCTCATTCTTGAACCAGGTTAGGTCCCCTGGACTAACAGTGATAAAATGTTTTTTCCTCCTCTTCTATGAAGCAACCACTTTGGCACATAAGTCCCCATCCTGTTGAATAGCTATGATCTGGTGCTGTTTTTTTTGTTTGTTTGTTTTTAAGCAGTGGTTTTCCTCATTGTGAGGTTAATTTATACTAATTGTAGAAGTTGGGTAAGAACTAAATTACCCTAAATCCCTACACAAACAGGTAGTTAACATTTTGGTTGTATTTCCTTTACTATTTATGTATTTAAGTCTTTGGAATCTTGTTTTATTTGTAAAGTCGAGAAGCAGAGGAAGAAATCAAAAAGTAATGTACACAATCATAGGTAATAATAAACAGTGTTATGGAAACACCACAGAAATACATCACAAACGTAAAACTGGATAAATCATTTTTTCATAAAATTTGATCAGGATTCAGTTAACTTTATATTAAGAGCTTATATAAATGATTTTAAGAAAACTAAAACCTTAATAAAAAACACTTATATAAAATTTATTACAGGACATTTAACATGCTTACTAAAGCAAGACCAAGATTTCTAACATTCTAATTGTTTTTAATGATAATTCTGGGGCAGAATGTAGTGAAAGATTGCTGATAGAAGTGTGAGTTTGTAGAATTTTTGTGGGGTTGACTGTATGCACCAGAAATTTTTTTTTTTAATATTCATTTCCTTTAACTTAGAATTTAGGTTTCTTAATCTAGCCTAAGAAAGTCATCTTTTAGAGATGATCCTGTGGTAGCATATATCTTTTTTTAATTCAGACATTAAATCCCAGTAGTAAATATGTTACTATTTAACTACCTTCCTTTGGCAAGTGTGTTGAGAATGGATTTTTTTACAAGGTTGAGAATGTTTTGATAAACTTTATCATACTCTGTCTACATTTATCTGACTTGGCCACTCTGCTTTTCTAGGTGTGGGAAGCTGCTGATGTATTGATCAAAGCCGCTCTTCCCCTGACAACGAGCGATACAAAAACTGTGTCAGAGTGGATCAGCCAGATGGCCACTCTGCCTCAGGCATCAAATTTGGCTACTAGAATCTTGCTTTTAACACTGCTTTTTGAGGTAAGATTTAGATCTTTCGGTCCCTCTTATTTATCAGAATTATTGAACACCTATCATTTGAGACATTGAATAAGGTTAGACCAAAACGTAAGGCATGATCTCTGCATTTCATGAGCTCACAGATTCTAATAGGCTATAACACATAATTAAGTACAAAATATAGCATTCTTTGCCATGTGAGCAGTATGAACAATTTTGTCTGAGTTCAGTGAGGGAATATGCATAACTTACAGACAATAAGAGACAGGCTTCCCAGACAAGCGGTAATTGAATTGAGTCTTAGAGGATTTGGAGGTGTTTATTAAAAGTATTCCAAAAGAACTATTGAAGTTCTGTTGTGGAATACTTTTGGCCTCTCTGAGAAAACCTCTAACTGGCAGCCAAAGAGTGAGGTAGGTGGTGAAAATTGATAATAGGCATCAAATAGAATCTGACTCCTTTGTACCTGGTCAGCACATTATTTGAGGGAAGAGTAGTTTGGCCAGGATGTGTTCTTGTTCCAGCCAAAACAAGAACTAGGAGGTAGTTGACCTTGAACAAATGAACTTTATTTGTCATCATGTTTAACAATAAAACCTGAACTTAATTAAACCCTTTGGACAACTTGGGAGATAAGTTCAATATATGTGTCAAACTATATATGTTTACAGTCTTGGGGCTTTCCATTATGGTGGAAATGGTGATTCTTATAGCACTTGCAAATAGCTTGCAAAGCGTGAATGATGGGCATCCCCTCTTTTTAAAAAATCACAGGTAACACTCTTGTATTTCTTTCTAGTCCTTTTTCTATGTGTTTAAACAATTGGGATCAGACTATTTAGAAAGTTGTATATTATTTTCTCTGTGTATTAATATTTTCTTGTGTCATGTATAATTTCATCTTTTGGACATCCTAGTTTATTTAAGTAATTGCTTATTGTTGGACATTTAAATTACTTCCAATGATTTCCTATTATAAGTAACATTTTAGTGTAGCCCTCTAAGGGGAACCATTAACTGAGTTACTGTGTTTAATTATTCCATCTTCCTTGAAAGGTTATAAAAGTTCTCTGTAAATCAGAAGCTTTTCAACTTCAACATAGTTAACACTGTATAGCCTAGATGACAATCCTTAATGATATTAATGATGCTAATAACAGTTTCCATATTAAGCACATAGCTAATGTGCCAGGCACTGTGTTGGGCACTTTGAATATATAGCATCATTTCATTATCTGTTACCCTGGAGGAAGAAATTATTCCCTTTGAAACAAAGGCCCAGGGAATTTCAGTAACTCATCTTAGATCACATAGCTGGTGCATGCAGAGGTAGAATTTGGATTTATCCAGTTCTGTTAGTATTCACCTCTGTGATTTCCTATGCCATGTTAATCCTTCTTACATAGTAGAAGTTGGTATGTTTTATTTTTTTCCCTTTGATTAATCAATCAGGAGTTGAAGCTACCTTGTGCTTGGGTGGTTGAATCTAGTGGCATCCTTAATGTCCTAATCAAACTCTTGGAAGTGGTTCAGCCCTGTCTACAGGCCGCCAAGGAGCAAAAGGAGGTCCAGACCCCAAAGTGAGTGACCCTCTATCTCTCCACTAGTTTCATTTGTATTTCTCTGGGACTTGGGCCCTCAAGCTTAGGGCCTGAATTAGGCACTTTACTGGGGCATGTATGGAGCAAATCTTGGGTACCTTATGGTTTTAAAGTTGTAAAGTGCCTGATGAAGTCAAGATAAGTTTTCCCATGTTGCGTACAAGTTTCTGGCTTGCCTAGAGTCAATCATTGTTCCTTTTGTAGGTGGATCACCCCAGTGTTGCTCCTGATTGATTTCTATGAAAAGACAGCCATCTCCTCAAAAAGGAGAGCCCAAATGACTAAGGTATATAATATAGTGTATATGGTTGGCAGAACTGCTTAACTTTTTGAGGCAAGAGTAGACAAGAAGAGAATATAAGACCATAGTAAAGAATGTCAAGCTCTCTGATCAAGGCATAAAGTCTCAAGGTGTATTGATAGCTTGATTGTTCTTCTGAATGGAGTGTTAGAATTACTTGCCGAAGGACCTAAGAACTTACTGGAAGTAAATGTTAAAGGAGTATGCAGAGGAAGAGTGGCTCTTCTGTTATGTAATGTACTGAATATGCCGTAATTCCTCCAAAAGCTAGTGTTCCTTACATATGCCACATTATCTCAGTACCTCCTCAGAAACAGAAATTTTGTTCCAGTATATCTAAAATAATGTTCCCCTTTTGTGGAAAACAGTTGGAAACAAAAGGAAAGCAGAGGATTGCAGGACAAGAATGTAGAGGGTTTTGTGAATTTGGAGAGGCTCAGGAATATGAGGATTAATGTATACAAAAACTTATCTCAAAATATATTAAATATTCAGTATATTTTTCCTGGGTTAGCTTTAGCAACGAACACTAATGAAGTTAATGTTTCTTCTAATAACTAACTGTGTAGGAAATAAAAAGAAACTTTATGTTCTTATATTTAGTACTTACAGTCCAACAACAACAACTGGCGTTGGTTCGATGACCGGTCTGGACGTTGGTGTAGTTACAGTGCAAGCAACAACAGCACTATTGATTCTGCCTGGAAATCTGGAGAGACAAGTGTTCGTTTCACTGCAGGCCGAAGAAGATACACTGTCCAGTTCACTACAATGGTTCAGGTACATGGTCATTTAGTGCCGTAAACTTTATTAAAAACAGGGGAAGGTGCCTAAGTATGCCTTTTGTTTTCTTCCTGAACCAGCAGTCCTGACATGTGTTAATAAAGAAGGGTATTACTATGCTACTACTAAATTGAGTTTTCAGAGTGCTGAGTCTTCATGAAATCATCAGGTGGACCTTGAATCTGTGGTATTTTGATACTGTCCCACCTGGAAATGATCTTAAGTGTTGGGTCAAGGATTAAGGAGTAGTTAAGGATGATGTCTGCTCTATTGGAAAGTTTCACCTGTCATGAGCAACTTGTTATTAGGGCCTTTCGTATTTTCCTTCTAGGAACCTTCAAGGCTTTCTCTCTCTGTGAATGATAGGGATGGGATAAATTGCCAGGGTTTCTTTCTGTTGCAGCATTTTCCCTGGGAATTCCAATACCCCTCCCCCATGGTTTCTTTTTTGGTAAAGGTATTTTTGTCTGCTTGAATTCCTAGGTTAATGAAGAAACAGGGAACCGTCGCCCTGTAATGCTGACTCTCCTGAGGGTACCACGGCTGAATAAAAACTCTAAAAACAGCAATGGTCAGGAACTAGAGAAGACGCTAGAAGAAAGCAAAGAAATGGATATCAAGCGTAAAGATAATAAAGTCAATGGTATGGATTCTTAGTTTTGAATAATGTTTTACATGAATGTTTTAGTTTTGATGAATGTTTTACATGAAGCTAGTGTGCCTTTAAGGCTTAAGTTCTGGTTGATTTCATTGAGTGATTTCTTATCTGGTCTTAGAATTGGTGTCTGGCATGTTTCCCTTCATAGGACCCAAGTGCTAGACTGGTTACTTAGGAAGGAGAGGTGTGGGTGGGAGTGTCAAGTTAAACTGTCTGAACTTTTACTTCCCCATTTGTAGATACCCCCTTGGCCCTAGAGAGTTCAAATACTGAAAAGGAGACAAGCCTGGAAGAAACAAAAATTGGGGAGATCCTGATCCAGGGCTTGACAGAGGATATGGTGACTGTTTTAATCCGGGCATGCGTGAGCATGCTAGGAGTCCCTGTGGACCCAGACACTTTGCATGCCACCCTTCGCCTCTGTCTGAGGCTCACCCGAGACCACAAATATGCCATGATGTTTGCAGAGCTGAAGAGTACCCGCATGATCTTGAATTTAACCCAGAGCTCAGGCTTCAATGGGTTTACTCCCCTGGTCACCCTTCTCTTAAGACACATCATTGAGGACCCCTGCACCCTCCGTCATACCATGGAAAAGGTGAGTCTCTTTGGTGTGATATGCTGGTTTAATTTCACGTCATACCTTTGTTGTCCTTAGTCTCAGAATAGATAGACGTCTGGTTCTTTTTAGGGTCTATAGCCAGATATGTAGACTATATGCCCTACCCAGCAAAATTTCCCAGCTGTATGCTTAGGTGTTTGCTTAGATATGATGGATTATCCCAGCGAATGACATGAAAAAAGAACTAGAAAATACATTTTTTACCCTTTAAATATATTGTAGTAATAGCTCTTATCTAGTAACTCCTCTCTGGCAATATAGGTTTCTTGAACCAAAAACTGTTAATAAGGAACTGGGATACCTTCCACCAAGTACATGTCTTAAAGATCATTCCCTTTTGTAGGAGTACTTCTCATGTGTTCACCCTAGAGCCTATTTTCTAAACACTGTTTTGGGGTTACAAAAGTTTTTGGAATGTTTATGATATGCCAGACACTGTGGTAGCTCTTCACAAATACCCATTGTGCAGATCAGAAAACTGATGCTTTAACGATTATTCTAGGAACACATAAAGCAGTGGAAGAAATGACAAAGTAACTAGGAAAAATAAATGTTTATAACATCAACATTAAGACATCATGGAAGGGTGGGGGGCAAATGTCTTACTAATAAGGCTTTTCCTCCTCGGTACTTTTACAAAATTCTTTCCTCTAGCTAAATCTTTGTCAACAGTTATCATGTGAATGTTACTAGACTTCACTTCCATTTTTCTCTCTTGGGACGTTGTTTACCACATTTATAAATAATGCAATATGTATTTTTGACCATAGCTCTGTAACATTAAGATTTCCTAGAAATCAAATCAAAAGGTGTAAATATTTTTTAACTCACTTGCCAGAACAGTGGTACTTTTTCATGCTTCTTTATGTGTATGGATATACATATCACATTCTTCAGATAGTTCTTTTTCATCTAGCATGTTTGATTTCACCTGTCATGAGCAAACAAAAGGCGAGCTATTAAAGGCAGCATGTACACTGATCCAAGGTGAGGAGACAGTCCAACAAAGAAGAAACAACCATATATAGACAGGATTCTAACTTAAAAACAAAGTAGTTCAGATGTTTAGTTTATACAACTTAAAAAATTCTAGGAAAGAAATATAGATTCTTGTTGGATGACAGAAAACTTTCTGAGCTTAAAGGAAATGGTATTTGGGGGTGTTGGGAACAAAAGAAGATCAGTGGCAATTTTAACATACCGAGTTGGCAAAATGTAAATGCTTGATAATATCCATTGCAGGTACGGGTGTGGAGAACCAGGCATACTCTTACTTTTGGTAGGAGTGGAAATTGGTGCAGCCACATTGGAGGGCAATTTGGTACTGTCAGTTTAAGATATCCTTTGACCTAGAAATTCTGTGGCTAAGAACTTAAAACTAAAGTCAAGTATGCCAAGGTACATATACAAGAATGTTCACTAGAATTGTTTGTAATATCAAGAAACTAGAGGTCTAATGTCCGGCAGAGGACTGGATAAATAAAATACCCCACATTTTCTATAGTGAAATTACACTTTTTTGTATTTAAAAAATAAATTGTATAATTGCAGCCTGACAGGCAAGATATAGGGATTAATATGCTACACTAAAGAGCATGACTATTTGGTAAATAATAATAATAAGATTCCAAAAGATGTTTATCTTTGTGAACATAGTTCACGAAGGAATAGATAATGGAAAACAGAATGGACTTATTTTAGTTATACCTTCTTGTATTTTCTATGATTGATGAGTCATTTTATGAGAAGAATAAAACCATAACAGTGTCTGAGCCATGAGGTATCAAAGCGAATAATCAGTAAAGTTTGATATCTCCTGTGACTATCATCTGAAACTGATGATTGTCTTTGAAGCATAAAGAAAATGTTTAATTTTGTTCTTATTACACTAAGTAGATATCAGTATTACATATTTTTAGAGTTTGAACCATTCTGGTTTAAAATTAGGACAGCATTTGGGAAGGCTAGGAGCTGGCACTTAAATGTGGGAGCCATAATCTGGATGAACGATCAGTGGTCTAGATACATTTTCTAATTTCTCTAAAGATCATATGCCATCTGGTCTAATAATTGATAGCTTGGGGATATGTTGAATGCTGTAACTTTTTTATAAGCCACATTTTTGAATCGGGAAGGGACATGACTTAAAAGACCAAAAATCTAAAGCTGTCATCCACTGTCTTAAGGCAGAGCTTGGTTAGTATTTTAATCTTTAGAAACTCTTCCTTGAATGCAACTGTATTTTTAGAAAGTGGTCTTTAATCAGCAGTGTTTCTCCCCCTCTTTACTAGGTTGTTCGCTCAGCAGCTACAAGTGGAGCTGGTAGCACTACCTCTGGTGTTGTATCAGGCAGCCTCGGCTCTCGGGAGATCAACTACATCCTTCGTGTCCTTGGGCCAGCCGCATGCCGCAATCCAGACATTTTCACAGAAGTGGCCAACTGCTGTATCCGCATTGCCCTTCCAGCCCCTCGAGGCTCAGGGACTGGTGAGTTTCCCCTTTTCCTGGCTTTTGAGACATTGAAGTCTATCGCCTACTATAACTCCAGAGATTTTCTGTGAAGAGATCCGTAACTTGGAAAGCCTCCTTAGGCAAGCATTGGGACATTGGCTGATTGGTCATGTGGGTCAATTCAGAGGTACTTCAGTAGCATCTCTGGTCCTTGCTCTGTGGTAATTCCTGTGAGAGATACCAAGAACTCATTCAGTCTATTCTTGTCTTCAAAGAACTCATTTTAGTGTGGCAACAGGGCTTACATACCATGAATGATTTACAAATAGAGTTATAATTGAGGAACAAATGGACATAATGACTTGTGATACAATATGAAGTATACAATATCATCTGTATATTCTTGCCAAAAAAGTTTGGCCTGCACTCCAAAGTCATCGTCCGGTTTCTGACTATGATGATTAAGCATGGCTACACTGGTGAATTTGAAATCATTGATGATCACAGAGCTTGGAAAATTGTTGTGAACCTCACAGGCAGGTTAAACAAGTGTGGAGTGTTCAAATAAAATGCCTCAGTGGAGGGGGAAAAAATGTTTGGCCTATATTTAGTTATTATAATGAAGCAATTAGATAAATTGTAAGATGTTTCTGTAAGAGAATCGGCCTAGACACTCAAAAATATCTTAAAAGGATAAAAGGAGAGTAGATGGAGATCTCCAGCAACAACCTTGATGGGATTCTAGATCCAGATAAATGAAATTTGGAGAAATTTGAATACTATGTTTTAGATAATATGATTATATCCATGTTAAATTCCTTGGGTGTTATGATGGTATTGTGGTTATATTGGTTAATATCCTTGCTCTTAGGAGGCGCAGGTAGACATATTTAGAGGTAGACAAGTGGTGATTTTAGATGAAAAGTATATGGATGTTTATTTACTAACCTTTCAACATTTCTGGAGGGGCAGGAGGGGCGTGTGTGTGTGTGTGTGTGTGTTAAGTAAGTAAGTAATTGGGAGGGGATCTAATTATTTTGGGAGTCTCCGCTATGTTCCTGACCCTGTACTGGGCATGTATCGTTTCATTTAATCCTCAGATTTCAAAAATGAGAAAATTGAGATTTGTTGGAAATAATTTGGCCATGATCTTATAATGGAAGTGAATTTTAAAACCAAGTCTCCCCAACCAAAGCCTGTCCTCTTTTTACCATTGGTATAGCTGTATTAAATCCTGTGGGATTTGGGGAAAGTAAAAGCCAGATTTTCCTGATAGGCTACTCAGACATTGTTTGGAAATGGCCTCGTGTCCCAACCTTGTATGTTATATGAACTCCCTTCTAATTCTTTATCAGTAACCAAGTGTAGATACTGATTCAATATTGACTGATTTTTCTGTCTCACTTTGGCTTAGCTTCAGATGATGAATTTGAGAATCTTAGAATTAAAGGCCCTAATGCTGTACAGTTGGTGAAGACAACCCCTTTGAAGCCCTCACCTCTGCCTGTCATTCCTGATACTATCAAGGAAGTGATCTATGATATGCTGAATGCCCTCGCTGCATACCATGCTCCAGAGGAAGGTATGTAGCTAGCCCATTTCTGGAAGCTGGGCACTTTGCCTGGGTCATTTCAACCAACTCATGATTTAGAGAGCACTCACTGTGTGCCCACACTGTGGGAATCAGAATGAATAAGACACACAGTGCCCTTCTCTAAAGAAGCTAATAGTCATATAGTATGACAGATGCCAAGTTAGTGGTAAATCCTCGAGCAAGGCACTTGACCTGGTGGGGCTGGGGCCTGTAGGGAAGTTTCTTAGATTAAGTGTTTTCTGAAAGAAGTCTTGAATGATAGAATGAGGAGATTGCCAGAGTTCTGTCATATGAGAATACATCCCATACAAAGGAAAGAATGAACAATGATTAAAAAGGAGATAATAACATTTTGTTAGTAGGTTGAAAATAAAATACCAAGAAATCTCTAATGTTTTCACTCTCAGAAACAAAACATCTTCGTTGCCCAAAGAGCTGGAAACAATATTAAAAGGCATGGTTAGGTTTCTTGGCCTTTGAGATCATCATCCCAGTCCATCTTTATTCATATTTAAGATGTTACTTGTAAGTACTGAGAAAGTCATGAATGGCTTGGAACCCAAGGTTCCAGTAAGATCTGTTTTATTCAGGACATGCTTATTTGATAGGTCCCACAGGATTGCCAAAAATTGATGAGTGCTGCCTTTAATAAGTCAAGAAAATGTGAGTCTTCACTTTGATGCTTTTTATCTATACAGCACTCTGATCCATAGAGCTCCTAGCTTCTACAGAACCGTTATCCCATCTCATATATCCCCCCCACCAAAAAATTAGCTTATATAGCTATAGCACTCTCCTGCTGCACTAGACATAATACCAGGTGTGTTCATTTAAACTTAGTAGTGACAGCTAAGGAAAGTGAGGCGACTAAGTAAATTGCCTCTGGTCACAAAACTAGTTAGTGATAGAATGAAGCTTTAAACCATGCTCTCTCTGCTGTAAAGCAGGCCCTCAAATAATGTCATTTTGTTATAAAGTTAATGAGATGCCTTAGGTACTTTACTTTTGTTTATATTAATTAGCTATTTAAAGTCGTAGAACCTATTGGCAACGTTGATTAAGGACTTGGCTGTAGTACATTTCTTCTCATGCTTAAGTGAAAGTGTAGTAATAGCACTATGTAAATAGTCACAGCAACCTGAAGTACAATTGTCCAAGCTACCAAATAGGCATTAATATTGCACAATTACAGAAAGTTTGGTTTTGTTTTTCAGCAGACAAATCTGATCCTAAACCTGGAGGTATGTCCCAAGAGGTTGGCCAGCTCCTGCAAGACATGGGCGATGATGTATACCAGCAGTACCGGTCACTTACTCGTCAAAGCAGTGACTTTGATGCACAGTCAGGTTTTTCCATTAATGTAAGTCAGTTCTGGCCTCCTATGTTCCTTCTCCCTTTCTGATACTTGTGTGTTCTCAGTATTTAGGGTTATGCCAGGGAAATTTAAAAGGTATTAATTTTGATGTATCTACACATTATATATTGCCTAAAAATGAAGGTAAAATTGGAGTATCCCTGGAATTTTCTTTTCTCTCCTTGGGTTGGAAATGTTTTCTTAATTCATTTTCCATTCTCTTCTTCCCCATCCCTTCCCCCCCAATCTCCCAGTCACTGTTTATAATGATGGCTTCCCACAGATTATAGTATATAGCAGGGGGGAAAGTAGTTAAAAGAGCCATCAAAGAGAATCTGTAGCATTCACAACCAGTTCCCTGGGAAGGAGTCCTACCATTTGGGGACAGCTGTCTTTGAAATTAATAATGGCTCAGGAGTTTTTTTCTTCCATAGAGTCAGGTCTTTGCTGCAGATGGTGCCTCTGCTGAGCCGTCCACATCTGGGGTATCCCAAGGAGAAGGTAATGGTTCACTTTTCTCCCTCTTTTCTGATTTCTTGAAAACAACCTGAAGGAACTGCGTGTCCTGGCCAGGGAGTTGGGGAATACAAGCATAACTGTCAAATTTACTTTTCTTAAGTGAAACTCTCAGAGTTGAGCTCAGTGTTAATAAAGGGTTATTAAATAAACCCATAAATAAAGGGATTCTGTATGCTAAAGTTAATGGAGTTGGAACTTACCTAACCAAGTAATGGTTGTTATGGTTATCCTTTAGTTTTACTCTTTAGACCAGGGGTCCTCAAACCCTGGGTCATAGACTGGTACCAGTCCTTGGCCTGTTAGGAACCAGGCCGCACAGTAGGAGGAGGTGAGCAGCTAGCAAGCCAGTGAAGCTTCATCGGGATTTGCACCCACTCCCCAGTGCTAGCATCACTGCCTCAACTCTACCTCAGATCATCAGGCATTAGATTCTCATAGGAGCACCAGTCCCTGGTGCCAAAAAGATTAGGGACTGCTGCTTTAAACCACCCCATATATTTCTTTTGATGGCTTCCATGCTGGCTTATAAAACTTTGGTTCCAATGACACTATTCTAGCTATAAGATTTACATGGTGGATTCTTGCCTTCTAGAGCCCATTGACTGCTAACCAAGAATTAGAGAAGTGTCATGTGGAAACAGTTCTAATGAGACCTTTTAAGAGCTGCTTCTCCTGGGATAAAAAAGATCGTTGAGATCTAAGGAGACATTGTACTTAATATCATATTAGACCTTGGAGATAAATCAGAAAGGCCGTTAATTAGTAAAATATTGGTTAATTCATTTTGGTGGACTTACTGTCCATATGTTGTGTATAGTATGGGTGATAACAGTATTACTCAAGGGAAGCATCAGTGCCCACTATGTGGCAGACTATAGTAGACACCAAAATAAATCAGATTCATTCCTTGCACTTAAAGAATTGTCTAGTGAGGGAGACCTGCAACGGTTATAATACATCGTAACTGTTGGAATGGAAGCAAGTTGGGATAAGGTATAGTGGGCACATGATATAATAGTATCTCAGTATGCGTGGATGAAACAGGAAAACATTTATAGAGGAGGTTAGTGTTTTAGTTGAGCTAGATAAGTCAATGTGTGCCAGGCAGACATGTGGAAAGGAAGAAGTAAGAGAGTATTCAAGGCATGTTTGGAGAATTACTATTAGTATACAGTATTTCTGGAGCATAAAATTATAAGATGAAGGAAGTGGCAGAAGATGTGCGAACAGTTAGGTGAAGCCTCCCTAATGTCCTATATCTGCAGACCATGTCTAAGACCTGGGTCATCCTACCTGTCTGTTCTTCCACTGCAATATGAGGAGGGTATTCAATTTGTACCAGTGTTCAAAAGTGGAAAAGTGATATTCTTTCCACCTAAGGTTTGATTTTGTCAATATTCCAGTGCAAAGTTGAACCAGTTTTTGCCTCTTTTTCAACAGCTTCAACTCCGGAGGAGTCTCGAGATGGGAAGAAAGATAAAGAAGGGGACCGGGCCTCTGAGGAAGGCAAGCAGAAAGGCAAGGGCAGCAAACCTTTAATGCCCACCTCCACTATTCTTCGTCTTCTGGCAGAGTTGGTGAGGTCCTATGTTGGTATTGCTACCCTGATTGCCAACTACAGCTACACTGTGGGCCAGTCTGAGCTTATCAAAGAGGTAATGTTTTCAACGTCTGCTTAAGATTTTATACTGTCATCATTTGGATACCTGCTATGTGTGTTGGACGCTTTGCTAGGAACCCATGTGTGCTAGCCTTGTGATGAGAGAGGCAGAGGCCTGTTAAGACACACTAAAGAGCTGAGCCTTTTTCCCATGGTGTGAAGCCATCAGGCTCATTGCAGGGAGTGAGTCAATGTAATTTGTTAATTTGTTTTGTAGAAAATCTTTTGGTCTGCAGCATGGAGATTGCAAAAGGCAAGATTGGAATCAGAGAGTCAGACCAGTTAGGAATCTGATCTAGTAATCTAGGTAATACAGGATCTTGATGACATTTGGAGGGGGGAAATAGGTTAGTTTAAGAGACATTTTAAAGGTAGAAATGGACAAGAATTAGATTTAGAGGATGAAGATGAAATTAAGGCCTCAGATGTTTTATTTTTATTTTTTTATTCCTTTTATGTTAAAAGAGGAAACTGAAAAGAAAATGTAGAATTTGGGAGATATTTGTGAGTCACCTAGATAAAGGTGTCTAGGGGACAGTAAAATAAACCAAAAACATAAGAATATATCAGTGTTTTCTTCCAGACGTGGTAACAATATTGGTAATGCAGAATATAAAAAAAAAAATCTAAATGTCTAATAGAGCTATGGAAAAGAATGAAGTATTTTATACGTCCCGATACAGAGTTATCTTCAGGTTAGATTTTTCAAGGGAGGGAGGGCACTTTTAAGAAACTGTATCATGTTCCCACTATGTAAAAGCAGTGCCCAAGGAGATTTTTTTTATAAAGGGTACCATGTTTGTTGGGGTGGGAGGAGTCACAATAATTTTATGGTTAGTAAGTAGTAAAAAGTCTGATAGTGGAGCAGGAGCAATGATGTTGCAAAGAATATATGAAAAGCAGCTGCCATTTTTTAACCTATTTTAACTTTAATTCAGGTTTTTAAAGCATATAAAAATACACAACTCCTAAGTAATCTTTCTTGGATGACTACCACCCAAATTAAATAAAGCATTACAAATTCCACAAAAGCTGCTCTCCTCATGCCTTCATGTATCTCCCCCTCCGCTTTGAACTTACATAAGGTCACCATTGAGTTCTGTTGTCATAGATTGGTTTTGTACTTTTTATGTAAATGGAATCTTACAGTATGTATTCTTTTGTGTCCGGTTTCTTTTGCTTAACATGTTTGCGAGATTCATTTTTGTATGTAGTTTAGTTTGTTTTCATTACTGTATAGAATTCCATTGTGTGACTATAACAGTCTTTTTATTCATTCTAGTGTTAATAGACACAATTGGGTGGTTTTTCATTGGAGGTATTAAAGGTAGTGCTGCTACAATCATTCTTATACATGTCTTGGTGAACATATGCATGTCTTGGTGAGCATTTCTATTGGGTGATGTATGCCTAGGAGTAGAATTGCTGGTCAGTTCAGCTTTAGCAAAAGTTTTCCAGGGTGGTTGTGTCAATTCATATTATCTACCACCACAGCATGTGAGAGTTCAGATTTTCTCACTTCCTTGCTGTCACTCAGTATTTTTCTTATTTTTCATTTTAGCCATTCTAGTAGGTTTGTGGTGATACTGCATTATGAGTAAAATTTCCCTGTCTTTATTGGCCGTTTGGATACTCTCTTTTGTGAAGTGTCCAAGTCTTTTATTCTTGTTTTCTATTGCGTTCTTTAGGTATTCTGGATATAAGTTCTTTGTGGAGTATATGCATTAACTACACACTAGGCATTTATTTGAAAGCTTTTAACTAATTTATACTAGTTGTTGTAATTTATAATATCACGGAATAAGAATTGTGAATTTTTAAGTATCTGCTTAATATGTATCTAGTGACCCACTGGTGCTGGGTATTCATAGAGATGCTTTCCAAATACTTTTGATAATCCTCACCTCAGCGCTGAAAGGTTATTGATGTTGCTCCTTTTACTAGAGAAGAGAGAAAACTCAGAGAGGTCAATTACTTGCCCAAGGCCACACTTGAGAAATTAGCAGGACTAGAATTGGAACCCAGGTTTCTGGTTCAAAATCCAAATTCTTTCTACTCAGTCACACTGCTTTCCCAAATTACAAAGCTTTTTTTCCAGTTTTTACTAATGTCATATAACATTATCTACACTTTTATTCAGAAAAGTGTTTTAACTTTTATTTTATTCACCACTGGGTAATTTTTAATTCTAATAGTTGTCTTAACAAGGTTACCTTATCTAATTTCCCAGACTCACATCCTTCACTGCATTTTTTATTGAGGTAAAAGTCACATGAAATTAAGCATTTTAAAGTGTAAAGTTTAGCAGCATTTAGTACTTCAGTTGTGCAGCCATCATCAGTGCATTTTGATCCAAAATCTGCTTAAATGGCAGTAGAACTAAGGTTTCTTTCTAAGGAAGTATGGGGCACAAGTCATTGTTAGAGAAAAAGTCTGACTTAATTTCCTTCCCTGTTGTTGGGCCTTTTTTGCTATTTTAAGTAACCCTGCATTAAATATTTTTGCATATCCATATCTATGACTGTGCTGTTCTTATTCAACCCCTGGGTTTTCCAGCCCGGGGTCCTGAGTACATTGTAGATGTCAGTAAATATTACAATTTAATTGAGTACTGAAGGGATTATAGTACTCAATTAGGAATCAAGATTTGAATCTTTGTCATTAACTTCTTTGTGCAAGCCACATTTTGGGAGGCCTTGTATTACCCATATGTCAGATGGGGCAAATTATTGAATTGTCTCAACTCTTTTATAAGTTTGCTGTGAATACTTCTATTTAAATATCACATGTAAAAATGTTTTTTAAAATGACAAGTAACATCTAAGTGAAGTTGTTTAAACTGTATAGTAGGAAATGAATGGGATTTGGAAACAAAATCTGGATTTGCTACTCACTTAGCTTATACCTTTAAGCCTTGGTTTTCTCATCTATAAAGTGGACCTGATGATTACTGGGTGACTTCAAGGATCAACTCTGTGTTCGTGCACCTTATTGATATGCAAATAATGTGACATAATTGTGTTTGTGAGTAAATGTCATGATTAATGACTTTTCAGGACTGCAGTGTGCTAGCTTTTGTTTTGGACCACCTCCTCCCACATACCCAGAATGCAGAAGACAAGGACACACCTGCTCTGGCCCGCCTATTCCTCGCTAGCCTGGCTGCTGCAGGGAGTGGCACAGATGCCCAAGTGGCCCTTGTGAATGAAGTAAAAGCAGCCTTGGGACGGGCACTGGCTATGGCTGAGAGTACAGAGAAACATGCCAGGTAAAATCCATGCCTGACCTATTGCTGATAACCAATAGCATCTCCTTACTTCATTGTTGGCCCGTGGGATTCCTTGCATTTGAACAAGAGTTTGATTATACCGGCACTGTACATTCTCTGGTCCTCTCAAATAGTTAAAATACTAAAATGACTGATAACATTTGGAGGAGGTAGGTAAACTGACTTAGAGAAAACAAAGGGATACTTTCATTGTATTTCTAAAGTCTTCAAACAAGAAGTTCAGCAGGGTATTCCATCCTATTTTTAAAATTATGTTTAAAGAAAATGAAGAATGTTAACTACCCAAGGAATGAGTTCTCAACTGTTAGTCGTTACTTCCAAGAGGAAACACAAAGGGCACAATAGGGTTCTCTGAGGTGAGTTAGTGATGACATGGCCTAAGATTGAGCTATGATAGAGGTGTCAAACTTCTCTCCTCAGGCTTCAGGCAGTGATGTGTATCATCAGTACTATCATGGAGTCCTGCCCCTCTACCTCCAGCTTCTACAGCAGTGCCACAGCCAAGACCCAGCACAATGGCATGAATAATATCATTCGACTCTTCCTGAAGAAGGGACTGGTTAATGACCTGGCTAGAGTGCCTCACAGCCTGGACCTGTCCAGGTAAAATCATTCCCAAGCCCTAGTCTCAGTCTTTTGCTCTCTTTAATCATGCAACTTACTTCTCCATTTGCCTAATATTTCATATTTTCTTGCAAGATGAGTAGTAAGCAGCTGGTTTGATGGAAAACATTTGGGTGTAGGTGGGAACCTGAGTTCTTAGTTTTGTGGCTTTTAAGGAAGGCACTTTCTTTAGGCCTGAGTTTTCTCATTTGCTGCAAACTCAAGAGTTGGACTATATCACTAATTTTTTTCCAAGCTTCCCCTCTTTATTTATAAATAATCTTTTATTATAAGATGGGTATCACAAAAATACAGATGAGCAAAAATAAAGTAGACACCATATTCCTACCACCCAGATTCCAGTTACTTACTGTATGTCTTTCAGTGGTTTTCTTTGCATACATAATGAATTTCTTCTAAAATGATATTATATATACTATTGTATAAACCTGGGGTAGGACATTTTTTAGGGGTTTTTTAGGTGGTTTTTGTTTTTTGTTTTCCATTAGTAGTCTTATCCTATCTAATTTCCAAGTCTATATTCAGAAACTTTTGTCCAAACCAGAATCCAATTATGGACCTTACATTACAGCTGGTTATGTCCTCTACATGTCTATTCTAACACAGTTCTTAAATTAATTTTTTATGTTTTCATTGCTGCTGTTCATGACATTTGTGGAAGCAACCAGGCCTACTGCCCTGCAGAATGTTTTACCTTCTAGATTGGGTCCATTTGGTACCTTGCAGCATAGTTTAACTCTTTACTCCCTTTTTCTGTAAACTTTTGTTAGAGCTAGAGGCTTAATGGAGCTATTTAAACATTATTGGCTGGGGTGTATCATAGATGATATACCTCTCGTTTTGTATCAAAGGGAGACAGATCTCAAACTAACATTATGAATCATGATAAGATTGACAGCTAGAGTGATAATCAGCATTGTACTGTTATAGTTCCCCCCTTCTTACTAGAAAGTAATCTGTATTTATTACTTTGGCAATGTATAAATGTCTGCTTTCCTATCAACCATATGCCTAATTAATGGTCTTAACACCAGTTGATAATCTTTGTGTGCATTAGTTAATTCTTTGGGGATTATCAATGACAACTTTCTAATTTCTATCATTTCTTCCTACATTATTAGCTGGCAGTTTTCTGTGATGTAGCACTAGTTCAAGAGCGAAAGCCTAGTTAACCTGAAATACAGTTCCTACTGAAAAGACAGGATACAAACTCAGTTTTTTCCCTTAAGCCACCAATTTTCAGAGCAAAATCAAAAATAGATTAAATCACTGCCCAAAATGTGAGTTTTCTCTGGCTTCCTGTTTTCTAAGTAGCATTATGGGCTCATGAATTTTCATTGATTTTAATCGGTGATTGAATTATTTGGAGCACCGCAGTCATCCTTTTCATGCTTTTTCAGTACATGTTGGCCTGTAGGGCCTCTTCAAGCTGACTTCTTTGTCCTTTTAATACAACCTCATCAAATTTTTAATAACATTTAAAAATTTTGCACTCTTAGGAGGTTAATGAGCACCATACACATCTCACCCAGATTAACCAGTGGTTAGCATTCTGTCCTACTTGCTTTAGTCCATGCCACCCCTCCCCATTTCAGGAGATTAATGGGTGATGGTTTGAAATTTGTTGCAGACAATGATGTTTAACCTCTGAATACTTCAGCATGTGTCTGCTAAGAATAAACATTCCCTTACATGGCTAGAATACCGTCATCACATCTGAGAAATCTACCATTAATATAATAGTATTCAATATATATTTCATATTCAGTTATTCTAAGTGTGTCTTTATAGCCTGGGAAAGAGTGTTGTGATCCAGGAACCAGTGAATGTCATTCATTGCATTTGATTATCATGGGTTTCTTGTTACTTTTTTATTTTGTTTTTATTTTGGTTTTTGTTTTTAATACTTGACTGTTTTTGATACTGGATTGTGTAACCTGGGGTGGGGTATTTTTGAGGAATCCAGAAGGCCAAATGTCTTACAGTAATATCCCATAATCTGGGTTTGTCTGATTGCTTTCTTATGATTAGATTCAGGCTAAAATTTTTTTGGCAAGAATAGTACATATATAAGTGATGTTGCCATTCTCAGTACATCACATTAAGAGACACATAATGCCAATTTGTCCTATTATTGGTGATGCTAAGTTTAGTCACATAAAATTTGCTTTCCCCTTTGTATTTAATAAGTTATCTGTGAGGTGATCCTTTTAGCTCATATGAAGATCATGTGACTATCCTTTTTTAACTCAGTAGTTTTAAAATTCATTAGTGATCCTTGCCTGGAATACTTATGTTGCTGGTTGCAAAGTGATGCTTTTCTGATTCTCTCATTCCTGTGTATTAGCTGGCATTCTTTTATAATGAAGACCTCTTCCTGTCTGCTTTTGTATCCCTGTGGCTACAGGTTCTTTTTATTTTAATTTGTTATAATCCATTACCATCATTATGGGGGGGGGACTAAAGCAAGTAGGACAGAAAGCTTCTTGATGCTCAAATTTGGCCTGTCATAATGACACCATTAATTTTTAAAAGCCTTCTTGCTTTTGAAAGCATTCTAGCACAGCAGTATATCCCAGGCTCACCTTGTACCTTCCCATGCCCCATTTTGGGGATCAGTTGTACACTGATGAGCCTTATTTCCTTATAGTGTGGATCTCTATGCTCAGTCCATCTCTGTATCTTCCTTTATCTCAGTCCCAACATGGCCAACACAGTCAATGCTGCTCTAAAGCCTTTGGAAACACTTTCCCGGATTGTGAACCAGCCCAGTAGCCTTTTTGGCAGCAAGAGTGCTTCTAATAAGAGCAAATCTGAGCAGGATGCCCAAGGAGCTGCTCAGGACTCCAGTAACAACCAGCAGGACCCAGGTAGGGAATCAGAGCCAATGGACTAGAGTGCTGGGTGGGTGTAGTTATTTCATGGGTATGGCGTTGCAACTATTCTGGCTTGGTATTGTTTGCCTGGGAACTTGCTGGCCTTTCAGAGATCTGTCATAGTGGTGTGGGAATCTGCCCCACAAAGAATTCCTTAAAATTGTAGCCTTATTTGGCTATCCTCACACGTAGCCTTGTCTTTTCCTTTGTCACCCATTCATTTATTCTCTGAGAACTTGTAAACTTGCCCAAGGAAGGGACCTTATTGTCTTCACACTTGCCTCGTGGTGCCCCGCACATAGATACCCTTTGCTTATTTTGCTGGTTGGTTGATTGTTTCAGGCGAGCCTGGGGAAGCAGAAGTGCAGGAGGAGGATCATGATGTCACTCAGACAGAGGTGGCAGATGGGGATATCATGGATGGGGAGGCTGAAAACGACTCAGTGGTGATTGCTGGGCAGCCTGAGGTGCTCAGTTCACAAGAGATGCAGGTAGGGAGGCAGATCACCCAGCATAACCCTGTTGCGGCGCTGAACGAAACCCCCAAGTGATGTGGGTGGGTGAGTACTTTAGATCCTTGCCTCAATGCTGTCTGCTTTGCAGAGGAGCACAGATGATGTGCTTAGTAGATGCACAGTAAATGTATTTGAATTGTATTAAATGAGGGGTGGGGGCAGGGTTAGGATGCCATGTACTATGAAATGGAATAGATCCCAACAAGAAAACTTAGGCACAG